>NC_053164.1:22633641-22969355 GCF_016835505.1 Polypterus senegalus
TGACACTATAGCCTAATAAAGGAAATGTTGAATATAATTAAATCATAGGAAAAAGGACTGATAGAACAAGTACCAACCTAATTGGAGCCAACTGACCAACACACAGAGCGAAGTACCCAACCGTATAACTGCAGGGGTAACTCGGGTCCTGGGAGGCCAGTGTATTGTCCAGTGATATTATTATTATCCATTGGAATGAAAAATGCAATAAATTTTATTACGTAATGGATTAAAAAATGCATTCCAATATATGGCACATCACAAATAATAATGTTGAATATGCCTAAAATTGTAACTGCTGGACTGATGGAAATTGCCCTGTTATATACGTAGGATGAGCATAACACAACCATAAAGGCGCTACATTAAATCAAATCATATTTGGCCTATGGTATATTCAATTGACTATTACCGCAAGTACTAAATTTAAACAGGTTGTTTTTTTTTTTGTTTTTAGGTGAATCCCAGGACTTAAGGACATGTTTTACTCTGACATCTCGTCACCTTTTTATCTGAGACTTAACTGGTGTTGTTTGTAGTAATGGCCAAGAAAACATTTGAATTTCATGTTTTCTTTGGGAATGGAAATAAACTTTAATGGGATCCGGAGGACCAAACCTGAATGGCACCAAAAAACATTAAAATCCACATGTCAGTATCCAGTAGTATACTGTAAGAAAATGAAGCATGTTCAAATGAATTTGAGTTTTTGAATTGAAGACAAGGCTCTTGACCAATGACGAGGGAGGAAGCAGGTGTTTCTATCCAAGTTAACTGTAACCAATAATTTTGTAAGAAATATATAAACAACTGCTTATTTTACAATCTTAATCTGCTCCACATTGATTGGCTGCCAGAATGAGGCTAAAATTATCATTTTTAAATGCAACACAAGACTTGGAACTGTGATGAAAAGTTGTGAGTGAATAATGTGGTCAGCCACCCCTGTGATTACAAGTTGTATATGTTTGACAACCTTATTGGTAATGAAATTCAGCAACTGCAGTTTTTAAATTGCAAATGTTTTATACCTAGCAGTTGTGTTCAGTCCTGTGATGTCATGCTGACATGAGCAATGCAACAAGAATAACAGATTTCTTACCTGCAATGTGAGGTGGCATCACTGCAACATAATCCAGACCAGAGCTCTTTAGTACTTGGTACATCCCATCATGATCTTCTGTTACAGGTATCATACGAGGAGGCACCATTGATCGTTCCCACAACAGAAATACTTTAAACAAAAATGAAAAATTAAATTTTCAACATTAAAAAAAAAGAATTAAGAAAATATTAGGGTATTCAAAAATGACAGCAAATAAATATGAATGCAAATTTACACTACTGGTTATGTTACAATAGGTGTCCTTATGATTGTCTGTTTAGCAGTCTTATAACCTGTAAAAAGAATATGTCTTTTAATTTATTGGTGCAAGTGCCAATGGTCCTGTACCTTGGCCAGACAAAAGGAGTGAGAGAAATGATTGAACAGGATAATAGAGTCTTTAATTGCATTGTATAATTCTTAATTCTACATTGAGATAAACTCATTTTTTCCAGCAGGGATGTCAGCTTAAACACTTGGTTTCAACTTTCCTCTCTTTGTGGTCCCCGTCCCTTTCAACATCTATTTTATCTGCAGGCGACATCTGTGCTCCGAACATGTTGAGTCTCTTTCTCTCTTCCCCTGTTCTGCCTCATCTCTTGTACTTCACCTCTATCACTCCGGAGTCCAAATGTGTGCCTGGAAGTCATCATAGGTTTAGAAACAGAACCATTCATTACCTCTGTAGTAAACTTCCATCTATGTTCTGGGGTTGCCCTCCTGCAGATGGCACTTTTTGGCTTCAAATTAAGTTTAAGGTAATATTACAGTCCTCCTTCTCACAAAGGTTATGAATAGTTTAGCCGTCCTTTTTATTTAATAGAAATTATGACTACCTATATTCCTACAGATATGCCGTGATCTCAAGTTGTAGGTCTGCATTAAATGTCAAAGAAAAATAAAACTAGTGTAGAAAGCAGAAACTTTAGCTAATAGGAACCAACACTTTATTATCGGCTTTCCAATATTGCAGACCTCCAACTGGTATCAGCATTGACAAATTTAAATTAAAAGTTTTTTTTTTTTAAAAAACTCTTGTAAGAAAATTTGCTGAAACTGTTTATAAAACTTGCTATTTAATCAAGAGTAGCCATTGGTTGGCCATTACTAATTTTTGCCCATTTTTCTTTTTGAGATCCATGTTGGCACTAAGTCCACCTAGTAATGGATGATGGATGAATTTTCAGACACTTTGAACTGAAGTCATTTCCATTTGCATGTAGAATGATCAATTTCAGAATGTCGCTAACCTAGGACAGCTGGTGTGTAACTTCAAAATTTAAACACGCTCTATGTGTATGTGTGTATGTGTATAATCATAATGCTTCTTTTGTTTCAATGTTGCTTTTAGTTTATACTGCATTTCAAACGAAATGCTTAATTATTTGATAGCATTACACATTGTAGCAGGAGAATGGGCATCCCAGTCAGATTGGAAGAAAGTTCATTACCCGAAAAGAAGGTCCGTGCATTAATGCAAGTGGATTGGCCATCAGGGCAAGGAAATAAATTTGCACCTGGCTGGTATGATTTAAGAGACAGATGGAGAAAAGCCAAGGACTGGGAGTGGCTCCATCCCCCATACACTAAGTGGCAGTGGTCCTCGTATGGCAACCCAATTGGGACATCCACAGGGGTGCTTGTGATGTGGAGTCCAGAAATGGAGCCCTGGGGATTGATAGAGGGCACTGTCAGAGGAGGACCTCCCTACTTTTTCTATAGCTTGAAAGTGCTTCCATGACGATAACGTAAGCATTCCCGGGTGTGACTTACAAGGAGTCCACTGCCTCACTTAAGTCGAGTCAGAGTCGGGAGGCAGCGGGCAACACTCATCCGAGGTAGAGAAGGGGAAGAATTGTTTATTACTGTTTATTTTTCTTATCATTGTGGCTCATAAATCCTTCATTTTATTCCAATAATGTGTGGTGTGGTGTAATGTGGAGTGAAAGGAAAGGTCTACAGGATGGTAGTGAGACCAGCTAGTTATATGGGCTGGAGTCGGTGGCATTGACCAGAAAGCAGGAGACAGAACTGGATAGATACTAAAATTTGCATTGGGTGTGATGAGGATGGACAGGATTAGAAATGAGGACATTAGAGGGTCAACTCAAGTTGGACGTTTAGGAGACAAAGTCAGAGAGGTGAGATTGTGTTGGTTAGTACATGTGCGGAGGAGAGATGCTGGGTATATTGGGGAAAGGATGTTAAGGATTGAACTGCCAGGCAAGAGGAAGGCTTAAGAGGAGGTTTATGGATGTGGTGAGAGAGGACATGCAAGTGGTGGGTGTGACAGAACAAGATGTAGAGGACAGGAGGATATGAAACAAGATGATCTGCTGTGGCAACCCCTAATGTGAGCAAGGAGGAAGAAGAAGAAGAAGAACAAGGACAACAAGAAGAACACGAAGAAGAACAAGAAGGTGTGGTGTATTACTGTGAGTGGGGTTTGGGGCTCAGCGGCGTCTCCTTGTGGTCACAACATATACCTATTGTTACAACCCATTGGTGTTTCACTAACCTATTGCAGCTTTGTGATATTGATGCAGCACAAGCCTCTTGGAAATTAATATTCTTCAGCTTAATTCTTACTAAAACTAGCTAGAATGCAATCATCATCATAAAAAAAACTGATTTCATGATTTACACATAGAGCTTTTATACCTGACATGCATGCCACAACTTTACGAATGCCTCGTTCCTTCATAGCTTCCACTATATTTTTTGTACCCTCTGTCATCATTGTTGTTGGACCTACAAACAAACACAAGGAAGGTGAAAAGACTTACATTATGTACTTGTGAGCTAGAAATGTTCAAGTTGTACTGAGATCAAGTTTGCATGTCTTAAAAATTAGGCTATTTTTTTTCCAGACTGACATTGTGCCTAGTTTTGTCCTTAACATTTAAGTGTAATTACAATTACAATGAAAAATCCTAATTTTATCTGAATAAAGGCAATTACAAAATGGACTGATTTACTACTATTTTTATTGTTAACTTTGCTATTCCTATGCAAGAAACTCTGAAAGGAAAACAGGTTTCAAGAATAAAATTTAAACTGTCTCTAATTTGGCCTAGGTCGAATCTAAATTAAACTAGTATCTCTTCTGTTCATTACTATTTGTTTAGGAAAATTATTTGAGATCAATCTTTGGTGAGACTAAAGTATTATTATTTAAAAGCATCATACAAGATCTGAAGCTACAAGATAAACTGACAGATTTTATAACAGTTATCAAACAGAATTTCAATGCAAAAGTAATAAAGTAATACACAATGGAAACATTGGTAAAGTAAGCTAGGCATGGCAGAATCAAAACAAATAAGTTTTTAACAATAAAGATTTAAAATTACTGCTGGAAAACTGAAATTAAAAGGTTGTAAGCAACTCTGCTTGATCACAAATTTAGATGGTACAAAGCTTTCTAATCCACTGAGATACAATGTTTTGAATAATTTAAAAGAAAAAAAATATCATGGTATAATATTATAAAAATCTTAATATGAAGTCAAATTTTACATTGTTTATTATTAAGAGAACACTATTTTAATGGCATTTAAAACAACTTAAAATTAGGAACAACTGGTATACTGTTACCGAAACATAGGACTTTAAGAAAAGATTTAAACATTCCAGTTACTAAAGATAAGTGCATATATGTAAATCAGGGTCCTCAATCACGGTCCTGGAGGGCCGCAGTGGCTGCAGGTTTTTGTTCCAACCCAATTGCTTAATCAGATTCACTTATTGCTCAAGTAACACTTTTGCTTCACTTTAGTGGTTTCGTTCAGTAAGATTTTGAACCCTTAATGCTTATTTTAGTCTTAAACAGCTGTAGTCTTCATTTTTAAATTGCTCCCAATTAGCAATAAGATGCAAATGACAAAAGAAACCAGCATTTCTCCATTTAGCTTGTTGCCATTTACCCCTGTGTGTATTTATCATGCACAATGGAGTTTAATTAAATACTTGGAAGGAAAGTGAAGGACTGAGAATAACTCGTCTGTTTTAGACTTCATATCATTTGGATGATATCCTTAGAAAGGGGAAGAAAATCTAGGATATGAGAATTACCTGACATAGCAGAGTTAAAGCACTAACAAACCATAAAATTAAATTATTGACAAGGATTAGTTTTTAATTAAGCAACCGGGTTACAACAAAAAGCTGGGGCCCTCCAGGACTGACTTTGCCCACCCGTGATGTAAATAAAACATAAGGTTTAAATTTTATATTGCAAATATTGTATTTGCTTTTTCAATATTTTATCAAATAACACACTGTTATGAGATAAAATGAATACTGTACCTGTTTAAATGGATAGCACAGGGGTAAAGGAGTTAGTGTTACTGTGTTACTGGTACTAAGTGGCTGGTGTAGAATCCTGGACTAATTTCTGTCTGTGTGGAGTGTCCCTATTCTGTCAAGTGTTTATAACATTACAGTTCACTTCCATATCCTAAAAAGTTCCTGCCTTGCAGCCAATTTTGTTGGAATGGGCCTAAATATAGCAGTTTGAAAAAAAAAAAAATTGAAAAAATGTATTAGTAAAACTGAATAATAAGAAACAACTTCAATTGTCCTAAACTGAATGCTAATATATTTTTACATCTTTTGTATTAAATACATTTTGAAATAGAGATTACCAGTATATGTTATGATTACAACTTAGCAGTCAAATTTAAGTGCATTATATATGCCAGTTCTGAATGCATCATACGAAATAAACAATACTCGCCCTTTCTTAGTGAAGCCAATCTACCAATATATATATATATATATATATATATACTTGTGATCCATCACAAGTTCTTAATGTGTTACTGTTTTGTTGTGAAATCACCCCACCATCTATACCAGTTCAGACTTTTCCACTGCAATAAACTACAGGTGGCAAGTCATGAGCCCGCTGGAATTTATTGTATTGTGATTCCAGTACAAAATGGTTACAGACTCCATTCTATATAACATTTCAGAGTGTTAATCACCTAGTCATACTAAATGACATTCAAGACTTTCGTCAATCATTTGAATAAAGGATAGATGATTAGGATAATTTATCGATCTCAGCAGGAAACTGCAGTTTTACATCACGTCCAATTCAATTTAAATTAACATTTAGATTATGTCAATGCAGTGTCACACGTGAACGATCACTCTAATGTACAGGTATAACACTTATACTATAGTTTTGAACTCCACATATAAATATTACCATAGCACCACACAAGACAGCTATTTTCAGTGACTTACTGGAGGGTTTTTTTTTGGTTTAACTAAACACCACAACTGAATTAAAAGACCACTGGGTTTTTCAATAGTGCATAAAGAGCTGTCATTAAGACTCAACCCAATGCAACATGATAAGGTCAAATACACCGATTTCCTTATAAGGTGCACACAAATGGATTCTCTTTAAAATTAGGGATTTTTGATGATGTCCCTGAAATAGCCAATATAAAATCAACCATAAGCCTTTGAACTGTTCATTCATTTTCAGGAATGCAGAATAAATAACGTTATTTTTGGGCAGGGCTGTGAAGTCGGTAGATAAATGCTCCGACTCCTCAGTTTCTAAATCTTCCGACTCCGACTCCCCGACTCAGACTCCTTTGTATGTATATACTATGCTAATGTATTTTCTACATCCATTGAAGGAAAGGAAGGCAACATACGTGTCATTTCACCACAGAACTACTGGCTAGGAAGCCAACACTCTACTATAATGCCAGATTAAAGACAAACACAATTGATTGGCGGCCGCAGATTGCGGGTGTCCACATGGACGGGCAGATCCAGCTTGCCGAAAATCTCGACCACCGCCCCCATCCAAAGTAATGTGATGCCTCTGTCTGGTGCAGTGGCTGTCTCCTCTGTCAGCCAGCCGGAAGTTTAGTGCATTGTGTCACTCACTTGCCAGCTGGTCAGCAGAACAAGCCTCTGCTGGAGACAGGTAGGGAGATCTGTGTTCTCGGCTCCTTCGGCCCCCTTCACTAGCGCATAGCGAAGGGGAGCCAACGGAGCTGAGAACACACCAGATGATTTTTCAGGCGTTTGCGTGATGACTCGTTGAACGGCCGAAAAATCGGCAGTGCATCTGTAAATGTATGGGGGGCTTTAGGCTAGGTTCACAGTTCCCTGTAACAGTGGAACACGACACAATGGAAAGCGGTGCCGCACCTTACCTGTGCATTACATCCCATATAGTGACGCATACAGTCAATGAAAAGCATGCTTCATGGTTACTTGACATGTTCGTTTTGTGGTAACATTATGCACTGCATGCATTGGGCTTTATTCTTACAGCAGAGTAGTAGTTCATTATGACCGTTTGTGAATTGGGACATTTCAACTAACTTTTTTTAATTCCCATTTAAATTTAGTAGGAGTCGGAGTCGGTTAACTTTTTGCCGACTCCGACTTCAGGTACCCAAAATTGTCTCAGACTCCAACTCCTCGACTCCGACTCCACAGCCCTGTTTTTGGGTTACAGTATGTATCCTGCATTTGCACAACTGCTTTCCACTCATATGCAGGTGTCACATTAGCATATTTAGCTTTTTACTGATTATATGGATAAGTTAGTGGAAGTATGAAAACAGTACTTAAACTGTGAGTGTCGGGTCTAAAAAGGTTTCATAGAAACTGAAATGTTTTTTTCTCTACCTAAACTATGTAATATTTTATAAACCCTAGTAACAATAAGCACAGATGATATATATCAACACACATATACACGAGGGGCTTTCAGAAAGTCCTGAGCCATCAGTCCTCCTCAAGCAATGGTGTTCATATTGATTTTCCTGGACAGCACCATTATTTTTGAGTTAAAAACAAATAATAATTCAACCCCGCAGGGAGTCATGGAGCTGATTTTTTCCAAAATTCTGTTCTCAGATTATTTTTTTCTTGAAAGTATCAGGACTTTATGAATACCCCTAGTTTATATACACATTTAAATATTTGATGTTCATTCTTTGATTACCATACATGTGTATTAATATTTTTTCTTGAAGGAAAAAAAAAAAAAAAAGTAGATTTGAGACAGTACAGTTATTCTTTATATTATACTGCCCTCTCATGGACATGTTTTGAATTACAGACAAGTCTTCAATATCCATAGATGGCTAAAGTTAACTGATAAGCAAAATCCTTATTCTGACTCACTCAGATCGTTCCTTGTTCCTAAAATGATAATGACGGCATCTTGGCCTTCCATGGCATGTTTTACATCTTGCTTATTTAACACATCTCCAACCACAACTCTTGAGGCTTTGTGGTCAGAAGGAAGCTTGGACGGATCACGAACTAACACAGTGACATTGTAGCCTAAAAAGAAGAAAAAAGAAAAAGTTAAGATCTTAATAGATTTGAACCACAAAAACTAACAAATGTAATTAAGTAAAAACTGTATATGAAATATTATCTAACGCAAGAACTTCTATGTAAATAGAATATGTATATGTTAGTTGATGCGCATTTCAGTATTCTTTGTATTCTCCTTAAAGGTGTATTCATTTCTCAGTCTTCAATTCCAGTTTTCCTTTCATTGCTTGCAACGTCTGCAGCTCCATTATTACAACATAACTGGGCCTTCTTTATTAATACTCATATTTTTACGAGACGTTTGGAGAACATTACAACCCCAAATCAGAAAAAGTTGGTACAGTATGGAAAATGCAAAAAAAAAACACACATTTCTTGAAAAACTGGGGATCCTCTGCCCATCTTTGCTCATCAAAAACTCAGCCTTTTGTAGATACTGCTTTTGTACCATATAATCATTAAAATCACTTGTTTGAGATCAATCACATCATTATAGAATTATTTTACCTTATTTACTGAGCCCAATTTCTCCCATACCAACTTTTTTTGGAATGAGTTGCAGGCCTATAATACAGGAATGGATGTACATTATACTAACAAATACAATGAAGCTGACTACACAAAACATGAAATATTCTGGGATCATACTCTATGAAATGAAATAAAAGTCAAAGTAAATTTAAGAATCACTTTTTTTATTTGCATTTTCCATAACATTCCTACTTTTTCTGATTTGGGGTTGCTTAATGGTAACATATCATTATAAAAACATGACTATGAAAATACTTAACATTGAAATTCTTAGGTCAATTTCAATGCTGTTTGATGACTCAAGTTTGTACATCTGTCTGTTCATTTCATTGTCATATCAAAGCAGTTATAGTTATGATACAGTTACTTTTTGGTTTATTGCTTTTTCTGAAAGTCTATATAGAATAAGGTTAAAAAAAAAAAAAAGTCTACTGGTTATAACTATGCGGCTCTGAGGCCTGAATATGGCTATGCCAAAATCTCAAGGGACTGCTTTGACCATGCAGGGTCATCTAGACCAGGGGTAAGCAATGTCTGTACTGGAGAGCCAAAGTGGCTACAGGTTTTCATTCCAACCCAATTGTTTAAATATAAATCAATCCTTTCCAATCTCAGACCTTATTTAATTTTATGGTTTGTTAGTCTGTGCAGTGTAAGGCTTTTATATTGTAGATTTCTTCCTTTCCAATGTATCATCCAAATGATTTGAAGCATAAAACAGATAATTTTCACTCTGTCACATTTTCTACTAAGTGTTTTAATAAATCAAACCGTGCATGATGAACACACACAGATGTAAATGGAAACAAGTTAGATGGAGAACTGCTGGCTCCTCTGTCATTTACATCTTAGTGCTAATAAGGAGCCATTAAAAAAGTGAATGCAGCTGTTTAAGATTGAAATAAGCAACCAAGGGTGGGGAATGTTGGCAAGTGAGACCACTAAAATGAAGCATCAAAATGTCACTTGACCAAGAAGTGCTTCATCAGCAGTAATTGACTTTTCATTAAGAAACTAGAAACTGGGTTGGAACAAAAACCTGCAGCCACTGCAGGACCGACATTGCCCAGCACTGATCTAGACCAAATGTTTTAACTTCCTCACATACTATATCAATTAATTTACCAGCATGCAAAGTCTGTGCCTGCTCGGTGGTTTAGTTCTTGAGCTATGGACTTGTGAAATTTAATAATAATTAATATCAATTAATAGTAACTGACACCCCCCCCTCCCTTGGTAAACTAGCTGTATATGTAAAATGAAAAAACTCTTGTGAATTTGAGTACTTTTCAACAACTCAGTCCTCTAAACTTTATGTTGAAAGATACGACTAACATTCATAAGTACAAATAGTACCGAGTTAGCTGTATATTTTTGGCATTTTGTTTTATTTGTGCTTCACCTACTAGGCTGTTTGGTTAAGAACAGAGAGACAATTAAGAACTTAGAACTTATAAACAAAGAGAACAAAAATGAAGCAAGATAGTATCAATGAATCTGTTTTAGAATTGAATTCTTCTTGTAAAATGGTTTTAGACTCAATTGCTCCACTCAAGATACGCTGTAATAAAGGAGACCTGCTCCCTGGCTAAATGAAAGTACGCGACTGCTACGCTGCACCTGTCAAACTGCGGAACGGCGTTGGAAAAAAGATGGACTGATTGTTTTGAAACAGATTTTTAAGACTTCTCTGTTCAACTTCCAGGTTGCAGTTAAGAAAGCTAAACAATTTCTTCGCTGATTTAGTATCTCGTCATTCTAAGAATCCTAGGGTCTTATTTAATTCAATTAATGCGGCCATTCACCCTCATTTTGTGATGGGATTAAATAGTACTGTTCTTTCATTTGAGCAATTTCTTTCATTCTTTCTCAGTAAAATTGATACAGTCCGCTGTGGTATTGTTCCAACTGGCTATGAACATCCTACTGTTAATCATGGCATTGTCTTGAAATCTTTTGATCTTGTCTCACTTTCATGGTTAAAAAGTACCATTGACACCCTTAAACCTCTTCTCAGTCCTCTTGATATTGTACCACCACACCTCTTAGTGGAAGCCTTTGATGTTCTGGGTCCACCTTTACTAGCCATTATCAATGGTTCAATTAGTGAGGGGTTTGTGCCCTCATTTTTTAAACATGCGGCAGTGCGTCCCTGTCTAAAAAAGGCAGAATTTGATCCTGGAGTTTTAGCCATTTTTCGCCAGATTTCCCAATTGCCATTTCTGGCTAAAACATTAGAAAGAATTATTTTTAATAAATTGGTTCATCACCCTAACTCCAATAATTTATTTGAGATCTACCAATCGAGCATTAGGCGTTATTATGGTGTCGAGACGGCCCTCCCGAAAGTATTCAATGGCATCTCTATTATTACTGACTCAGGCCCTTGTCCTGTTTGACCTGTCCGCTGCCTTTGACACTATTGACCATAAATTTTACATATATGCTCTTACCATAGATCCCAAAATACAAGCCGACTCGGTATATTAGCTGACCCCCTTCTCTACCTACTAAATTACATGTATTTGCCGATGACTGGTATTTAAGCCGACCCCCTTCTCCAAGTAAAATTTTCTAAATTTCCTTAAAAGTGTCTCTTCAGGTATATTTATCATGTTTATCGATGAGAATTTGAGACTGCCGGCATTTTTGATGGAAACCAGGAAGTGGTAAAATGAAACCTTTGTGTTGAAACTATATACACAAATACGGTACATCGGCGGGTGGATTTCGGGAGACTCGTTATAAATTTGATTAACTTAAATACGCAATACAGTGGACCCTTGTCTTACAAACTTAACTCATTCGCGAAGGCTAACCCATAATGCGTTCCGAACCTCCCACTGCAACACTTACTTAACCTTTTCATAATAAAAAAGGGTTGTATAATGTGCATAATTTACCAAAACACAAATTTTTCGAATGTGCTAACCAAAAAGTTATAAAAAGTGCCTAGCCTACCAGAAGTAGGCTAGATTAAGCTAGGAGCATGGTGGCGCGCATGGTCGCAGCAGCTCAGGGCTCTCCTTTTCAGTGCACTTTTTTGTACTTTTTTTTCCCCTTGTTTGTGCACAATCTCTTCGATGAACATCCGCTGTGTCCAGAGCCAGACATCTGTTTCGAGTATTTTTCATCACACGCACAACATCCCAGACAACATAGCAAGACCAGCGGGCTCTCCGTGGATTGTTGTCGGGTCTAGGAGACGACACAGACGGAGGAGGGAAAGAAAGCAGAAGCGGGGCTGCAGATCCGGCGTTATGCTAAGGCTAAAAAAACAACCATACAAGCCCTATACAGAACTTTTTTCTGCACTGAAGGAGCTGCTTTTAATCTCATTGTAGATGTGTATAGTGACAATAAAAGGCATTCTATTCTAGAAACAACAATTTCATACTGTACTCACCATTTAATTTGACATCTTTGGGCTGCAGGAAGGGAGAAGGAGGAGGAGAATGAAAAGGAAGGTGGTTATTGTTTAGAAGGAGCCTCCTTATGCAAATCTTTTCTTTGTAAAATTGTCGAGATGGTGGATTTCGACATGCTGTACATATTAGCGAGATCAGTCACACGAACAGCACTCTCATATTTCCACACAATTTCCATCTTCGTTTCGATTGTGATCGCTTTCTTTACCTTCTCTTCCTTGCTTAGCAATTATGTGTCTTGCTTACATGGTCTTAATGAATTTTATATATATATATATATATATATATATATATATATATATATATATATATATATATATATATATATATATATATATATATATATATATATATATATATATATATATATATATATATATATATATATATATATATATATATATATATATATAGGCAAATCACTGCAATGACCGAAATTGCATCCACAAACACATGTATCAGGGCTCCGACTGACGCTACTAACGCTCTCGGTTGTTTGTTTACAATCGCGCAAGTGGATACACGTGACCGCATCCGGGTCGTAACGCAAGATGTTGATTGTAAATCAAAACAAAATTCTTTATTTCAAACTTCCCGATAATTTATTATAAATTTTATTAATAAAATCAACAACTAAAACACTTTTTTGAATAAATTCTTTATTTAATTTAAAGTACCGGCATACAAAGTTACGTCTTCATCTGAAAGATGGCTCTGTGGTTTCGTCATTATTTACTTCCGTATTCATTGGCAAAACCGGCATTGCGCTGGAAATCTTGAATCTGAAACGATACTAGTTGTATAAACCGACCCCCAAACTCCAAGCCAAAAATCTAGGATGAAATTCTCGGCTTATATAACGGGATCTACGGTAACTGGTTTAGATCATATTTAACTGGTAGACACTTTTCAGTGACTTTAAATTCCTCTTTTTCCTCTCCTGCTCCTCTTATATTTGGTGTTCGTCAGGGATCCATTTTGGGTCCTATTTTATCTATACTAATAAAAGGCAAAGCCCTCACTCACTCACTCACTCACTCACTAATTCTCCAACTTCCCGTCTAGGTAGAAGGCTGAAATTTGGCAGGCTCATTCCTTACAGCTTACTTACCAAAGTTGGACAGGTTTCATTTCGAAATTCTACGCCTAATGGTCATAACTGGAAGGCATTTTTCTCCATTAACTGTAATGGAGTAGAGCTGCAAAGACGGGGGGGGCGGAGTTTCGTGTGACATCATCACGCCTCCCACCTAATCACGTGAACTGACTGTCAACGCAGTACGTAGAAAACCAGGAAGACCTCCAAAAAAGCGCTTAAGAAAACATGCATTATATAATTGAGAAGGCAGCGAAACAATAAGAAGCGAGCGAGTGGCATATACTACCATATTCATGAGTGCTGCTACCTCGGAAAGAAAGCAAGGTGTAAACCTAAACTTTAAATTAAGTTCATAGACAGGCTACCGCTGGCGTTTCACATGCCCACAGGTAATGCGGGATACAAGTTTAATGAGAGGACGCAGGATATAAACGACAGTTTTGATCACTTTGTAACTAAGTTAAAATTGTAGGTGAAGGGGTGTGCTTATGCAAATTCCGAGAGACTGTGTTTGTGGGGGATTGACAGTTAAGGCGGGTGGGGGAGTCACGTCATCATCTCCACCCCCACCTCATTTTGCTCTGAGCTGAGCTCCGCGGCTAATGCCGTCTTTCGAAGCAACTTCGTCACACTGCCACCAAATACTCACAGAAAAATCCACAAGTTAATACACACGCTGTCTCTAGAGTTTCAACACACTGAATCCTCCAGGCACTACTTACAAAAGGTCACATTGACAATCGTGTTACGCTATTTTTAAAATCTTTCCTTTTCTTAGCACAAGCACAGCTGAGAAGCTTCGATGCATGTGCTCCATAACGCGTTGAAAAATAATGCATTTAATCACACTTTGCATTACAAGCAAAGGGAGCTTTTGTCAATGCATGATTTCCTGGTACACCGATTACATTGATCAGCGCATCCCGATTCATTTTACCCTCGCACCACCTTAGTTTGAGAAGAAGTATGAAAAATATGAGGTTAACACAGAAAAACAGATCACCAATTCAAGCTTTATGAATAATCGATTCGCCATCAATAATTGTTTTGGTAAAGCCATCCTCCTTCCATTTTATAATTTTTCCGCCACTAGCCATGATTAAATGAGCGGTAAAAAGTAAGAGCGCGGGTGACTTATTTAGGCAGGAATATATATGACAGCAACACTCATGACAATGTCAATCATGTTACGTTATTATTAAAATGTTTCCTTTTCTTTTCATTACTTCTTTAACACACTACTTCTCCGCTGTAGGCGGGTATTTTGCTATATATATATATATATGAATTACCTCCAAAGAGCACTGAGACTTTTGATATCATGACCGTGTGTACAAAAGGGGTCTCCTGCCCAGCAAAAGTCGAGCAGCCAGCGCTTGTGCATAGCTGTGCCGGCCTTTGAGACGCTGACTGCGCTTCTGCCTTAAGTCAAAGTGAGCACTTTTAATTTTTTTCATCCGCCCCCTGAGCTATAGCCCAGACAAGTGCAAACACGGGACCCCTTTTCTACACCACGGCAAAATAATATTAAGGCGATTCACACTTTCTTTTGCACGTATCGATTATCAGGTCCTCAGCTCGGATTATGAACACACGCATACGAGTGGAGGACTCACAGTGCCATCACAGAGATTAATGGCGGGTACGTCTCACCAGTCTACACAAGACCCACCGCGACTGTCCCCAAAAGGCGATCATAACGTCAGTGAACACATCTCTCTATACTATATAAAAGAAAAAGGCAACTTTCCTTTCTTTACACCTTTTTCCTTTTATCCCAAACCAAAGCCTTTCTCTCTTAACACGGCAGAGGACACAAAAATAATTTTCTTTAATTGCCGGTAAGGCACATTACCAGAGGCACAAATTTGAACGTTCACATAGAAAATGTAATTTCTATACCACAGCCGTCGTGTAGCGCCTTTCAAAAGGGATCTACTACCGAGAGATGATCCATATACATTTTAGCTGCTGTTAGTTACTTACCTGTTTTGTTACACAGTCTTTAAAATGTAGTTTACCCACAACCACTCCAGTAGTGCTCAATGTACCTGTACTTATTAAACAGTAAAACATTAACTGTTTTAAGAACTTAGACTATATTTCATTATTTTTCCCTTGCACTCAGTGACCAAAGCTATACACACACATATAGACACATACAAACATACACACAAGTATATGTATGTGTATATATATGTATGTATGTGTGTGTGTATATATATATACACACACTGGATTGCTGCTGTCATATATATATATACACACACACACACACACACACACACATATATATATAATTTGTGTGTGTAGATATGTATATAGATATGTAGATATGAAGATATGTATGTGTATATATATATATATATATATATGTATATTATATATATATATATATGTATGTATGTGTGTGTGTGTGTGTGTATGTGTGTGTGTATATATATGACAGCAGCAATCCAAGCTGTGAGAAAACAGTAAAAAGGAGGCGTGTCAGACGTCGTGGTACATTTTCTGATGCAGCTACCGAAAACAACTTTGTGACGCTGTCACCAAATACACAAAACAATTACTTTGACAATCATGTTACATTATTTTTAAAATGTTTCCTTTTCTTTTCATAACTTCTTTAACACATGACATCGCCGCTGGTATTTTGCTATATATATATATATATATATATATATATATATATATCACAGCGACACTCATAACAGTGACAAAACAATTACATTCACAATCATGTTACGTTATTTTCAAAATGTTTCCTTTTCTTTCTCTTTCCTTCTTTAACACACTACTTCTCCGCTGCCAAGCGCGGGTATTTTGCTATATATATATATATAGATATAGATATAAATATAGATATAGATATATATAGATAGATAGATAGATATAGATAGATATAGATATAGATAGATATAGATAGATAGAAAGGAAAGGCATGATATATTTGATAGATAGATAGATAGATAGATAGATAGATATGAGAACAACACTCATATCAATGACAAAACAATTACATTAACAATCATGTTACGTTATTTTTAAAATTTTTCCTTTTCTTTTTCGTACCTTCTTTAAAACACTACTTCTCCGCTGCGAAGCGCGGGTATTCTGCTATTCTCTATATACCAAGAGTTCCCAAAGTGGTCGATTTGAACTTTCTAGGGGTCGATAGTTTCAATAAAAACATTTGGGGGTCGACGTCAGCAAAACTAGACCTCATTACTACTGCTATTTGTTTGTTACTTCAAAATATCTATAGGGTGCTCCAGATCTAATTATGCAATTTTCATTACACTATAACTTAAGTTTATTACATAGAAAATCACCCAAAAAATCCCGGACCATCGATAAGTGTGCAAACTGATGACATAAAGAATTATCTTCACGCCGAACTGGAATTGGCCCTGCATAAATCAAAGTCATCCAGATGATCTGGATCTGCATAATTAGATCTGGACCACCCTGTATGATTCCAATAGGTACCTAATAAAGAAGTAAAATGATTCAAAAAACACTTTTGACAAAAACACATTATATACCAAACTTGTGAATGAAAAGGTAAAATGTGTCATTAAAAGAGTCATACGTAAGAATGCATGAAAATACATGTGACACAAACATGTCTGTGCATTGTCTTATCGAACGTATCAAAGCAAGAGCAGACATGAAAAACCGTTGCAAGTCCGCACTTGCTCGCGGTGGGACGAGACGACGGATATTCAATATTAGCAGAATCTATCAGTCTTGTACGGTCATACTTTCATAAAACACTATAAATTGGTTCGTTTGATGTGACATATACTTATTTGTGATTTAAACTTTGAATATAATTATTTATTGAGGAGAAGTACTTCGAAAAAGAAAATCAGAGGACACAGTTTATTTACTCAAGTTTGAACAAAAATCTTCTGCTTCAAGTAAGTACATACCTTTTTTTTTTTTTTTAAACATCACGGGGCTGTCGAAATTGTTTGTTAATAAAAGTTTTTATTTCTTCAGATAATAATATGACTGAACCAAAAAAGAAATGCAGACAGTACAGCGTGGACTATTTGTACTTGAATTTACACATTTATTTCATAAATGTCAAAAATGTTAGTGCAGGTTTCGATATTAAATGTTGCACAAGATAATGCCATATTCCGTAGTCCTTTTCAATCATTAATTTCAAGTGATTAAAATGAAAAGTTTGATATCTAGTGAAATATTTAATATCGAGTACTGTAGAAATTTATTAATTTGAGTAGGTAAAGTAAATGACTAGGGGGGTCGACGGTTTTAAAAGTTTTTGGTAAAAGGGTCTGTGGTCGAAAAAAGTTTGGGAACTCTTGTAATATACCTTCATCCTATTGGAGCTATTTTTAGGAAATTTAACATTTCTTTTCACTGCTATGCTGATGATACTCAGGTTTATATTCCTGTCTGCAACTCTGCAATGAATCAACTGCACAACTGTCTTTTTGAACTATGATCCTGGATGGCTAATAATTTTCTTGATCTGAATCAAAATAAAATGGAGGTGCTTATAGTGGCTCCATCAGCTAAAGCCCAAATTGGTCTTGAACTTCTCGGGCTCTTTCTGTGTCTTTTGCAAACCTCAAGTCCGCAATTTTCATGTTATTTTTGAGAGTAACCTCTCTTTTGAGAAACAGGTTAATTCTGTAGTCAAGAGTTGCTTTTTCCAGCTTCGTCTTTTAGGTAAGATCAAGCCTTTTTTTATTTTTTAGGGATCAGAAAGCTACTCATGCTTTTATCTTCTCTCGCCTTGATTACTGCAACTCGCTGTATTCTGGGATTAGCAAATCTGATTCTGTTTCTCCAATATTAGCTTCTTTACACTGGCTGCCTGTCAGTTTTCGAATTGATTTTAAAATCTTGTTGCTAGTTTTTAAATCTTTACATGGGCTCGCTCCTGCCTGTTTATCTGAATTGTGTGCTTTACACCAGCCATCTAGAGTGCTTAGATCTTCTGGTCAGTTGTCTCTTGTTGTCTCTCGTACCAAGTGTAAAACTAAGGGGGACAGACAGGGCTTTTACAGCTGCTGCCCCTCGCCTGTGGAACTCTTTACCTCCTCACATAAAGGAGTCGTCTACAACTGAACTGTTCAAAACGAGATTAAAGACTCAATTCTATTCACTTGCTTTCCATGACCTTCAGTAATACTGATGTTTCCCCATTGTGATTCTATAATCTTACTTCTATTTATTATTTATTTTATTTATGTTCATTTATTATATTTCTATTTATGTTATTTGTATGTTTTTCTTTTATTCCATTATTGTAAAGCACTTTGGCCACAGCATTCCTATGTTGTTTTAAATGTGCTATATAAATGAATTGACATTGACAAGAAAGGAAAGAGAAAACAGGCACATACAGGCTACCCATGTATGCTGGTAAAGGTACCAGAAATTCACACTGAAGTAAAAACACCAGTTACTAACTAACTTATGATAATAAAGA
Organism: Polypterus senegalus; assembly: GCF_016835505.1. Lineage (NCBI taxonomy): Eukaryota > Metazoa > Chordata > Cladistia > Polypteriformes > Polypteridae > Polypterus > Polypterus senegalus. Next base: position 22,652,601 of record NC_053164.1, read on the forward strand.
CAGAGATTAATTGTAGAACAGGAACATACTTTAGAGTCCCAAATGGTCATTGTGGCTCTCCACGGCCAGGTTTGCTCACATATGTCTGATCTAAGTTGGGGTAACCTTAATTCTTGATTGCCACAGTAGCTGCAGATTTTTATTTCAAACAGTTACATAATTAAAAACCAATTCTAATTGTTATCAGAGTATTCCATTTAACCAGAAGCACTTTATTTTTTGATTGGTGAAGATGGTTTAGACCAGGTGTCTCTAACTCTAGTCCTGGAGAGCTACTGTGGGTTCAGGTTTTGATTCAAACCCTTTTCTTTGTTAGTGACTTTTGCTTTTGCTGCTAATTAACTCTTTGCCCCAATTTTAATTGATGCACAACTTAAGGAAAAAATAAATAATTAAGGGGCCGGAGTCTTAATTACCAAACAATATTAATACACAAAAACAACAACCTGCGTCAATCACACAATAACTGAAAATAAAGAAAGGTGAAGGCCTCAGTAATGTTGATCTGCTCAGGTCCACAAAACATTTTGACAGCGCTCTTAAAAAAAGAAAAATCAACAGTTTTGGAAATGTCTGTCGTGACAGAATGAGCACCGTGGAGTTAAATAACGGGTTTAATTAGCAACGAGAGTTGGCTTCAAATTAAGAAACTGAATTGCGTGAAATCGGCTGGCATTTGAGGCCCCTACTTAGTTGGTCATCTGTTGGCTCCCTTCACATTAAATTTATGGTAAGGTGACGTTTAAGGAAAAAATAATTGTAATAAAGGGAGTTGGAGACCCCTGGTATAGACATTTACTGTTTAGGATTATTGACTGATTATACTAAAAATAGAGCCAGAATGATTATGCTATTTTCAAAGTTAAAGTTCAGAAGGGGATCTTAAACCTGGAAGTTGTATGATATAATTTTTAAAAACTGCTGCTCTCAACAAACCAACTTCCTTCACCTTATTTTGAAAACTAGTGGGAACTAAGTTAAGGTCCCCTGAAGCGGTTTGTGGTCTTTGATGCAGTTTACTTATTCCCAGCTTTTAATGAAAGAAACCCAACCCAACCCCTCTGTTGAAGGAGATTAGAACTTGTAGAATAAACACATCATTGATATCAAGCAACAGAAATACTTATCAGAACTGCCATTCTTTGAAGTTGCAAATCCCCTGGTCTAGAAAGTGTGACTCAGCAAAATGTATTAGCACTGAAGTAAACAGACAGTGGAAAAGAACTGTTAACCGAGCTGTACAACCTTTGTGCCACTTGTTTAAGGTCAGACAAACTGACAGTCTAAGGTATAATTAACCAATTTATGCCGTTTATTATCCTGCAGCAATGGTGTTACAGATCATTAAAATGTACAAAAGGATAATCCACATGTGAGCTACATAGTGTTGTTTAGGCCGTAGGGATTAGCAGTTTGAAATGCACGGCTACATTAAGCAGAGTATGCCATTCAGCCCAATAAGCTTGCCAATCTTATTCACCTAATTGCTCCAAAATAACATCAAGTTGGCCAAAACAAAATACTGATAACATACGAGAACCCCTAAAACAAGATAACAGAGATAGTGCAGTCTAAGAAAAAAAAACAAAGAAAATGTTATGAAGTACTGCGCCAAACTCTTCAAAATGGTGATGTAAGCAGACGGGACATGCAGGTGATGGGTGTGACACAGCAAGATGCAGAGGACAGGAAGATATGGAAAAAGATGATCCGCTGTGGCAAACCCTAACGGGAGCAGCCAAAAGAAGAAGATGAAGAAAAGACTTAAAGACAAATGCAGAGAACCTAATGCATTTGACTGCGTAAAGGAGACAATTCAATTCATGATGCTTTCTTAGACAGCATAATACAGAGGCAATCAATCCACTTACCGTATATACTCATGTATATGTCAGGTCTTGAAACCCGAAAAATCGATCGTAAAAATCAGACCCTGGTTTTACACCCGTTCAAAAATACAACACTTCATTTTTTTTTTTAATTTCATATCTTCTTGCCTCCTCAAATCTCACATCAGTTTCTCAGATGCATCGAATTTTGTTGCTGCAGTGCAGTTACCAATTTCTTTCGCTATTTCAATGACGTTTAATTTAAAACCAGCTTCATATTTTCTTCTGATTGAAAGCTCTATCGTAGATAAGGGATACTCTTACGATAAAGGTGTGTGAGGGTGTGAGATACACAAAATGGGAAAACATCACTTCGGAATAGTTCAGGTATTACCGTGTGGTCACGTAGGCACAATAGAGAGAGAGAGAGGTTAGGAGAACACGCTGATAGAGCACATTGCAGCACCCGCATAGTAAAAAAAAAGGCCATGTGCTCCATGGTTACTCTCTCTGGTGGGCGTTAGCATATCAATTTCTTGGACCAATAGCGTGAGTTTTCCGCATTCGACTGACATTATAAAATACCAGAAATTATACTGTAAAATCAAGTCCCGACTTATCCGCAAGTATATACGGTATTTGGTCAGGCTCTTATGAGCTGGCCAAAATGCTTCAAACTAATTCAAGAAGAAGCACAATGTGTTCTATCAATAAAACAGACAGGGTTAATTTAGAATACATGACAAACAGAAACTTGATTCTGAAACATTCAGATCTCGCATTCAAAATAAATGCATCCATTTTACATTTCTGCTGAAGACATTTTGTTGAAGTGTTTTCAACTTTGGTTAAACAAGCCCCCAAAATACCAGTGAGAGCCTAATAAAATCAGATGGTTTTTATGGCACAGCGGCTGCATACGGTAGGCTGTAAAAAAATGCATGCATGTTTTTTTCCAACTAAAGAGTTTATGTTGTGTCTTAAGAGGCGCTGTAATACCCCGGTGTTTTACAGAAATGCAATAATGGAAAAACTACAAAACTATCTCTTACAATTAAAACCCATCAAGGTTAAATGAACTGCTCAAGGTCACAAAAAGACAGCTGTGGGATTTGAACAAATAAGTTGTTTTGAAGTCCCAATTCCCTAGCCAGACTACCACACTGCACTACCTAGTACACAAAACACCTACACATACGCTCAGGGCACAAGATATTGACGATTTAGACTTAATAATGCAATTAAAAATCTTTTAACTAAAATATTAACAGGCTCAACTGGAAGTCATTTAGATTATAAAAAGTCTTCTTAGCTTGTGTTTTCCTTCTATGTAATGATATAGTATATTTTGGTTTTCACGTTAAAACAGTAGCTAATCTTACTTAGGTAGTTTATTTGTCGAAACAGAAACAAAAAAAAAAATAATATTAAGTCCAAAAATTAAGTTTATTTCCATATATGTGGGCAAAAGAGCACCAATGTAAGATTTACAGTAGATAGGATACGTTTTACTTCATTTACTTGCAAACATTTAACATTGAAAAACTCTAAACAAAGATTCTCAGGTATAACTTTACACAAACAGCTAAATGCGCCAAATTTTCATGTTGTAAAAGCTGTAATGTTATGTACAGAAGTTGCTTTACTTAACTGTGATGCTTTGTATACAAACTTTTTTTTTCTTTTTAAATAGTTTTTCACAGCTCCAGAGATCAAAGTTCAAATTCAATTATGGTCGCTATGGAGTTTGCACCTCTGCCACAACACACCCAACCATTTTTTTAACCTACTTTTTTGCCATTACACCCTATGCTGGTAGGATCTCCTTCAAGTGAACACGAATGGTGGATTTTATGCCACCATTAAATAAAAGTTACCAGTAAAACAGAATTCAGTCCATGGGGTTTAGGTGTTACCCCTATGTTGACTTCTTGCAACAATCTTAGATTTGGTTCAGCTGGACTGTTAAATTACCTTCAAACTTGATTCATTCACTTAAGGTTTGTAAAAGTAGGGCAGTCAATCAGGCCCATCACAAATCTTCTGACAGGTTATGCGCTCTCCCCCAGTGTATCAACTATGGAAAGTAAGCTACAATAACTGAAAGATTTATTTTCTCGGCTGAAGTTCAAATGATCTATAGAAGGTTTATGCAAGTTTCTTCAGAGGCTACTGGGTTCTTCTTAATTTAAACACAATTGTTAGGCTAACTTTATGACACTGAATGACTCTAAAGTAAGTGAATATAGGTATGCACCATATGACAGACTGGGAGCATGTAAGCGGTTAATTCTTACCTAGTGCCAGGTTCTGCCTGGGTGGATTCTAGGTACCTACCCAACAGTATTCTGGAATAGAGGCTCAGAAAGTGGATGAAAAATAAAATCTTAATAATTGATTTATTGAATACCAGTCTACTCAATGTCACAATTATTTTGAAGGGCAGTCTAATACAAAGTCATTGGACTTTAACATGATAAAAAAGGGAGCTTACTAAAAACCAAAAAAAACATTTAAGAATGTAAATTTCACTTTAGTGAAACCACAGGAAATCACTCAATAGAAGCTTTTACAATATAGTACAATAGACCATACTGTACAAGAATATACAATCAAGTACATTCACTTATATTTATGAGTAAAGTGAACAGGAAACAGAACAGAATGAACAATTTAAACAAAATTTATTTTGAAACTAAACACATCGGGACAATTGAACTAAACGACCTGTATAGACAGACAGATTGGTACTGGGTGGCTTAATGACTCTGTTCAGGTCGAAATTGCAGATCTAGAGGTTTGTGTGTCTTAATTTCTTTCTTGATGTTTTGAAAACACATTATAGAATCAGAATCTCAACTTAAACTGATGGCAAATTTTTGACCCCTTTACCAAAACTTCCATTTACAAGGAAGCAAAAAAATTAAAAGAAACACCCCCGTATATCATTTATATGCCAACGATGGTTAATCTCCATTTCTGGTGTAGCAGCTGTCCTTTAACTTGCATGTAAATGAAAGTTTGGTGGTGAAATCAAAAATTCATTACCGAATTAAGTTCAGATTTCTGACACTTCAATGCTCAAAACTTCAAGGAAAGGTGATTTTAGTATGGCGACTGTGGAAAATAGAAACTCATTTTCATGATTTTTTTTTTTTTGCATTGTGTAGAGCTCCTGGTTGACTACAACTTAGCAAAGATAGAACACTAGAACAAGCGCTTTCTGAGATATCCACCCTGGGACCAATATATAACATTACCAAAAATGGACCGGTCTTCTTCAAACATGTTAAACCAGGTTTATCCTGTCCCACAGGCTCCAGGTCTACTATTTTTTGTCTAATAGTTATCCCCATATCCTTGAAAAAGAAAAAGTGTTACATCTATGTCCAACAATAACTGATGTAAGAACTGTTTAATTTAACCAGGACTTTTGCAGTCTGCTCTATTTAGGTATAGGGCCAGGCCTACTGATTAGCAATTTTGTTTATTTAGAATGAGTTAGTTTTCAGATACATCATTTATTTAAATACACATGGAGGCATGCGCACACATACTCACTCAAAGAAACGTATTGGTGAAGATACAGTAGTTTTAAGGTTGTTTTTCCTTACAAGAGCATATGCAGGAAGATGAAAACAAAGTCATGAACATGCAAACACACGCACGCACATACACACCCAAAACAGATCTGTAAAGGAGGACACAGACACACACACACACACATTACGCCTATTGTTGAAGGTGTTCATTTGATTCAAACTACGGTTCATCGTACTCTACATTTATTTGCTTGCATAATAACGATCACATCATTTAATGTACTTGGCTCTATATTATTGTACAGTACAATCGAATGTATTGTATTGTAAAATCTTCCGTTGAGTGAAGTCTAATTTAACATGGAAGTACTGTATGAAGAATTCCGTACCTATTTTTGGTGCAGTGCACAATGGGCTGTACGCTATATGTGAAATGCGCAGTATATGTACATCAATATATTACTGCTATTAGGAAATAATCCATTTTATAAGTTACACCATAAAATACACATTATGCGTCGGCATAAATAAACGGTTACGTGTGACTTTTAGTTATACACATAGAGCAACAGTTCGCCCGGTTTTAAATACGTGCACGCCTGGCTATGAATTGCTTTTCTTTCTGGATCGGCCGCTTCCGTTGCAAAACAAACCATTATGATTTAATGTTAATGAAGGTCGTTCACCCGCTCCGTTGTACTTTCAAACTTTCTAACTTACTTCTAACATTCTAATCAATTACTGACCTTGGACAAAACAATCCGCTGTGAAATGCAACCGTTATCATTTTAAAAATCTCTTTACTCGTACGTCTTGCAGCTCAGCCCGTAACACGAGAGCGCAGGCCCAAGACGCGCGCATTCACGCGCGCTCACGTGCCACTCCACTTTCCGCTAGCCACTTCTCACCTGCAGCTACTGCCTGTGGTAGAGTCACCAGTCCGGTCATGCCCGTCGCACCAAAAATGACAACGTTCTTCACGCTGGCAGCCATTCTATCCCGCACTCAGATCTTTCTGTTGAAAGGACACAAGTTTTGCAAAAGTATGCCGACTCTGGAAAAAGATGCAAAGTCACAGGTAAAAAAAAAATTCCGGCTCCAGCAGGAGAGTTCCTCACTCGTTTGCTGTCTTTATGCTTTCAGTATAACCTGCCCCTTTTGCTTTTTTAGACACTTGCTAATTTCCGCAAGAAACTCCTCCCGAAACGAAAAAGCTCCTCCTGGAGTGGAGAGGAGACTACAAATTCACGAATTTCGACGCAAACGTCTACTCTGCTCTCTAGTGGTGCAAATTAGCAAGATCCTTGCTTGCAGTTTGAGTTCGGAAAGGAAGCATCTTCCTACCAAACTATTAAAATTAGCGGAATCAAAAATCCTTTATTGCATTGGGAATTGCATACCCAATTTTATTTTTAGCAAAATTGCTCGGTTGCAGTTTCAGCTTTTATGCCTAAAATAAAATAATAATGAAATAAAATAAAATGTGTAAATAATAATAGTAAATTTACATAATTACCTTTCATAAACTAGTTTTGTTGATTTGACTTTTGTTTTAAAACACAATTATTTTTTTTTCCCTCTGGAACAATGAGCATATTATTCATGATGAATAGAAATGAAAAATCAAAAAAGAGATCTTTTTATATCTTTTTGATTTCTCCTAGAAATAAAATAGAAACAGTTGTTTTTTAAAGATTTTTCTCATGAGCAATCAATACCTTGGTATCTCCTCTTGATTTTCAGTGGAGATCTCAGCAAAGTCGCCCAAATTCTCAAAGTGATGTCTTGACTTTTTTTTTTTGCACTTTGAAAGAATTTGCTTTGTGTGTTCAGTAATCTTTGGTTAAATGTGAGGGCAGTTGTTTGTGGTAATGAAACACTTTACTGTAATTACAAAACTGTAGTCCTTGCTTGTCAATATACTCTGATTTATATTGCTGTGTTGCAATGAGATCATACACATTCTAAAAGAAAAGGTAGGCATTATGGTTAAGACTTTGGACTTTAAACCCTGAGGTTTTGGGTTCAGATCCCACTGCTGACACTGTGTGACCTAGATAAAGTCACGTCATCTGTCTGTGCTCCTACTGGAAAAACAAAATATAAGCAGTCATATCGCAAATGTTGGAAGCCAATCGTCCAATTATAAGTAAAACATATGAAGACTTAAGGTCAAAGCAACACTGGAAGGAGATCTCAGAAATATAACACGATTTCAAGCCAGATTCTTAATTTTTGACTCCTTTTATCTCAGTTGTATCTCATGTCAGCTTTTTTGTCTAAAGCCATTTCTCCTAATGAATTCTAGAAGAAATATGTGTGACAAAGTTCATCTTTAAATGAAACAAAAATGAGAATCTCTTTTTAAATCTCATGAGCTTGTGGGGAAGAAAGATCATAATTCTTAGATAAATGGTTTAATAACATTTTACTGGAGAATCATCATGCAATTACCTGTTCCGATGTTGCTCAAAATTTGGAACAACTGGCTCAAACACAGAAAGCACTACAATGTAGTTATGGTAAAGCTTGTAGACTTGTTTTTGTCATCTGGAAGAATCCCAGCCTACCTTCTTAAAATGAGTTCATCAAGAACACGGGGACACAGTTGGAAACTTGTTAGGGGTAAATTTCACACAAACATTAGGAAGTTTTTCTTTACACAATAAACGATAGACACTTGGAATAAGAGACCAAGTAGTGTGGTAGACAGTAAGACGTTAGGGACTTTCAAAACTCGACTTGATGTTATTTTGGAAGAAACAAGTGGGTAAGACTGGCGAGCTTTGTTGGCCTGAATGGCCTGTTCTCGTCTAGAGTGTTCTAATGTTCTATAACTCTGCGGCTAAATGACGTTCTACATTTTCTCAAATTTGAATAAAGCAAACTCTCCCTTAGAGAATGTGTCCAAAACCTCTTTAAAACAGGGCAAGAACTTATTAATATTGTGTTAGAGTAAGCATGCTGAGCTTGTGATAGACTCTCCTTTGTCATTAATTATCTTATATTTTAACAAGTTAGGTGGTTTTTTTTTTCTTTTTGCTTATGTGTTTCTTCTTTGTTGTTTTGTGTGTTGTTTGAATCTTCTTTTTGCTTTTTTATTTTGTATTTCTCCCTTGTTTTTTATACTTATTTCAAAGAAAATGCTTGTATCTGTTGTGTATCATATTATGTTCTGGTTTTCGAAAATAAAATATTAATAATAATAAAAAAAACTACCATTTAGCATTATTCTGGGAATGACTAAAATGTGTTAAAATGTAGGAAAAGTATTTTATGAAGGAAGTTATTGCTGATTTATCAGGATAACATTAGTATAGTTCTGATTTTACTGTAAATGTGTATTTTTTGCTTTTATATTTTAACTGCAGTTGTTTCTGTAATTACTAGCTATAATCCATTTTGACTCTCAAACTCAATTTCCATTTATTCAATCAAATGTCATACAGATCAGATCTTCTTAAAGAAGTGTACCCAACAAAAAAAAAAAAATACTTTTTAAAAAGCACGCTTATATTAAGTTAAAAAGTGTACTAAAAAGTAAAAAATAAGTCTCTCATACATCACTGTCCAAATAAAAGGTGGGCGCTTTTGCTAAGATTTTAAGAAGTGTTTTTTGAATGTTGATTGATGAAAAGTAGTCACGCTTTTATTTTACGAGTGATGTATGAGACTGATTTTTTACTTTTTAGTACACTTTTTAATTTAAGTTAAAAAGTATATATATTGTGGCATCCGGGACGCCCAGGAGGACTGGCGGAGGGCTTGTGCCTCCTCCAGACTGCGAGGGGGCGTCCGCCCTGGTTATGTTGGGGGCCATGGGTAGAGGGCTTGGAAGCCCAGCCCTGTAGGGGCCCGTGGCCACCGCCAGGCGGCGCCCCGGTGCCTGTAGAGTCTGAGCCCAGCACTTCCGCCACACCAGGAAGTGCTGGGGGGAAGAAGACAGGGGACTCCCGGAGGGCTTCCGGGTGCGCAGCCGGCACTTCCGCCACAGTGGGGCGTGTCTTCGGAGGAATGCCGGGAAGCAGCTGGAGCCCATCCGGGTTCCTATTTAAGGGGCCGCCTACCTTCAGTCGAGAGCGGAAGTCGGGTTGAAGAGAGACGGAGCTGGAGAGAGGCTTGGAGGCGACCAGAAAGGCAATTGGACTGTGTGCCCTGGACATTGGGGGAACGGTGCTGGAGGCACTAAGAAGTGCACTGACGTAATTGTAAATATTATAGTATTAATAAACGTGTGTTGGGTGAGATTACAATGTCCGTCTGTCTGTGTCCGGGCCAGCGTTCACAATATATATATATATATATACAGTATAATATATATATATAATATATAATATATATATATTATATATATATTATATATATATTTTATATATATATAATATATAATATATATATATTATATATATATATATATATTATATATATATATATATATTTTATATATATATATAATATATATATATTTATATTATTATAATTTTGTAATCAATATTTTAACACTTCCTTTAATATTTCTATCTGTTACTAGTGCCATCTATTGGTAAAATCTTAATAACTATTCTTCATATGAAAATTTCATTTCTTAATTAACATGAATTAATTGATCAAGTAATGAAACTGATTATTGAATCATGTATTGTCATCGGAAGTGAGTAAGTGTTTAAAATTTCAAGTCATTTGGACAACAGGAAGTGGTTTGAATATCGATTACAAGATTTGTACCAGACAACAAACAGGTGAAGTTAAAATAAGTGTAGTAATAAAATAATAATAATAAGTGTGGTAATGACATGGAATCACAATTTTTCAGTAAGGTTTTTTACTTCTTTTGTAAGAATGGCTTTGAATCTAAAAACCTAGACATCTCGCTCCCACCTTCCTTGCTCCTTTTCAGGGCACCATAATGTTTGGGAGAATTGGCATCACAGGTGATTGTGATTATTTGGGTGTGTTTCATTGCTTCATTAGTGCTAGCATACTGTACCTGGGCTTGCTTCTACCTACTAACAACCTTTAGAGTCTGTAGTTGCCATTGTTCAACATGAGAGCAAGAGTTTTGTCACTGAAGCCACAATGAGGCTGAAAAACAAGAGCAAAACCATTAGATATGGTAAAACCTTAGGTATAACCTAAATCAACTGTCTGGACTATCATTATGAACATGCAAGCACTACTGAGGTACGTAATCGCAAAGGGACGGCTAAGCCAAGGAAAACCTCCACTCTTGATGACAGGTGAATCCTGACTATACTAAAGAAAATGTCCCAAATTCCTGTCCAACAAATCAGACACAGTCTTAAGGAGGCAGATATGAATGTGTCAGAGACAACTATCTGCAAGACTTCATGAAAAGAAACATAGCAGCTGCACTGCAAGATGCAAACCACAAAACAGAAAGCTACCCACAAAAGTAGGATAGCCAAATTACAGTTAGCAAAAAATACTTAAAAGAGCCTCCATAATTCTGTAAAAAAGGTCCTGCGAACAGATAAGTCAAAGAAGAACCTTCATCAGAGTGAAGGCAACTACCCAAGATCCAAAGTAGACCACCTCATGTGTTAGACATGGTGGTGGGGATATTATTGCTTGGGCATGCGTGGCTGCTACAGGTCCTGGCACGTATCTCCATTGATGCTGATGGCTGTCACACAATACATTCTAAGGTGTATACAAACATCTGATCTGCTCAGCTTCCAGTGAATGCCTCCAAACTCATTGAATGGCACTTCATCCTACAACAAGATATTAATCCAAAACAAACTGCTAAGGCAACACAGGTACTTTTCAAAAGTAAAAAAAATTGGAAAGTTCTTGTATGACCAAGCCATTAACCCAATTGAAATCCAATTGAGCAGGCCTTCCATATGCTGAAGAGAAAACTTAAGAGGTCAAGCCCCCGAAACAAGCAAGAGTTGAAAATGGCGGTATTAGAGGCTTGGCAGAGCATCACCAGAGAAAATCCTTGGCACCTGGTGATGTCTATGAATCACAAACTTCAGGCAGTCAATGTGTGCAAGGGGTATGCAATAAAGTCCTAAATATGACTGCTTTAATATAGCTGCCATTGTTGTGTCACAAACATTATGATGCCTTGAAATGGGGGGACCACGTAATAAAAAGTGTTGTCATTTCTACATGGTGTGACCACAATGTATGCGGATACCCTTAGATAAAAGCCTGCAATGTGCACTTCAATCACGTTTAAATTGTTTGATTTGTAATTTAAACTGTGGAGCAAAGGAGTAAATCACAGGAAAATGTATCTTTGTCCCAAATGTTATGGATGGCACTGTATACACACATACAATATCAGATTTGGATCACTAGCAAAATTAATTTAAGTGGGCAAACAAAACAAAACAAAAAAAAAAACAGACATGAGGCAAAAGGATTAGTGCATTTCAAGCAAGAGCATTTTTGTTTCTTATGTTAAATGATAGTATCAAACAAAATTAAATGGAGGAAAACGCTAAATGTGGAAATGTTAAAATGGGGTTCAGTTGTATCGTAATGTTAGAGTACAGCCCAAAAGATTACAAGATTAATTCAAAATAATAAAAACACATACTATTTTCCACCTTGTAAGTGTTTTTGTTGTGCCAAATATTTCTAATCTATTACAGATGCATAATATAAAGCTCCATACATTAAAAATTGAATGCATAGTAATGGATGGCTACCAGATCTTTGCTTTCTTTTTGTTTGTACCACTCTTATCTGATATGTATATTGTGGGTGTATTTTTTTTTACTAATACTTATTAACTTTATTGTGGTGTTATTTGCTCTCTGTAATGTCTTCTGATGGATTATACAGTTAATGGCGCTGTATAAAATTAACATTGCTTAACTGAGGTATGTATATTTGAGTTTATGTTTATTGACATATAAGCTTTTGAAGTATAAAATGAAACACACCGTATCACTGCTTTCATTGTGTTTGTAACAATGTAACCATAGCAACTAAAGGCATATTAATCTGTAAATGGCTTTGGCCCCATTTACGTAACAGCTATTATTCATATGTGCATTCCAGAGTGTTGCCAATTAATCCAACATGCAAGTCTTTGGGATGTGGAAGATCAGAGTGCCCATAGTAAAACGAATCAGTTTCAAGACACTATATAAAGTATGGACATAAGCAGTTGACAAATTATGAACTGAATGTGAGACTCGCTTGTCTCACTATGAGTGAGTGTAGATGTGAGTCTGTCTTGCAATTCGGTGACACCATGTTGGTCCCCACCTTGCAACCAGTACTGCAAGAATCTTCACTGATCCTCTGTGATCCAGAACTGGTTAGAAAATGGATGGTTGGATTCAAAAGTGTACTTTGTGTTAGTGAAAGGCCTGGAAATGTCAAAAAGCATTTCAGGATCCTTAGGCAATAGGAGCATTTTTGTTCAATGGAAATAATTTTCCCTCCTCTAAAGCAAGCAGCACAAACTTGGAAGCATCCCAATTTCTCGCGAAAACGGTTCCCTTCTTGTTCGATACATCTACCGTCTGAGGAGGTAGAGCCAATTGTGACAGTGGTTAGCTCTCTTGGGTGTCAGTTGTGACTGTCACAGGACTGGTCAAACATGTTATTATTATTGTTGTTATATACATGTTATATTACCAGTAATGGCGCATTGCATGTACACTTGACTTGAGCATTCCTAGTTTTCATCCTCTTTCTTTGTATGTTTAGCATTCATTTGCTCAGAGGTTGATGCATTTGCTGCTTCATGAGCAGCACTTGTTTTCTCCATCCTAGCTGCCTGCTTCTCCTCTTCTTCCGTTGTCATCTTTTCGCATTAAAACAGATCAAGTCAGTGTTTGTGTTGCAATTACTTAGTACGTTTTCCTTAATTTTTCACTTAAGCCGGCACTTAAGTCTTCCATCTGCCTCAAGAATGATTTAAGATATGAAGGGATAGGGGAAGTGATGGCGATGGTGGTAGGGATGAGAACGGCGCCCGTACGAATGCTCCACACAGCTGCCCTGCTGGCTGCTGCCAAGGACAATAAAATAAAATAAAAATAAAAAGAGGAGTAACCTTGGAGGTCAATCATCACCCTGAAAGTGGATAGTAGACATCATGTAGTATATGTGTACCAAATTTCACGTAAATAGTTCAAACGGTTTGCAAACTACAGGTGATTTATAATTCTGGACAGACAAACAAACAGCCACGGTAGCATATTATATACAGTATAAAGATAAAGACCAGTAGCATCTATTATATGTACCTTTCACATCTATTTATTATATAGTCCCTTTCATGTCTCTCTATCTGTCTGGTCATTCTACATGCTCTCATGGTCCTCATCATAGTGTCAATGCACATCCTGGCCTGTCCAGTACCAGACCCTTTCCACCATGCTGCCCAGTCTGATGCCAGCTTTCCCATTTCTCCTGTGCTCCAAAACTTCAGTCCCTGACACCCACAATCCCCTTATTCTTCCTATAACTTGCCCAATGGATGTGGAAAGGAACAAGCGCACCTACCACCCAAATGTTATACTACACAAGTCTCTAAATTGCCAAATCCTCTGCCAACTTTTCCATTTCCCCATTCTGGCAAACTAAAAAAAAACATAATGTCTGCACCCTCACATAATATTTCAATAACATGCACTTCTGTCTGTCCTATAACACAGGCATTGCATAAGTCTTATTCAAATCTTATTCTACTTCTGCTAACAGTCCCTGGCCATCCCACTGTATTCAATAAATCCACATCATACAATCACTAGTCCTTTAATTTTTCTCAGGTCTTACATCCCAGTTTATCATCTACCTCATCCATAGAGTTATTCCATCCCTAATTTAATCCTACACTTGATGCCAACGTGTTCTGTCCAATGCAAGTTTACCAGACGTACCTCACCTGGGCACAAATTCACATTGTAAGATCCACACACTGCACATCTTAAAACACTACTCCCCCCAAATCTGCCTAGTACGACACCCACAAGTCCAAGCTAAATATTATTCTGCCTTTACGATCAGGATACCAATCTTTCCTTGAACATAAATTTTCCCCTCCTTTCCATCAGGCCTAAAAATTTCTCAATCCTGATTAAATTGAGTCATTTCAATAAGCCTGTCCAAAAATTAGCTGCATGCTATTGTTTAGAGCAATGTTTCTCAACCTTTAAGTATTTGCGACCTGAGTTTTCATAACAGTTTTATTCGCACCCCCTAACATTTTTTGAAAGGAGCCTGCTAATACCAATTTGTTCTTTTTTAATTAATGATATATCATAGATGCATATTTTGTTATACCTACTTTAACTTTTATCGACATTTATCTAACTCTATATTTATTTTTCTAGTATCAGAATGTACAGTAGTTTAAGTTAATTTGTTTTGGTTTTAATAGATGTATTTTTCATCATTTCAATTCTTGTTTTCTTCTTTTCACATTTTCGCGCCCCCCTTTTTGTTACTTCGTCCCCACCTAGGGGGGCCCACCCCACAGATTGAGAACCACTGATTTAGGGCAATGTTTCCAAACCTTTTTTTCTGTAGTGGCAACGTTTTTGTAACCAAAATCATCCCAAGATACACCAATATTGTACTAACCACAAACACATTAATATCTCATCCATTATTTTGGATGGGATATGTTGATTTTTGGTCACCTCTTTGTTGTGCCTTTTAATGCCAGTCCTGTAGCCTTCATCTAGCTGTTCAGCAATACTAAGCCTGCAAAAAAATGTAGAGTCATGCTAATGTCTAGATGACTGTGGCTGCTTTCATGCCACTTGCATTTTTCAGAAAGATAATTTAGATCTCGTACCCCCGTCGTTGTCCAATAAATTTTGGTACCAACACTTTGAAACTGCAAAAAGGGAAAGCAGAAAAGGCATTACTTACACCACACCCTGTTAGCTAACTCTGTTTGTCAGAGCTTTAAAAATTTAGTGTGTAACCTTGTCATCGATCACTTGCCCACTGCTGATTTCTGAATTCAGGTCAGTCCGGTCCAAGTTCCTTTATCTTATTTTTTCCTTCATGTGAATGTTCATGAAAGGGTGTTTCATTAAAAAACTAACCAAATGTTCTTTGATTTCTGACGTTTTGCTAGAAGTTACCAGCCATGCTTGTTACTAAGCTACTAAGTCATGCTTGTTCATCTGTAGTTATGTAATGTTAAAGGCGTGTATAAAGTGTAAACCGTTGACATCAAAATGTCATAGTGTGTCAAAGATTGTTAAGTCACTTTAGATTAAAAAAATCTAAATCAATACTAACTCACTGGCAATATATATGAAAGCAACCAACTTGCTAATTTGCTGCCAATAAATCTGAAAGCAACCAATTAAGGGGCAGCCTCAGGTCACCTACTTGCCTAAAGATCAAGGACTTACATGGACTCTCATTGGCTGGCATCCTTCACTCCAAAATTATAGGTATTCAAACAGAATTGTGTTTTTTTTTTTTTATTATTTACACAGAAATTAAACAAACACAAGTCGGAACCAATTTTTAATGGATGTTGACATGCTCTGACAACAAGCATGTTGTGCAAATAAACAAATTTATTTCATGATTACTCCATATTACCTAATTAATTTAAGTACAATTTTTAAAATATATGGGGGGTGGGGGGATCACAAGCCGCCACCGTCATGGACTCCAACATCATGCTGTCAGACCACCTCTGAACTTACTAATATCAAAAGACCATGAATCCATCATTGGTTTATTTTCCACAAGAATGTTGTTAAACAGACCGTCTGCTTCCCTCTCCTCAATTGTCAATTGGCCATATATCCTGTTAGCATTAATCTATACTAATAAAAGGCAAAGCCCTCACTGACTGACTGACTCACTTACTCACTCACTGACTGACTCATCACTAATTCTCCAACTTCCCGTGTAGGTAGAAGGCTGAAATTTGGCAGGCTCATTCCTTACAGCTTCCTTACAAAAGTTGGGCAGGTTTCATTTCGAAATTCTACGTGTAATGGTCATAACTGGAAGCTATTTTTCTCCATTTACTGTAATGGAGTTGAGCTCGAAAGCCGGGGCGGAGTTTCGTGTGACATCATCACTCCTCCCACGTAGAAAACAAGGAAGAGCTCCAAAAAAAAAACATGTATTATACAATTGAGAAGGCAGCGAAACAATAAGAAGCGAGCAAAAGACATATACAACCATATTCATGAGTGCTGCTACTTCAGAAACAAAGCAAGATGTAAACCTAAAGTTTAAAATAAATTCATAGATAGGCTGCCGCTGGCGTTTGTCATGCCCACGGGTAATGCAGGATACAAGTTTAATGAGAGCACGCAGGATATAAACGAGAGTTTTGATCACTTTGTAACTAAGTTAAAATTGCACGTGAAGGGCTGTGCTTATGCAAATTCCGGGAGACTGTGTTTGTGGGGGATTGACAGTTAAGGCGGGTGGGGGAGGCACATCATCATCTCCCCTCCCATTTACCTCATTTCACTCTGAGCTGAGCTCCGCAGCTAACGCAGTGTTACGACTTTGTGATGCTGCCACCAAATACACACAGAAAAATCCTGGAATATATAAAGTCAAAACTTGAATATATAAAGTCAGTGCTGGAATATATAAAATCAAAACTTGAATATATAAAGTCATTCCCAAATATATAAAGTCAAAACCTGAGTATATAAAGACAGGGTTGGAATATTTTGGAATATATAAAGTAAGTGCTGGAATATACTGTATAAAGTCATATCTTGAATATATATATCGTCAGCGTCGGAATATATAAAGTAAGCGCTGGAATATCCATCCATTTCCCAACCCGTTGAATCCAACCACAGGGTCACTGGGGTCTGCTGGAGCCAATCCCAGCCAACACTGGGCGCAAGGCAGGAACCAATCCTGGGCAGGGCACATGCATCATTTTCAAAACATTAAACGAACAGTGTTTTTTTAATTTATTTTTCTGAATACGTTTTTGTTACCTTAGTTCAGTTCAGAGTCGTTTCAATCAATATATTTTGACTTTGACTTTATATATTCAGGAATGAGTTTATATATTCTGACACTGACTTTATATATTCAAGTTTTCAATTTATATATTCCAGTGATGACTTTATATATTCAAGTTTTGACTTTATATATTCAGAAAAAGTTTTGACTTTATGTATACTGACGCTGACTTTATATATTCAAGTTTTGACTTTATATATTCGGGAATGACTTTATATATTCAAGTTTTGACTATATATATTCTGACGCCGACTTTATATATTCACAAAATCAATTTATTTGCCTGTTTGGCACCCCATAGTATATGTGTGTGTGTATATATGTACACATATATACATATATATATATATATATATATATATATATATATATATATATATATATATATATATATATATATATATATATATATATGCCAGCAACACTCATATCAATGACAAAACAATTACATTAACAATCATGTTATGTTATTTTTAAAATTTTTCCTTTTCTTTTTCATAACTTTTTTAACACACTACTTCTCCGCTGTGAAGCGCGGGTATTCTGCTAGTTCTATTATATTTGCTATTTTTAATTCTTTGTCTGGCACCTCATTTGGTCATATTGAAATGTACAAGTGACTTAACCAGGAATATAGATAAACTTTTGAGAATATAAAACTAAAATAACTGATGAGCCATGCACTGAGCACAAGACCGGGTCCAAACCTGGGTGAAGTGCCATATCATTTTAGGATAATGATTTTTTTTTTTTACTTAATTTGCTTAATTGTGCAGAATGTATTTACACTGTGTTCACTGTGAAAATTACTGTACTTGTGTCATCAACTTAATGCAGATTATGTGAGCTTAGTTCTTGTAGTTCTCTTACAGCAGGATTTTACTGAACATTTTACTAAATTTATGCTATATAAATCTTCAAATCCTTTTAAAATAATCCTTACATTTTTTTGTTAATTTAAGTTGTTTTCTGTATTACTCTAAAAAATACTTTAAAAAACTCTAAAAAATCTTTAATACCAAGAATGGATGTTTTGCAGTGTTCAGCAGATTACAGTTCCTCTGTTTTATTTTTGTTTTTATTTCCTTTTTAAACAAGTCAATCAAGCTTCTTATATTATGAGTATTCTATTATTTTACTTATTTATCATCTCTTTTGTCTAAACAGGGACATGGCTTATTCATTTATGAGTGCTGTTCATGTCAAAACAAATGAACTAGAATAAAGGAGAAGTGGTATCTTGAAGTGAATATAATGTATTTTGACACTAATAAAGGTTTAAACACTTATAAAGCAAAGACTTGCATCCTATATGATCATTACCTTGCTCATCAAGTAAACCTTTTTAATGTATGCTTTGCTTAACCTTTGATGTTTACAGAATTACTGTGACTTGTTGAGTAGAATGAAGCACCATCAATATATTCCTGTGGTTAATTAATTATAGGGATTCTTCATGTTTTTTCTTATCTGCTTTTACTATCTATCTATCTATCTATCTATCTATCTATCTATCTATCTATCTATCTATCTATCTATCTATCTATCTATCTATCTATCTATCTATCTATCTATCTATCTATCTTTAGCTGTCTACAGAACCCACTAGTAGTTCATAATCGAGATGGGCACAAAGGTGAGTGAGAGACAATAACCCAGTTCACATTTTCCACAGTGCATAGCGCATGTTTATTAAAACAATATCCAAACAATAAAGTACAGCACAAGTCTTAATAAATAAAGTCAATAATTAATTCAATAAAACACACTGCTTTATGTGCAGGATAAAAATCAACAAAAACTAAATAAATAAAAATCCAGGTCGCAGAAGATAACACCTCTTGATCCTTCCCTTCTTTCTTATTTGTTTCAAAACTTTGTTAACACGGATACTTCATGATGCTTGTACATAGGTTTAATTGGAGGCACGTTTGCCAGAGAGCTGATGGTTTGTCATTTGCACCTCATTATTAACTGAAGCCCAAAAAGATATTGCTTTTGCAGCAAATAAATGGGTTGTAATTGAAATTTTGCTTAAAGCAAAAACCTTGAGCCACAGAGGACTTCCAGGACTGGAGTGGAGTACCCCTAATTTAGACCATAAAGCTTAAGATAATATGTCAATTGTCAATACTTTATGGCACAAAAAATGACACTCCTTAGTTTTTCTAGGGTTCAACAGCTGTTATATCCTGAGTATCATAATATTTAAAAGAGAATGGTACAACTGCAGCATCACAAACATATATAATGGTATTCATGTCTACACATTGGAATTAGACTTCTTGGACAAGGTTGGCCTCTTTCTTATTTTGGGTTTGTTCAGTGGGAAAGTCCCTGGAAAGGTCTGATGATATCACATGCTCCTGGCTTGGTGACATAACATTTTATACCAGCGGATATAAAGGGATTGCCTTCAGTATGATTTTAAGTTGAAATGGAGAAAATGTCCACAGTTGTTTATGCATATGCGCCTAACAACTAGTCAGGGTAATTGCCCTTTTTTTTATTTCTCATGTGAACTATTACCATAAGGGATGAGTTTGGGTGAAAAGGTCTAACTGATCTGAATCAAAGAAGTGAATTCTTAATGTATTTCTGTAGTAGTCATGGACTGTTGTTAACAAAAATCATGGATAGGTAAGGGGAAGCTGGGTGTGAGTAGTCAATGTCAGGATGAATTCATTTCTTACTTTTTGATAAATCTTTTCCTCCATCTTGGGAGAGATCAGAAGCTTGGAGTTAGAACAGACCCCGTTCAAGACCTCAGTAGTGAAGGCAAGGTACTGCAGTCAAAAGGAAGCTAGTATCAATCATAGTAGCAACCACTGAATTCTTTACTGGTCACCAATGGCAAGGAAAACTTAAAGCTCAAGTTAAAGAAGGGTGGCTCTCATGCAATGTTAAGTGTTTTTACCTTATTAAAAAGTAATGGAAATTCAAAACACCAGCGGTTTCAGGAGTGGCTGAAATGAACACATGTAGAAAGAATTTGTAGTGAAATGATGGAGAATATTTTTTGGGATGCCTCAAAAGTGTTTGACTACTCAGGGAAGGGCATTTGGAACATTGCCTGTTCAAGTACATCAAATGTTTGAGGGATCATGGGAAGTTACAGTCCTGTCTACATACAGTATGGTAGTGGTATCTTGTCAAAGATGTTACATGTATGTGGGTTTCTCGGCAGCTGCTGCGTGTCATTCTGTTTGTGTATTTAACAGGCAAGACTTAAGATCACATGCTTTGTGTTAAGTTGTGTTTATTTAATGTGGACATTGAACTGCACATGCCAGAATTATAGCATGGTCTTTTTGTTGGATTTATATTTTTATTAGCTTTTTTACATCTTCTGGTGTTTTGTATTGTTTTATTGTTGTAGCCATGTTGTTAGCAGTTGTCATGCCAATTGCCATTACATGGTCTGCATTGTACTTCATTTATAACCAGCTTTGTTTAAGATGTTATGGTATCCATGCTATCCTAGTAGTGGGATGAACAAATTTTCTTAAGTTGTCTGTTAAATTGATCACTTTGAGTTCATAGTGCAGCATTTTTTCAAATACAACTTTTGTTTCACATTTTGGGCTGTGACAACAGTTTAGTGCTTCATGTTAATGACTGTAGCTTGGTTATTCTGTCTATTCTTTTATCCTGGCACCCCCATGTCTTTGTTCCTGGTCATTATAGTAAGCCTTACCTTTCTGACAGCCAAGTTTTAACCTGGCAAAACTGAATGCTGGGATTGAAAGGAGAATGAGTCATCTTGAGTAAAACAGAACAGCTTCACAATGAATAGAAAGCTATGCAGAGGTAACTTATTGATTAAACAGCTTCGATCTAATCCTTAGTGTACTTCAGCAGTGTCAGGAGTCTGGTGCTTAAGCTAGTGTTACTCCATCTCTCGCTGTAAAAGAGCCTTAAATACCCCACCAAGATCATTATGGAGGAGATTCATCTGTATCTCTGGGATTTTTAAACCATTGTAGGCTTTTCTTAAACAGGCAGCCTCATTCCTACCCAAATGACTGTGCAAAGGTTGCTTTAATTATTCCATTATTAATTGGACAGCCATCAGCTTTTTATTATTCACATCATCCTTGCTTTTCATACTTGTCTTTTCAAAATTGCATAATCATAGACAAGGAAATAAGACAATTGAAAAGTATATGGTAGCGTTTAAGAAAGTAGCAAGTGGGTTGAGCCAGCTTTGACCTTGGAATTCTGAAATGGGCTTCCCGTGGAAATTAAAGATGAGATGGCTATCCATACTTTAGGGAATTCCTTGGAATAAATTATTGTCTCAACTTTGAGAATGAGGTCTCATGTAGCCAAGAGAAAAGGAGTAGAACATTTAATTTTAATATTCCTGATGACAGTAGGGCGATAGTTAGTTTAAAACAAATATTGGAAAAGGGAATTTAGTAGCAAAATGCCCTATCCTCTAGGAAAACAGTCACCCAATTTACTCTTGAGTTGGGGTGTTAGAGGATTAGTCTCTGATAAGGTGACAGTTTTTTGCTTCCAATTACAATACATGATTCAAGTTCAGAAAATGAACAGTTGAGATTAAGGAGCTTCTAATTAAAAAAAAGTTTTTGTTTTGAGAGAAAAATGATTGGTGAGGGTCTTATTAAGATAATTTCACCCATTTAATAATTAATAAAAAATATGGATGATCCATGAAGAGAAGCTTCATTCTTTTGTGATGCCCAGGTCAGTTTTCTTATTACTTTGGGACTCCCATAGTTAATGGTGCATAACCCACAAGTTCATCCATTCATCCATTATCCAACCAGCTATATCCTAACTACAGGGTCACCGGGGCCTGCTGGAGCCAATCCCAGCCAACACAGGGTGTAAGGCAAGAAACAAACCCGGGCAGAGCGCCAGGCCACCACAGGGCACGCACACTGTAGTCTTCTTTTACACAAAACATAAGGCCGCACAGTTTAATTGTTTCCAAATACTCCACTATATAAAAAGGCAAAGTGTATGCACTAATTCTTCTAGAAACAAAGGTTAAGGAGAAGTATAGAATCTAGAACTTTGTTTTATTAGACCATCAAGCAGTCATATAAGAGTAAGCTTTTTCATTCCGGAGAAGAAAAGTGAGTCATTATATTCATGTATTGACTATCAGAAAATAAATAAGATAAGCATAAATAACAATTACATTATACCTTTGTTCTAGTCTTTAATCAACCAAGTGATTAGGTCAAAACGTTGTTTTGGACAGTTGAAGCTGTAGAGGCGTTTGATTGATTGCTTAGAGGAAGCCTTCACTTCAACACTAATATTTAGACATCCTGATAGTGTAACCAGTAGGTGGTGCAATTGAACCTCAAATCCCAGACACAATCACACCCAAACCAGGCACTGGTTCAAATATAATCCATTTTTATTAATAACCACAGATCAAATAAAGACAACAAAAGTGAACAGCCCAGAGGAACAATCCTGTTTCTTCACATTCTTTCAGTCAAACCTCATCCACTTTTTCTTGGCTCTGACTGCCCAGTTAAGATGATTGGCTCCTTTTATCTTTGATCTGGCAGTACTTCTGGGTCTAGGACATGGTCTGTAGGATGCACTTCAGACAGAAGTCATACAAAGTAGTGACCATATCCCCCTGCAGTGGCCCCTGGTGGCACCCAGAGTCCAACAGGGCTGTGTCCTGGAACTCCAATTCTCATGATGCTCTGTGGGTCTCAGAAGGAGACCTGAAACTCAGGAACACAGCCCTGTAGAAGGGAGAGAGCTTCAAAGATGGATCTATAGGGTTGGCTGATGGTTGTAGCAGTTTGAACAAATGTATTGCTGTCTTGTTTATAATACATGTGTCATGATTAGGATCATATGATTTTGTAAATTCTGATGCTATTATCAAGTGCTTCTACCGTCACCAATTTGAGAGATGCTGTTAGCGACACATCTCATAAATCTAGGGGCGCCATTTCATTGGTCGTAACCAGCTGGTAATCAGTGTGACATGATAAAAGGCCGGCTGGGGGCACCTTTCATTATCCAGTCTGAGGATACAACCTATTCAAAAATGAAAAAATTAGAAAGAATTCTTTGTTTTTTTGCTTCATGTGAGTTTCATTTGGTTTGACCTCTTTGCCTCTTTTCTCAACTTTGATTCTTGTCTATTATTAGGATTTAGTAGCTAGGTTTATTTTTGTTTGTTTTGGTTTAATTTTGTATGTGCTTCTCCAGGTTAGCTCAGTAAAAACAATCACATGTCCATTCTCCAGCAGGACAACATGGAGTCTTCTATCCTTTATTCTTTCAAATTCACAAAACATTTTTCTCCTTCTTTAAAGAAATAAATATTTAGTGGTGTAATGGAGAATGATATCTAGTGTATAGGTTGATAATGATTTTTTTTATTAATGCCTAACAATATCAAATTTTAATATGTTTAACATGGCAGGGAAGTTAATGCTTAACAATATCAAATTTTAAAATGCTGGGAAGCTGGGTAAGCCAGTTGTTTCTCTGACACATATATGACCCTGCTAGACCAGATACTACTCCTTTCTTAAGTTCTGGACTGGGGGGCTAAAGGCTTTTCATCGATCTGGTTGTAACTGATTGCCTAAGATTGCTTTCCTATAACCCAGTGCAAAAAACATAAGAAGCATTGTTTTAGCTTGTATGAGGTTGACAGTGACAGTTTAGATCTTATGAGCCCTTGGTCAGAAGGAAACCCCTTCAAATAAGACAACGTAGAGGAATGAAAGAACAGGAACAGCATGGCTGCTAGACTTCTGGTTGGGGAAAGGCACTGAGCTGAGTCATTACCCACTAGTTCAAGAGGCACGTCAAGAAGCCACAGATGTCCTTTTCTTTCTTTCCAATTCTCAGCTATTCCATTCATGTAGAAGGTCGTTCCAACCAAGACCCATGCTGTACCACGTTGGACCAGATCAACACACTAAGGCAGAGCGCAACATGGTAGCCTATTATTCATATTGTATATATTATTTGGCCAATATGTATATTTGTACCTTGCTTGTATTTTGAGCATATTATCTATCATACATGCAATGAATGGGTAACTTTTCTCTTCCCTGTTCTGCTACTCAGTCTGCTTACCTGGGGATGCAGATGTAAAAGAAAAGGGAAAGTGTTGAAATACAATAACAGTCAAAACTGACAGTGGTTAGGTTGATAAGAATTTAACATACAAAGATGGAGGGGAATTGGGGCTTTCTGTTAAGGTCTATGTTGTAAAGATTCTGAAAGGGAAAATAGGTCACCCTAGGGCCCTAACATGAGAAAACAGTAATCATACTAAACAATGAATGTCCATTCCAGATAGCAGTGTTGTTTCTTTTCATTTAATTAGAAGCTTGAAGAAGCCTGTGTGGTAAATAATAAGCAGCAGGCAGAAAAGGGTTTGGGGATGGCCATCCCATATACCAAAAAAATCAGCAGAATAAAAGAAACACGCCTTTACAGAAGTGGAGTTCACAACTGAAATGGCTAACAGGTTGATTCTGGGCTATAAATATGGTGGATAAGCGGAAGAGGCGGAGTCAGGAACTGATTTAGCAGAAAGATGGATTCTTGGTACTGGAAATTACATCATCGGGGAGACTGGAAGTGACAATAACATTAGGTGGACCGGAGGTGATGTCATTGGGAGGCAGGGTCTTCGGCTGAACTGTAGAGGAACAAGAGGAAAGAGGAACAGGTGAGAGTGCCAAGCCCTGGTCTGACTGACGAATAACACTCTTTGAACCTGTAAACTGTCCCCCATGCGCACGTGTGTGACACCTACCAGGCAGAATTTTCTCACATCTAGTGACCATAGACAAAGTGACGTGATTTGTTTTCTCCTTTTTTATCTCAATTTTAGTTTGCTTGACTGAAACCCAACATTCTAGAGTTAATTTGTTTTTTTTCCTTCCTTTGTTCTTTCCTTTTTATTTTTTTATTTTATTGATTTTATTAAAATCAAATAACATTACATACAAATAACTCAAGTTTTACAAAAAAAGGTAAAACTTAAAGCTAGTAAAAATAAGTAAATAGATAAATTAATAAATAAATAAAGATAAATGGAGTAAAAAGGGGGCGAGAACCTGCTTCTTCAATTTAAATGCTTACTCTAAAATGTTATTGATTAGATCCTGCCAGGTTTTGAAAAATTTTTATACAGAGCCTCCAAGAGAGAATTTGATTTTTTCCCATTTCAAATAGTATATAACATCAGTTACCCACTGACTTAAAAGAGGAAAGTTAGGATTCTTCCAGTTGAGCAACATAAGCCTACATGCCAATAGTGTAGTGAAGGCCATTACAATTTGTTTGTCCTTCTCTGCTTTAAGCTCATTTGGGAGTACCCCGTTCTTTCCTTTTTAAAATGCACTTCTTGCCTATGTCACGAAAAGAGAATAAAAGAGACCCTGTGACATCCAGATGTATCAAAGTACACAATAACATTTATTTCTATAGTAAATTTTCATACAAACAATGTAGCTCAAAGTGCTTTACAAGATGTCAAGGAGAACATTAGAAGAAAAGAAAAAACATATACTATTAGATACGAATATTAATGAATAAATAACAAGAAAAAAACTGGTCCATACAATATTATTAAAACATAGATATACTGCATAGTTAGTTGAAGAATAGAGTTCTTGTATACAAAATCATAATTCAAACCTCTAAAGATGACAGGGATAAAGTCAGAAAACAAAATAAAATTATGTAGCACGTCTATACTTGGCCATTCTCTCTCTGGTCAGAGGGCTTCTTCACTTTCCCACTTCCAAAATGCTCATATTCTCCTTTTGTTTTTTACCCTCTATCTTTTTATATTTGCTGATCTCTTCTTTCTTCTTTTTCTTCTTGCCTATAAGTCTTAAAGTAAGCCACAGCTTAATTCCCAACTTTAGTGTTACTAATTTGATACTGAAAGGAGGTGGCTTTTAGAATTTGACAGTTGGTTCACTTGCTCCCAAATCAAAGCCTATTTTCATGGGCAAGTCTGCAAATTAATCTTTGGTGGTCCCTGACACCACTGTACCCCTGAGGCTTGACCTGCCCCTGATGGACTAGACTTTAATTTCTCTTTTCCACTAACACCAGGAACCACCAGAAACCTGTATAAATCCAATGTAATGAATGCTCCCAGGGGTTTTTCCATTACAAAGTAAAAACTGTAAAGAAAGTGCATCGATTGCATTAAGTGTATGGTGACAGATATATATGGCCTCACCGAGGAAGTAGATGTGGAGAATTTTCCCCCATAATTATACAGTGCTGTGCTGTACAGGATGCCTGTTTCTTTGATTTCTCTTATATTGTTTCCAAGTCACACTGAACACCTGCAATAAGAACTTGTACTTCACTTCATTTGCAATCTAGAAGAGGTATTATTCAGTTTTGCTTAAAAAGCAAATTCTCCATGAAACCCAAATTCAAGCATTTCAAGTGTTTAAAAGTGATATGTAGAGAAACAAAGTTTTAAAAATATATCTGTCATCTGCATTTTGAAACAAACTGTAACTAATCATTAACTATTACATCAACAAGTCTGCCTGCCTAACAACTCTGTATTTCACTACAATTCTGTTCACCATGGCTCCAGAAAATGGTGCATTTTGGACGAACATACAAGTAACAGCTTACTCTGCTCTGTAAACGTCACCATCCTACAACTTCTAATACTACTTCTGCTGCTACTACAACAGCCATGTTAAGGTTTTCCCAGAACTAGTAGCTTTCCATTAGAATATATCAGTTATATTTGTAGCATTATCTGCCTTTTATATGTACAGTATATCTTTACTTGGTTGGTGTTTATCCTTTTTTTGTGTAAGGATTTTAATTTTATGGTTAGCTTTTTATTTCTAATTGATCTGAAAAATGTATTTTTGTTATCGTACCATTTTAATTACTTACATGATGCTCTGAACAGTGTCACACAATCATTCAATCACGCTTCTGATGTCACTGATAGTGATGCAACAAATACGGCAGTGGTCACTGCATTTGTTATGCCTCAGTGAATTAATCTTTGAAACTTTCAAGAATCCTATATAGATACTTAACTTCTTTTCAAGTAGGCCCTAGCATCAGGTTGTTGATCTCCTTTCTTGAACTTCAGCTTATGATTTATGCTCAGTCCTTTGGCCTTGGTTGCTCTTTCCTTTTACTGTACATGTATCTCCAGGTCACACTTTACACTTACAGTGGAACCTCGGTTCGCCAACGTCTCTGATCACGTACAAATCAGGTTACGACCAAAAAGTTTGCCAAACTTTTGCATCTGTTTACGACCACACACTCGGTATATGAACAAGCCAGTTTCCCTTTCAGTTTGTGCACGCCGATGATTTCTGCACATGTTCAGTCTCTCTCTGTGCATTCCCTGTGCAGCGAGAGAGATAGAGCGCGACACACACAGACACACGCGAGAGAGAGACACACACACACACGCATGAACGAGAGACACACACATTCACACAAACACACGCACATATACGAGAGAGAGAGCGAGAGAGAGTGGGCTGGCCGCATAAGGCTGAGAAGGCAGTTAAAGAATGCACTGGGCTTATTTTTAAAGAGACTGCTTCGAGCATTGTTTTAATCTTGTTGTATATAATGAAGAGTTTTTTCTATTGGATTTTAACCTCCACTTCACTTCTGTTTACAGCGATCGGTTCATAGCGTGCATTGTTGCAATGTTACTTTTCTTGATGCTTTATTAAATTACAGATTTTTCAAATGTTCATTTTTTTCCCTGGGCTTAAAACTCATTTTAAAAAAGTGTTTTTAGCGAGTGGTTCATAACGCTATAGCAAGAACTCTTGCAGTGTTAGTTTTCTCTGTTGTTCAAGGTTTTCTCGGTGTTATTCAATGTTTTTACATTTAGTTTATTATTACGCTGTGCATTCTATGGTATGATTAACTATATTTATGCTTAAAAATCTTTAAAAAATATATATTTACATACATTTCATTCGGTCTGGAATGGATTAATTGTATTTACATACAATCCTATGGGTGAAATTACTACGGGTCATGACCAAATCGGGTTGCAACCAGAGTTTTGGAACGAATTATGGTCGTGACCCGAGGTTCCACTGTATAATGATTCCTAGAGACCATGTATCTCATAATATTATCCTTCTTATAATGTGGCAACCACAACTTGTACATTTTCCCTCTTAAATGGTGCATTTAAAACTCCTGGTACAATATAACCCAATATATTATTTATCTTATTAATATATTTTGTGCACTGTGTAAGTGAATAAGACAATGATAAAGAGTTAGGGTGCAGTGGTAGCGCTGCTGCCTCGCAGTAAGGAGACCCGGGGTCGCTTCCTGGGTCCTCCCTGCGTGGAGTTTGCATGTTCTCCCCATGTCTGTGTGGGTTTCCTCCAGGTGCTCCGGTTTCCTCCCACAATCCAAAGACATGCAGGTTAGGTGGATTGGCGATTCTAAATTGGCCCTAGTGTGTGCTTGGTGTGTGGGTGTGTTTGTGTGTGTCCTGTGGTGGGTTGGCACCCTGCTCAGGATTGGTTCCTGCCTTGTGCCCTGTGTTGACTGGGATTGGCTCCAGCAGACCCCCGTGACCCTGTATTCGGATTCAGCGGGTTAGACAATGGATGCATGGATGGATAAAGAGTTAGGGAGCCAGCCTGGACACTCCATATCATTGGACTGTAAAAAAATAAAAACACACAGTAATAGTAGAGATGTCTTTTCAGATGCGTGTTCACAAAAATGGAGAAGGTTCCGGTTTTGAGTGCTTCTGGCAGGAAGAGGCGGGTCCAGGTGACTGGATACTGGAAGTGACGTCAGAGGTGTTATAGCCATCAATCATCCAGTCTGCAGGGGCAGGTAGAGAAAAACGTATTAGGACACAGCGGTAGAATTACAGTTACTAGAGCCCTTCACCTGTCCCCAGTGCCCAAGTGTGTGACAACTGTCTACTTAAAACAGTAAATCCTTCAGGAATTTCCAGTCTTTCTCTTAATTTTAATTTTGTAAGTCCAGAGGCTCAACTATATTTAACTTTTTATATTTTGTGTAAGACTCCTTTAAAAACTCAACTTTAAAGGAATACTCCACACAACAATGATTTTCTGATTTTTATTAACCCAATGTAGTTTGTAGTGAGAAACATTTTTAATCTCACAGTTTTATTCAGAATGAAATAAAAGAAGTTTATGGTATAAAACAAGACAAAACAGACCAATGCTGTACAATGGCAAATGATGTGAAAAACATTCATGGAAAAAAGGATTAAAAGGATGCTCGTGTTGCATAATTCACATGCCAGTTACGCAGTCATGTGCTTAAAATGTGCAAAACGCATGATTCTAAAATATTGTTAAACAGATTCTTCAGGAAAAATCAGCACACATTATAAGCAGTAAATGCAATTCACATGGAATTATCTTTTTGAACTGAAGATAAGACTAAACCAATGAATGAGGGAGAGAGGTGATTCTTCAACTCAAAAAGGCAATTCCATGTGACTTGTGTTTCCTGTTTACGATGTACATTGATTTTTCCGGAAGTATTTTAGCAAAAAATGCATGAGTTGGACATCTTTTAAACATACAGCTAATAACAGATTATGCAATATGTGTAACACCAGTAATGGCGCACTGCACGAATACACTTGACTTATAGTTTTCGTCCTCTTTCTCTGTACGTTTAGCATTCATTTGCTCAGAGGTTGATGTGCTTGCTGCTTCCTGAGCAGCTCTTCTTTTCTCCACCCTAGCGGCCCGATTCTTCTCTTCTTCCATCTTTTCGCGTTTAAACTGATTAAGTCAGTTTTTGTGTTGCAATTACTTAATATGTTTTCCTTAATTTTTTACTTAAGTTGGCACTTAAGTCTTCAATCTGCCTCAAGAATGATTTAAGATATGAAGAGGTAGAGGAAGTGATGGCAAAGGTGGTAGAGATTGAGTACGGCGCCCGTCTGCCCTGTGCTGAGAGTTGATTCTACAATAAAATAAAATAAAAATAAAAAGTGGAATAAAAATCATCAGCCTGAAAGTGGACAGTAGAGGTCACGTAGTATATGTGTACCAAATTTCAGGTCAATAGGTCAAACAGTTTGAGAGATAAAGTTGATTTAAAATCTTGGACAGACAAACAGACAGCCACGGTAGCGTATTATATATAAGGATGATTTTATTTTTCCTTTTTCCTTGGATGCTTTTCACATTGTTTGATGTTGTACAAACTTACTCACCACTGGCTTGTTATATCAAAGTTGTTTTTTTCTCTATTCTGCATGAAAACATGAGATGTATTTTTTTTCTTGGTCATCACAAGCTATATGGGATATTTAACATATAAATAATACCATTTTTGGATGGAGTATTCCTTTAACTAAAAAGTGTTTTGTACCCTAACACATTGTTTTTTTCTCTTTTCAAGTCAAGTCTACACAGTATTTGCTGGATGTCTGCCTCTTGCAATTGTATGATAAATATTACACGAGGGAACTACTTTTTTTTTTACATTTGGAAGACACCAAAATAATCAAAATTTTATTACAAATGGAACACATATAGGTTAAGTGAAATATTCAAGTACAAACATTGAGGCAGATGCACAGATCGAACAGGCAGTCTTACAGCTTTAAGTCCAAGCTACACGATGCACTTGAAGAGCCACGTCTGATATACTGTGGGCAGTTTTGGTGCCCCATATAACAAGGCAAACTGATACTAAGCAGCTATATCGAAAAGACTGACCTGATCTTGTCAGAAACTGTCTTAATAGAAATCTAATACAAATAGTATTTGAGGAAAGAAAAACGAGTTGCGTACTCAGTAATGATTTCTGTTTATGAAAGGTGCATGTTCACTATAATTGTGCTTAAAAGAGTTTATGCCATAACCCAGATAAATTCTAATTTGTTTTTGCACTTCTTTACCTCCTCACAACTAACACATTGAAACGTTTGGTTCCCACATATAGCCAAAACACTTAACTTTAAAATCGTTCAATCTAAAATCCAGTTTCATAACTTTTTATACCGTTGCATTATTTCAAATTAACTGTGTATTCCCGTACATACAAAGTACAGTATATGTGTATTTTAAGGCCATTTGATGTAAAAAAAATCTAAAAAATAAATACAACTGCACACAAGCGATGGCTTTCATTTGCGCAAATTGTGTGAATAGAAATAATTATTAATTTAAGAAGGTATTATAGCTTGAAAGTCTGTGCCTTTAAAGTGCATGTACTGTAATCTGACAGACTGCGTGTGTGCGTCTGTGTACCGTATATTAACGGAGGCAGCTTTCGCTTTGCATGTTAGCGGAGAATGCTGTTGCGCGCACGGTTTTTAGTGGAGCTTGCTTTCCGTAGACCGGGTCGCTTTTCAAATAATAGTGAGCGTCCTACGTTGCTCATCTGGCTGGATGCTCCGACTGCTGCGCGTTGTGGTGAAATCAGCAAACCGTACGGAATTACTGTTCTTACGCACTGAAAACGCATGAAGGTTAATCCCGATTTTCCTTTTTCCAGTCTTTTTAAAATATAAAGTGACGCGTTTATTTGGGGGTTTCATATTTACTGCCTCCTCCCCCGTCCCTCTCCCTCTCTCTCTCTCACTCACTCACTCTCTCTCTCTCTCTCTGTCTGTCTCTCGCTCTCTCTCTTTTTTTTTAATCACGCCAGTGCTCCGGCTGAAAGGAGTCGTTTTCAGGATGCTGTCTCCAGGTTCTTACAGCGTGGAGCTCATCAGTGGATTTTTTCCACTTAAATTTATTATCTAGCCTCCTACGGGAATAATAAATTATTTGATTCTCACAATAAGAGCACCAGCACGAGGACGTGGATAAAAAGGTAAGAGCCTTGCGTTTTTATCTTAAATATTTTGTAAATTCTTAGCACTTTCCAAGCGTATTTCACCCTTTTATGTTATACGTTGACCTTTCCTAGTATGTAATAAAACCCAGTTTTTTTCTGCATTACAAAGAATGCCCATTATGTATTAACTAAATCCGTTTTCGGAAATGAATTATTTTTTGCGCTTACGGGCCTGCAGCTATTTGCAATACAACCTAAAGCAGTTGAACGATTTACACTTCGCTGGGCGGCGTGTCTTTCTACTCTCTAGGATAACCTGAATGACATCTCAAATGCGGGGAGCTTACGAGCAATGATTGCGGATAAAATAAGTAAATGTGTGGCACGGGTTGGAAATAATTCCATAAGAAGGCATACGATTGGCGTTCAAAGGCAGCATTCCTCGCTATAGATATGGGGGCGGGGGTGCACAACATTATAATGCTAAACGGATCGTCTTTATAGCTAGCTTTAGAATCTTCTTTTTCAACGAGTCAGGTTTATACACCGAACGGTCCCAGTCTGATATGTTGTGAAGTGAAAGGATGCTTTTGCATTTGCTGCTTCACAGGAATTGTCTTTATCGTTTTCACAGAGACTGCAGCGTAGGTTTGACAGCTCTAGCTCATTTTTCCTAACGGGGTAGTTGTCAAATATTTTATTTCTATATTGCCTTTAATCGATAACGAAAAACAAATTAGAATGCCGTAAGTGGCAAAGATCAAATTAATTAAACACCTTTGATTAATAAATCAGATTAATAAAACACCTCTGATGTTTTAACTAGTGCAGGTAAACGTGCACTTTTTAAATTATTTCATTAAAGTTTGCAATGCACATTTCATTGAATAGAATAGTTTATAAAGAGACCGTGCACAATTACTTATAAAACAAAATATGAAGTTTTTACCCTTGCTACACTCCGTTATATCAAAAACTGACTGTTTCTAAGTATTAAGTTATTTTCTGCAGTTTCTCACTTCCCTCTACAAGTACAGTGATGCCTCGTACTTCGAACTTAATTCGTTTCAGAAGCCCGTTTGAACTCTCAATTGTTCAAAGTCCGAATCAATTTTCCCCTTTCGAAATAATGTAAAGTGAATTTATTCGTTGCCAGACGCTAAACAATAACCATTTCGTTAAACTTAAACAGCAAATACGCACAATTTAAGGTAGAAATAACATCATTAAATGCCCTAAATAAATCATTCAAACTTTAAATAAAATCCATAAAAACTGTAATAAAATTAAAATTGCATTTACTGTACCTTAGTGAGGAGTGGTGATGTCCTGTGTGGCTGGTGGAGAGGAAGAGAAAGGCTACTCTTTGGAAGGGGAGTCACCTTCCATAAACATGCCCAATAATTGTACTTAGTGGTAAGTTCCTCTTTCATCTTGTGGTGGACTCTGGCCGGGATGCCCTGACCATGGAAGGACCTGGAAGAGAGTATTTCCAGGACAGTTTCTCCCCCGGGCCGACAGAGGGCAGTCCCCTTGGTTTCCAGTGGGGCCGCAGGTCATGAGCATGCGAGCTCAACCCTGTCGGGGCTCATTGTCACTGCCAGAGGGCACATAGACATTTCCAGGGCCTTATTTGGCCATGGTTCCACCACACGTTGAAGTGTGGCCAGAAAAAGCTCTATAAAGGGAGCCAGTCACCACCACTCAATGGCCAGAATCAGGAGGAAGAGGACAAAGCCTGAAAAG
The DNA here is from genome assembly GCF_016835505.1 of Polypterus senegalus. Lineage (NCBI taxonomy): Eukaryota > Metazoa > Chordata > Cladistia > Polypteriformes > Polypteridae > Polypterus > Polypterus senegalus. The sequence continues at coordinate 22,686,490 of NC_053164.1, forward strand.
GAGTGGAGGTGGATGGACTGGCGGCAAGAAGGGACTGTGTTGTGTCGTGTTGTGTCTTGGTGCTGGAGATTTGTGCACTTTGCCCTGTAAATAAACCATGTGCTGGGTGTTAAACCTGTCACCTTCCCATCTGTGTCACGGTTGGCTTCACAACCTCAATCTTTGATACTACAACCTTTGTATTAGGCCTCGTTGCTTCCACAGTCTTTTTGGATGTCATGATTAATTGGTAGGAGTTATACAGTGGTGTGAAAAACTATTTGCCCCCTCCTACAGTGGTGTGAAAAACTATTTGCCCCCTTCCTGATTTCTTATTCTTTTGCATGTTTGTCTCACAAAATGTTTCTGATCATCAAACACATTTAACCATTAGTCAAATATAATACAAGTAAACACAAAATGCAGTTTTTAAATGATGGTTTTATTATTTAGGGAGAAAAAATCCAAACCTACATGGCCCTGTGTGTAAAAGTAATTGCCCCCTTGTTAAAAAATAACCTAACTGTGGTGTATCACACCTGAGTTCAATTTCCGTAGCCACCCCCAGGCCTGATTACTGCCACACCTGTTTCAATCAAGAAATCACTTAAATGGGAGCTGCCTGACACAGAGAAGTAGACCAAAAGCACCTCAAAAGCTAGACATCATACCAAGATGCAAAGAAATTCAGGAACAAATGAGAACAGAAGTAATTGAGATCTATCAGTCTGGTAAAGGTTATAAAGCCATTTCTAAAGCTTTGGGACTCCAGCGAACCACAGTGAGAGCCATTATCCACAAATGGCAAAAACATGGAACAGTGGTGAACCTTCCTAGGAGTGGCCAGCCGACCAAAATAACCCCAAGAGCGCAGAGACGACTCATCCGAGAGGTCACAAAAGACCCCAGGACAATGTCTAAAGAACTGCAGGCCTCACTTGCCTCAATTAACGTCAGTGTTCACGACTCCACCATAAGAAAGAGACCGGGCAAAAACGGCCTGCATGGCAGATTTCCAAGACGCAAACCACTGTTAAGCAAAAAGACCATTAGGGCTCGTCTCAATTTTGCTAAGAAACATCTCAATGATTGCCAAAACCTTTGGGAAAATACTTTGTGGACTGATGAGACAATAGTTGAACTTTTTGGAAGGCAAATGTCCCGTTACATCTGGCGTAAAAGGAACCCAGCATTTCAGAAAAAGAACATCATACCAACAGTAAAATATGGTGGTGGTAGTGTGATGGTCTGGTGTTGTTTTGCTGCTTCAGGACCTGGAAGGCTTGCTGTGATAGATGGAACCATGAATTCTACTGTCTACCAAAAAATCCTGAAGGAGCATGTCCGGCCATCTGTTCGTCAACTCAAACTGAAGCGATCTTGGGTGCTGCAACAGGACAATGACCCAAAACACACCAGCAAATCCACCTCTGAATGGCAGAAGAAAAACAAAATGAAGACTTTGGAGTGGCCTAGTCAAAATCCTAACCTGAATCCAATTGAGATGCTATGGCATGACCTTAAAAAGGCGGTTCATGCTAGAAAACCCTCAAATAAAGCTGAATTACAACAATTCTGCAAAGATGAGTGGGCCAAAATTCCTCCAGAGCGCTGTAAAAGACTCATTGCAAGTTATTGCAAACGCTTGATTGCAGTTATTGCTGCTAAGGGTGGCCCAACCAGTTATTAGGTTCAGGGGGCAATTACTTTTTCACACAGGGCCATGTAGGTTTGGATTTTTTCTCCCTAAATAATAAAAACCATCATTTAAAAACTGCATTTTGTGTTTACTTGTGTTATATTTGACTAATGGTTAAATGTGTTTGATGATCAGAAACATTTTGTGTGGCAAACATGCAAAAGAATAAGAAATCAGGAAGGGGGCAAATAGTTTTTCACACCACTGTATATATAATTAAACACACCAAAAATAAAGTAAAAATCCATCAGCGTAACACAAAAAATGCTTTCACAGGGAGAGTGAGAGAGAACTTGGGCAAACAACAGATTACATTTACACTCAAACTCCAGATCAAATGTCTCTCAAATTTAGCGATGGAACTCTGGAACAAAGTCAAGAATTGTTAGAAGTATGAGATGCCACTGTATTTGCTTTTTAATGGGATATTTTTTATTTATTTTTAGATCTGGCGGCACAGTGGTAGTTCTGCTGCCTTGAAAGAAAGAGACCTGAGTTCACATCCTGGTTCCTTTCTGTTGGGTTGTTTGCATGCAGTCTGTGTGGTCTTCCTTTCGGTACTCCGGTTTCCTCCCACAATCCAAAGACATGCAAGTTAGGTGGACTGGCAACATTAATTTGGCCTGTGTTCACCCTGCGATGGACACGCACCCTGTCCAGGGATTGTTTCTGTGTTTTGTCTTATGTTTGCTGGGATAAGCGTCATCTTCCCCACAGGCCTACATAGGATTAAGAAGGTTTATAAAATGGATGGATTGCAAATGCAACTTTACATTGTATTTTGTGTGCGCGATACCTTTATTGCACCATTTGCACTTCAACACAGTTAATCTACATGAAGCCAAGCATACTTGAGCCTGGATGGGAGACCATCTAGTAAAAGCTTGGGTTGCTCCTGGAAGAGGTATTGGTGAGGGTAGCTGGGTTGCTTACCTTGTGGTCCGTGTATGGATCCCTAACGCCCCAATGGAGTGACGGATATGCTGTGCTGTAAGAACTGATGCACGTCCTTCGGATGAGATGTAAAAACTGAGGTCCTGACTGTCTGTGGCCTGGACATCCTTTGAAAAGAGTAGAATGTATCCTGCTGTCTAGGCTAAACTGCCCACCATGTTTGGCCTCTTAATCATCCCCAGTCTCTTATTGGCTAACTTTCTTTCTCTCCCCTTCACCACCAGTGTTGAGCATACTGGCGCATGAATGGCTGCCGTCACATCATCCAGGTGGATGCTGCCCATTAGTGGTAGTTGAAGAGGCTCCCCGTTCTCTGTGTAAAGCACAGTGAGGGTCTTGAAAAGCGATATATAAACGCAATGCGTTCTTCTTCTTCTACGGTTATTAAATAAAACAAGTCACTTAACCTGCTTGTGTGTAGGTGTGCCCTATGACGGAATACTGTCCTGTTCAGGATTAGTTCTTGTCTTGCCCCTTTTTGCTGCTGAGCCCTAGCTTTATTACAGTTGTAAAATTGGATTAAGTAGCTTTAGAACATTGATCAATAGACAAAGAAGTTGAACAGTACCTCCTAGGAACATGGTGTTCGTATGGCCTGTAATGAATGCTCCTTTAACCAGGTAGACATTTAATTTCCTTAATAAAAAGCACAAGCACAACTCGGAGGATCATATGGGTGTTGTAGCAATAAAAATGATTTGCTCTGCAGGTTATTTCAGTTTCTCTCTACATAACTGGGAAGCACTCTTTATGCTTGATGAGGATTTCAATTGAAAACTATCCCCTATGCAAAAAGAAATTAACCCATGCCAATTAATTTGAGTTGTGAAGGAAATGTAAGGACGTAATTAGTAAATATTAATCAAGCAGCCTGAACAGAAATATATTTAATAATGACATTTAAAAAATACAGACACCTACAACACACAGAAACACAAAAGTAAGGAAGCTTGTGCTGCTTTCATGTCAAATTAGATACCTCGGAGAAATGATTTAGCAACTGGGAGCGACAACTTGGAAGTCTTCATGTGGTATGAACTCATTAGGACCACCCTCTCGATCTGCCTGAGTGCTCAACAATGTCTTCATTTGGGGGAGGGTGTTCAGAGATCATTTGGCTTGTGCATCACCCAATGTTTCAATTCATTTTTTATGTTTTGTATTTAGATTTCTTTATTTCAGAAACTGTTGCTGGATATTTCTAGAACTTATTATGTTTAGTGTCTGCTTAGGTTCTTTTATGTATTTAAATTTCACCTGTTTTATTTCTGTATCGGTAAATCCTTATAATAATGGTCAAAACCTGACGTCAGAAAATCACTGTGTAAGGTTAGATAACATCCATCCATCCATTTTCTAACCCGCTGAATCCAAATACAGGGTCACGGGGGTCTGCCGGAACCAATCCCAGCCAACACAGGGCACAAGGCAGGAGCCAATCCTGGGCAGGGTGCCAACCCACCGCAGGACACACACAAACACCAAGCGCACACTATGGCCAATTTAGAATCGCCAATCCACCTAACCTGCATGTCTTTGGACTGTGGGAGGAAACCGGAGCACCCGGAGGAAACCCACGCAGACACGGGGAGAACATGCAAACTCCACGCAGGGAGGACCAGGGAAGCGAACCCGGGTCTCCTAACTGCGAGGCAGCAGTGCTACCACGCGCCACCCCCTCTTTTGTAAGTTGCTTTGGATAAAAACATCTGCCAAGCAAATAAATGTAAATGTAAATGAAGGTTTCAGAAAGAGCCTTTTATCTATTGAGATCCATAACAAGGTTCATAATACTAGACATTAAAGACTTCTGCCTGGTCCACATATTGGGGACTCTTTCAAAGCCCAAAGCAGACACGGGGAGAACATGCAAACTCCACGCAGGGAGGACCCAGGAAGCGAACACGGGTCTCCTAACTGCGAGGCAGCAGTGCTACCACTGCGCCACCGTGCCGCCTCTTAGATAACATTGATTTCTTTTAATTTAAGTAGAGTATTGTGGTAAGTTAGGCTGCAGCGATTGAACAAAATATCACAAAAAATCGTTAATGCCAATAAAAATGTAAGTTACATATTTATTATCCATAACTGTTGCGACAGACACATTTCTTGTTTCAATACCATAGGTCATTGATTGGGAAAATCTGGATCTGCAGATATTTCAGAAGTCTCTCAAGTTGAATTGTAAACTCTAGTGGTGGTGTGAATGTTTTTACTTAATGTTATGAGATCATATTTGCAATTTTGTTGATGCACCATCAGTGTGGTGTTAGCATTACTGGAGGCTGGACCTGCTGTCATAACAAATCCAGGTAACCCTCATAAAGTTACATTTCTGTTTTTGTTGTCAACTTCAGAATACTTAAGTCAGCAGGACTGGCGATCGCCTAGGGTGGACATATTTTGGGGCTGCTTTCGGTTAAGTATATTAAATGTTACATTGCATATTTATTGACATCTAGCCTGTGATTTCTCTTGCTGTACCCCCATTCCTGACACACCCCCTACTTTGATGTGACATTTGTGTACGACTTGCATGGACCTCTACGGGGGGGGCCTACTGGTGAAATACCAAGGGGACCCCATCACCCACACCCCTGATCAACTCTCTTCGATCTGACATTTGTATACAACCTTTATGAAATTCTACCAGGGACCTACCAATGGGACCCTATCTCTCTACACCCAGATCACTGCCCTGCTTTTTGATCTGACATTTGTGTACAACTCTTGTGAAACTCTATGGGGGACCCTCCCTCACCTCAGAAATTGCCATTAATATTCCATAGTTTGTGTGCAACAGTTACACTTTTGCCTAGAGCAGCAAAAAATGCAGTGTAACAGGCAGTGTAGGGTAGTGGCTAAGGCTTTGGAACTGCAAACTCCTGAGCTTGTGGGTTCAAATCCCGCTACTGACACTGTGTGACAATGAGCAAGTCACCTCACCTGCCTGTGCTCCAGTTGGAATACCACAAAGAAGAGTAACCAAATGTATCATAAGTTTTGTAAGTCACCTTGGATAAAGGCGTCAGCCAAATAGGTAAAAAGCAAGAGCTGTCACTGTACCAAATAACTTAGTATTTAATAGGGGTGTGACGAGACGCTTTTCCCATGAGACAAGACGAGACGTCTAGACTTTTTTTTTAAAGAAATCCTCAATGTTTAAATATATAGCAAAAATAGCCTTTTATTTAACTGAAAAACACAAAATGCAAAAAAATGCATGTCCATTTTGAAATCAACTTTATGAAATAAAACTTCTATTTTGATGAATGATATGCAGTAATAACATGTAAACACTGCAAAATATTTTGCCACAAACTGACAGGCAATTAATTGCACAATAAAATTAAATAGTATAAATAAAAATAAATAATAAACAAAACAAATATTCCTTTACGTGCAATTAACCATAATTAGTGTAACTATCAAAGTAGTGCTGTCTTAAAACTCAGATTGCAAAACAATGAACAAAATTTTCTTAAGCATGGAAAAAGCGCTAAGACCTAGGTAATGAGGTAATGACCTATACAGAACAGCCTAAGATATGGTCATGATCTTTTTTTAAGAATATAAGCATGTCTACATTTTCTGGGAGCAATTGTGACCTCTGGACAGTAACTATGTCTCCTGCAGTTGAAAAGACACGCTCACTTGGAACAGAGGTCGCCGGAAATGGAAAGATATTCTTTGACAAGTGGAGAAAGCAAAGAATATTTGGAGCTATTTTCTCTCCACCATGTCAGAGGGCAGCAACTAAGTGGGATAGATGCCTCTCTTCTGTAAAGTTCAGTTTCCCTCTCAATTCCTTTGCTGGGCTGTTCTGTCTTCGAGAAAGAGTCCCCTAGCAGATCCTCAAGTGCTGTCTTCTTGGAAGCAGGTTCCTATTCTGACTCCGCTCCGCCTTTAGCTTCAAGAGCCCCCTCGCCCCCAATGTGTGGAAAAATGAGCTGATGCCTCTTCCTTGCACTCCATACTCTTCTCATCTGTGGGCTTTTAAGCAGCAGAAACACTGGCTTTAACATTAGCAAGCAGCAAAGCAGTCCCCCTCTCTCTTTTAACACAAATACACTCACTCTGATGCTCTCGTGTTTACAACACACACACACAAACACCGCATGAACCTATTAAATCCATTAAAATTTGGTACCGGAAACATAAATCTTCTAGGGAAAAAAAAATCAAGTCAATGATACCTGGTTTTGCTGCAACTGTTCCACCCTTTTCTGTATTCTCTGAAAGACTGCCTCATGCTGGTTGTAGTCTAGCTGCGGTAGAGACTGGAATCTTGGGTCCAGCGCAGTGCTCTCCAGCAGGTGGTTGTATACATCCCACTGTATCTGCCTGAAATATTGCTGAGAATTGCTCTCTTTGTGTCGGCCACAGTGAGGGAATCACTGTCATTTGGTGCCATGTTTTGTTCTATCATGTTCTTCAGTGGCACGATGAGAGACACTGTGGGCCTCTTCTCTTCACACAAGACAGTGGTAGCTGTCTTTAAAGGATTCAGCAGCTTCACAAGAAATTTGGCATTGACAATGTCGCAGGTATCCAGTGTGTCAATGTTTCGGGCATTTTGTCTTATTTCTGGGCTGGTGAGCGCTGCTGCTATAGCAGCCTGCTGCTCCAGGTAACAAACCAGCGTATCCAATGATGAATTCCATCGCGTGGTGACGTCCATTATTAATTTGCGCGGTGGCAGTTGTAGCAGCTTCTGCTTAGACGTCAGTACCGCGGCAGCTGTCGAACTCCGGTGAAAAAAAGCAGTTACACGTCTGACCCGCCCGAGCAAATGAGCGACACGCGCAACACCGAGGCCAGCCAGCGAGATTTATTGTGTGCGCGAAGCATTTGATGTGCGGCTCAAATGTGCCTCATGCACAGCCACATCCATATTACGCGTATTGTCTGTTACAATAGTGATGCAATGGTTTGGCCCCACTGTGGTATCAGCTTCTTGTAAAACTTCAGCGACGTTTGCCCCTTTTTGTGATTCAAAAAGTGGGCGCGTCTGCAGTACAAAATGTACCATTTCCCAATTACTGTTGATAATGTGGGCTGTAATTGTGATTTAGCTCTGTGTACACCTCGAAGTCCAACCGTCAGTAGTTATGGCGATGGTTTCTGCCTCTTTCAGAGCCTGTACAACGTTTACCTTGCACTCCTTGTAGAGGGTCGGGACCACCGTGCGAGTAAAATGTGCGTGTGACGGGATGGCATACTTTGGTTCCAGTGTGTGGATGAGTCGCCGAAATCCCAGATTTTCCACCAAAGAAAATGGTCTCATATCGGCTGCAATGAAAACGCCGATGTCTCTTGTTATTGCTGTGGCTCTTGCATTGGATGGTGGAAGTTTAGTTGCAAAGGCATTTGTTATGGTTGTTTGCCCTTTCATGCGAACTGAATTGCTTTCTGTTTTCTTCACAGGTGCAGCTTTTAGTAACGAGCATTGGTTGTTTTCTAAATGCTTTTGCATAGTGCTTGTGTTAGCAGAGGTGTACGGTATTAATTTCTTACAGTGTTTGCAAATTGTCTTTGTCTTGTCTGTCATTTTTTCGCCGTTTCTTATTTCCACAAGGAATCCAAAATGTTGCCACACCAACGATTTAAATGTCGCAGGCGCATCTTCTCTCCTTACTTCTCCCTCACACTCCATCATGCCAATAACACAAGAATATTGTCATGTTCTCGTGAGACAAATCTGATCTCGTGAGATCTCGTACCACGAGATCTCATCACACTACTAGTATTTAATATAGGCATTTCATAGAAAAAAGAATTACCATTTTAGATTGAATCCTGTTTAACTTCTGTGTCGAGATAATGTTGAAACTTTAAGCATGTGACATGGCCTAGTAAGGTAATGTTTAGGTATTGGCGACGGTATTGCAGGTCAGACTACAAGGTTGTAACTTTGGTTCCCACCTCTTGAGCACCACCTTGAGCAGTTCACTTATTATAACTGTACTTCAGTTTTGAAAATACTGTATGAGTGTAATTTTGTACAGTGACCTGATATATAATCTTTACAGACACCTGCCAAATAAATTTGAGTGATAGTAATGACTTAGGAAGTAAGCTTACAATGGTATACTGAAAATGAGGACATAATAGTATAGGGTTCATAAGGTTAAACAGAGGCTGCATTATGGATGACCATTCTTGTACTTAAAGTCTTCAACCGTCCTGTAATTTTACTTTAAACACTATTAAAACTACAGTGTTATTTCATGTTGACTTTTTTTTTTGACAGGGTGAGGAAAAGATCCGTGCAACTCCACTTTCATGCAGCAGTAAAAATATTAATTCCTCCAAAGAACGTATGGATTCTTGGCTTTGAAAATTTTTTTAGTAAACGGAAAAAATAAGCAGCGCACTATATGAAGTCAAGCTGAATATACAACGAATTTAGAAAGTATACTGTACAGACCCATCCACTAATTTAAAATCTTGTAATGTTACAGACTTGTTGTAAAATCATTTGAATTAACACTAAATACTCCAGAATAACAAATCTGAAACATAATTTTTAAGTTTTGCAAATTTATTAAGAAAATCCAAAACTGAAATATCCCATTGGCACAAGTTTTAAGACTCTTTACTCAGCACACAGTTGAAGTGGTTCCAGCATGGAGTCTTTTTGGGTCTGACACAACAAGCTTCACATACCTAAAGTTTTTTGTATTTCCTGACGTTCTTCTCTGCAGATCCTCTTAAGCTCTGTCAGGTTGGGTGGAGACCATCAATGGACAGCTATTGTCAGGTCTCTTCTGAGATTCTGAATTAGTTTCAAGTCCATGCTTTAACTGGGCAACTTAAAGACATTTTCCATAGCCGCCCCTAAGCCACTCCTATGTTGTCTTTGCTTTGTGCTTGACGGTGAACCTTCATCCCAGTCTGAGGTCCAGGGTGCAGAATGTCTGCTCCGTTCAGCATTCACTCAGCTCTCTACTTTCTCAGTCTTTGCTGCTGAAACACAGCCACACAGCATGATGATGCCACCACCAATGCTTTACTGGTGGAGTGGTATTTCACAGGTGATGAGCGTTGCTTCCGACATGGCACTAATTCTGGTTTCATTAGATCAGAGAATCTTGTTTCTCACAGTCTGAGAGGTCTTTAGGTACATTTTTGAAAACTCTAAATGGGCTTTAATATGTCTTTAACTGAATAGAGGCTTCTATCTGGCTACTCTATCATAAAGCACATATTGGTGGTTTATCTTGTGAAAGTTTCTCTCATCTCCACACATGTTCTCTGGACCTCCGCCAGAGTGACTGTTGGGTTCTTGGTCTCCTCCCTTACCATGACCCTTCTCCCAACGATTGCTCTGTTTGGCTAGTATCAAGCTCTAGAAAGATTCAAGGTTGTTCTAAACTATTTCCATTTAAGAAGAGCTTGGGATCTTTTAATTCTGCAGGATTTTTTTTGTACCCTTCTTCAGATCTGTGCCTCAACACAATCCTGTCTGTAAGCTCTGCAGGCAATTCCTTCAACCTCATGGCTTAGATTTTGCTGTGATACACAACTATAAGGTTGACTCTGGGATCTCGTAAAAACGTGAATATGTTTTCTAATCAGTCCAGTTAGTTGAATTGACCACATGAATTGAAATGATTTTAGCACAAGACTGCAAGATAGCAAAATGAAAAAAATGAAGGGTAAGAATACTTATGAGTCCACTATACACTCACCTAAAGGATTATTAAGAACACCTGTTCAATTTCTCATTAATGCAATTATCTAATCAACCAATCACATGGCAGTTGCTTCAATGCATTTAGGGGTGTGGTCCTGGTCAAGACAATCTCCTGAACTCCAAGCTGAATGTCAGAATGGGAAAGAAAGGTGATTTAAGCAATTTTGAGCGTGGCATGGTTGTTGGTGCCAGACAGGCCGGTCTGAGTATTTCACAATCTGCTCAGTTACTGGGATTTTCACGCACAACCATTTCTAGGGTTTACAAAGAATGGTGTGAAAAGGGAAAAACATCCAGTATGTGGCAGTCCTGTGGGCGAAAATGCCTTGTTGATGCTAGAGGTCAGAGGAGAATGGGTCGACTGATTCAAGCTGATAGAAGAGCAACTTTGACTGAAATAACCACTCGTTACAACTGAGGTATGCAGCAAAGCATTTGTGAAGCCACAACACGCACAACCTTAAGACGGATGGGCTCAAACAGCATAAGACCCCACCGGGTACCACTCATCTCCACTACAAATAGGAAAAAGAGGCTACAATTTGCACAAGCTCACCAAAATTGGACAGTTGAAGACTGGAAAAATGTTGCCTGGTCTGATTTCTGTTGAGACATTCAAATGGTAGAGTCAGAATTTGGCGTAAACAGAATGAGAACATGGATCCATCATGCCTTGTTACCACTGTGCAGGCTGGTGGTGGTGGTGTAATGGTGTGGGGGATGTTTTCTTGGCACACTTTAGGCCCCTTAGTGCCAATTGGGCATCGTTTAAATGCCACGGGCTACCTGAGCATTGTTTCAGACCATGTCCATCCCTTCATGACCACCATGTAACCATCCTCTGATGGCTACTTCCAGCAGGATAATGCACCATGTCACAAAGCTCGAATCATTTCAAATTGGTTTCTTGAACATAACAATGAGTTCACTGTACTAAAATGGCCCCCACAGTCACCAGATCTCAACCCAGTAGAGCATCTTTGGGATGTGGTGGAACGGGAGCTTCGTGCCCTGGATGTGCATCCCAAAAATCTCCATCAACTGCAAGATGCTATCCTAACAATATGGGCCAACATTTCTAAAGAATGCTTTCAGCACCTTGTTGAATCAATGCCACGTAGAATTAAGGCAGTTCTGAAGGCGAAAGGGGGTCAAACACCGTATTAGTATGGTGTTCCTAATAATCCTTTAGGTGAGGGTATATTGATTTACAATACTTTAAAAATATTCTGAGAGAGGAATTTTAAATTTTTAAAAATATTTGGACCATGTTCAAATGATTCAATCGATTTTATAATCTTTCATGATATGGTCTTGGTTTTGTAATGAATCACTTTATTACTGTTATGATGAGGACTTTGTTTTGTTTTTGTTCGGCCTTTTTCTTGGGCTCTAAAAATAATAGAGATATTGTTGTACAGGTTTTAGAAGTCAAAGAAAATAAACTGTCAGACCACTTTTTGATTTAGAATGTTTTTGAAAATGTTATTTTTAAAATACTTATTCTTACCGTTAGGGAATCCATTCCTGGGAATTCTGGAATCCTGCATGTCATTCCCGGGAATCCCGACTTCCGGAAATGACACAGTGCACGGGCATCTCACATGTGAATGGTTTTAGAAGGAGCAACACTTATTTTTAATAAAACTACTGCAAAATGTTGACACCAGTAAAAGACTAACCTTAACTACAAGCAGTTCATGGTGTCATATAAGTACATGCATCTAGTTAGTTGCGGTAATAAGAACGTAGAAAGCACAATGTGTCGAGCGTGTGGTCGTCCAGGTGAAGCGCGCACCTTCATGCTGAGTACACCAGCCGCTGAGAAAGCACGCTCTGCCTCCACTGAAGGAGGCGACACAGTTGTGCAAAAAATGCTGCCAAACTCCGTCGTTTTTAAATTCGACAAACTCGACCGTTCCTATGAGGCTTTCAAACACAAACAACTGATGTTCTGAATGCCGAATGGACCAGAGCTCTGCTCCAGTTGGAAACTTGACACCAGCCTGTACTGTCAACAGCACATGCCACAGATGTCAATGAAGTCTGCCCCGTCCCTGCAATCGTATCTGCAGAGTGCAGACTCCTCCCAGTCCCCTGTGCTAAGCATTAGTGGGAGCTGGAAGACTGACTGCTGCTGGTCTGTTGTTGACTGAATTAATCGGCAACAAACTACACAGTGGGCCAAAAAACCGTGCCACTTAATTATTTTCAACTATAACTCTGTTATTTCTTGATCGATTTTTGTACTTTTACACGTTATATATGTGAGCTTGGCCGTTACCGTTCACCTGGGAATTACAGCAGTTTCATTCCCAGGAATGCGGGAATGAAAAATGTCTGGGAATCCCATGCTCCCGATTACTGGATTCCCTAATTGCCGTGCCATTTTGTTTTATTATGAGTTTTGCCATTGCTCTTTGAGATGCAGGGTTGCTGAGTTGTTTTTAGGCAGGGTGTTCAGTAGTTTGCAACATGTGGCGCATTTATCACGACAGTATAAAGCAGTGGTTCTTAAACTTTGTTTTCTTGCAATCCAGCTTTACTTTTTTTGTATCTTTGAGAGCCTGAAGCGCCGCCAGTCATTATCCCCTGTCTCCCTGGCAGAATCGCCGCCGATCACCATCTGGGCGTGGTCCTCCATTGAAAATCGCTACCGATATTGTCACCCGATTACTCTTGGCGAATCACAGGTGTGGGTCTGTTTGCTTAACCCTTTCCCATTGAGTACAATTGTCACAACTCTGTGACCAGAATTCGGATAACATGCAGCCCGTAGTTTAAGAACCTGTGGTATAAAGGTCAAAGTCATACACTTCCTAACTGTCCATGTTTGTGGATAAGTCAAAACAAACAAGCAAAAAAAACCCTTTGTCTTATTATTGTTAAGTTATCTGTGGTTATGACTTCTTTTCCGTTCCATGACTTTGATTTACGTTTAGTGTTCTGGCTTAGGGTATGTGAAAATTATGGTTTTTGACTCCCTCAACATATTTCTAATTCTCTAATCTTGTCTCATTCTCTGGCCACTGTTTATTTAATTTCTTCCTTCATGGGTTAAGACCATGACTTGCTATTATAATTACAATCTTTCTTACTTTCTGCTGCCACCGTATGCTATCAGTATAATTACAATTTGGATAACATAAGTAAAATGTTTTCTGTTGCTTTGCTTGTACTTACTGTACAATGTGAATATAACCAAAATAATTGAATTGTTGACAAACCGTAATTAAAGATAGTTTTGTGTTTCAACCATATAGTCATTTGAAAGGCAATTAATTCCTGAAACTGCTGTCAGCCACAAGGCATTTGTCATAGGGACTGCCCTCCCCAGAAGGCACTTCCTTAAATCATTAAAATTTGTTTATTTTCAAAATGTAAGGAATCCTGTGAAGCACTGTCCGTTCAGTACAGCAATAATTCAGAGCTGTTTTAAATCAAACAGTATCTTAAATTTAACCTTTTACTGAACATCCTACAAGGCCCTTAACCTGCAATTGCTCCATCCTGGGTATGATGTTAATCTGCATCCATCCCTGCATGTAGGCCAACCAACCTGCAGGGAAAAACTTGGGAGTTGGTGGCAGAATTGGCACTCCAGTCACCATAAAAAAAACCTCACACTGTTCCACTCCATCTGAACTAGTGTGCTGCTGAGGTATCACCCATTGCATGGCTATACTTTGGTCCTAACCTGGGATCCTGAGTTGGTTTGTCGTGTGGTGGGTATGGCAATGCACTGTATCAGTGTGTACTCCTAAAAAATAAGTTGCGTTTTGCTATGCTGATGCATTTAAAACATCTTCACCAAGTCCATATACTTTCTGATCACACATTTTACATTGACCACTTAAAATGTCTCATAACTCTCAGCTTTACAATCAGCTGCTCCACCACAGTAGTGCGTCTCAACCATTTTTGTGTTGTGTCCCACTTTTTCCCATGTAAGTGTCCCCCTTTGGTGAATCGAGCACGATAATCGGATCTTTTCCCTTCAAGTGTGCTAATTAGAGCTAGGATCAGAGGATCAAGCGCAATCCTCACCGTGGTGACCCAATGTGCGACTAACTCATGCCCCACTTCGTGATTCACTGCAAACCAAACCATTATAAACAATAGCAAATTGTGACCCAGTTACACAGCCTGCAACCCAAAAGAAGGTCATCACCCAGTGGTTGAGAAAAAGTTGCTGTAAAGCAGTGTTTGTTAAACTAAACCAGTTTGGGTCACAGGCATGTTTGTGATGGGTCACTATATGAGTTGTGTAATAAAATCAGATTTTTCAAGTTCTTCTAAGCACGACTTCCGTAATATGCCTCTTACTATTTAGTGTATTATTTATTGTGATCATGTGCAATCTGTGACGTCGTCTATAAACAACAAGTTGACACATCAGAGACAGCTTTTGTTTCTATGGTATAATATATAACAAATAGAGCTGTACCGATTGTATCGACTCAATATTGACATCAGCTGATATAGCAAGAAAATGGTACAATCTGCTATCCGTCGATTGTTAGAAATAACCTGATATTTAACGGCTGATTATTCCTATTGCAAAAACTTCTTCCATGAAGCTTCACCCTCCAAAGTTAGCAGGTAGAAAAATGTCTGTGGTGTGGGCTCACTTTAGGGTTTGTGCAGATGTCACTAGAAATACTATTTGCAAACGCAGAGACTGTGCATTTTCTTTATTAAGCTAATTTTAAGGTTGCCTACACTGAATAAAATTGACAGACCAGTGACTTTAAATGAGGGCAGTTACGGTAAGTTGAAAAATTACAGAATCAAGTAAAACACAGTGAACCAAGAGTTGGTATCATTTTAATATCAGGAAATAAATGCTTTTTGATTTTTCATATTTTCTGAATGTTATTTAATACATTTTCACAAATGTACTTATCCAGTGTCAGCAGAACCATGAAACATTTGGTACCGGCACCGGAATGGGACAGGTTTATATTCAAATAATCGGCTATTAGTATTGGCCAGGAATTTTCATATCAGTGCATCATTCATATTCCCTGCAAGACCAGCATTCCTCTCGCAACCCAAGAAACATTAAAACCGAGATGACTGACAGCAAAGATGCAAATAAGAAAGAGACATAAACAAGTTTGTGAGGTGAGGAGACTGCTGTGTTAGATCAAATGTCGAATTGAAATGAAGGTGTGTGGCATAAAGATATGACAATCTTTGGGGAGTTGGGGATAGGGTGAGTCAGTACGGAGGGGGTATATATTGCTCTGTGGCAGTGCTTTATGCTAAGTAAATGCAATTTTAGTTTCAATGGTAACTAATCAGCATCTCATCACATGTTCATTATTACATCTGTAACAGAGGTGCAAAGAAGACGTTGTATTAAGTTTAGTGTTGTGCATGTGAGGAAGACTTAATTCTGTTAACTCTATTTTAATGTCATTCAGTAAACTTCAGTCTACTGGCAATGCAAAGGATGTGTTTGTTGGACTGTTGAGAAGTGTAAGAGCATGAGAAAATTTTAAAAGATTAGGGGGCTTTGCCCCCTGCTCACTTCGCTTGCCAACCCCCCAGCCTGCGTTACGCGCCAGCCGTTTCATATCTCTGCCGCTAGCGTATGTGGATTTCACTTTTACCAAACAACAAATCTTTGAATTCTCGTGGATACGCCTTTTCATTGGGAAGAAACACTACTTTTCCCTGATGGCAACACAAATTAGACGATCTACAAGTCTCAGACTTAAAGTTTAAATCCGAACAATATCTACGTACTTCTGTCATATCACCTGTGTCCATATATTCAGTCTCTTTTCGTTGTTCCATTATTTCACCGCGTAATATTTTCTGTTTGTTAGCACTGCTGTGATCTTTACTGTTATTTTTTGACACTTTTGAAATTTAGTACTTTCAATTTCTCTAACAAGTTCTGCATGTGTATCGCGCCAACACTTTTGAACCTCTTTATGATATTCTACTTTGTCTTCTACTCTTTTTCTGTTATTTCCAGCACCAGGTGTGGTTAAATCTTTTGACGCAAAGTCTTGTCTTGTGTGACTTGAAATTATTTCATATAGAAACTCAAGAAAACTTCTTTATAAGTGTTTTTCAGATTAATTTCGTGTAAAGTGTGATACTTTTGGACGTATGGATTTGTATCCATTATTGGCTGTAAAATTTGTAATACGTCTGATCATTTAACTCTTTCGATTATTTGTTGCGTCGCTTCTCCGTGATCATAATTAGAAAACTGACCGATTTCTTTTCTTTGAAATTAAACTTGTAGTAGCTTTAATTGTTATGGGAGCACAAATTCTCATAGCGTATGGTCCTGAGTCATGTAAATCTACGTTTTGAGAATTGATTGATGCAAACGTGAATAGATTATTGTAGATTCAGGTATTTTGTCTGTAGTGTTTGTGGATTTCAATTTCACCAAATAAAAAATCTTTTAATTCTCGCGGATATGCCTCTTCATTGGGAAGAAACAGTACTTTTCTCTGATGGCAACACGAATCTAGACAATCTATAAGTCTCCGATTCAAACTTTCAAGCCTTCGATCTTTTTTTGTTGTTCTTTTATTTCAGCAAGTAATAATTTCCATTTGTTTGTGCTAATGCGATCTTTGCTATCATTTTTTTGAGACTTTTGACTTTTAGTACTTAGTACTCATTATCTCTAACCTGCTTTGCATGTGTATCGTGCTAATGTTTTTGAATCTCTTTATGATGTTCTGCTTTGTCATCTACTCTTTGTCTTTTATTTCCGGCCCTGGGTTTGGTTAAATTTCTTGGCACAAAGTCTCCTCTCGCGGGAAATGAAATTATCTCTCCGAAAAAGTCACATCTCATCCCAGACTAAAAAGTCTCGTCTCATTCCAGGATTTTTTTATATACTAGAGAGATGAGATAGGCCATAGAATGAGGCCAACTACTGTTGGCCATATAAAATAGAAAGAGAGGTTAACATTGTAACTACATGATGCAGCTTTGTACTTTTTTTTTATTGAAGTGTTAAATATTAAAATTAGGCTCATTTGAATAAAAACAACTTTTTTTATAAATAATGTTATTTAAGAGAAGATAAATTAATTTCATTGCTTAATTAGTTTTTGGGCCACTGTATTCCTTATCTAACTAAATACAAATAGGATGTCTGAAAGGAGAAAAAGGCAACATGTTAAGTCACATGACTAAAGCTAAGAGCCCATGCTGTTCTTTCAAAAATGATCATATCCTCACGCCGCACCAGTTACAATGAAAAATGTTTTTCTCTCAGGTTTACTAAAGCTGTAAGCATTTATGGTAAAAGTCTGCAAAACCCGTCTAGTTAGGGATTTGGTTGAGTCCGTATTTTTGGATTTTTTGAATTCTTGGGCAGTACTTTTAATATTCAAATTTAAGCAACAATAAAGAGGAGAACTTATCAGGCACATTTTGTTGCTTTATTCATTGACAAATAAAGAACACTTCATTTATAAAAAGAATATATTTATTCATTCATTAATGTGATTTCTGTTGCACCTGCTTAACTGTTTGTGGATGGCACAATCTTTGCTTTCTTTCGTATATCACCTTGTTTACAACTTTGTAGTTTGTTTGCGTCTGTGAGGTCTGCATTGTCTCTTGTTTCTGCTGTGCATCTCTAGTGATCACGTGCGTGCATGCATTTTCATACACAAAAGCTCGGAAATTTTTAAAAGCTTTCATAAATCTGGATTCTCAGGTGATCCAAATTGCTGGAATCCATATTTCTCAGAAAGTGTTCCCTGCTTTTAATTATTTTTTTATTAGCAATATGTTTGATTTTCCCTTTTAGTAATATCCATGTGATAAACAAGCTTGAATGGAAGCAATAACTTTTACTGTTTTTATTATATAGTGTAAGTGTTGTCAGGGATCATCTGAGGAGGGGAGGCCAGAGTGGAAGGACAATGGTGGATCTGCGTCCCGACCATGTCAGGAATTGATCCCTTGTCAGGGAGAGAGGGAGGAAGGCCAGAATGATGAAGGGACCTATAGAGTCAGACTTCCTGATACACTAGAGGACAGCATTCTCATATTGCTGTGCCTTTTTTCAGCCCACAGGCATGTTGGGAGGTGTAGTCCCGTGATGCAGCCCTGTTGCATGCCATGGGCATCTCCAGGGAGAGCTGCGGGGAGGAAACATCCGTGCATTATAGAAACTTTCATCTGACCTGGAAGCGCCTCCATCAGACTTTGGGTGGACACCTGAAGCACTCCCGGGATTTGATTTAAAGGAAACCGCTCTGCCTTGCTTCAGGGAGTCAGAGTTGGGAGGCAGAGTACAATACTTACGAGAGGAAGACGAGTGGGGTGAGAAAAGAAAAAAAAATTAAAATCCATTATAATTGAACCTGTGACTGTGTGTCAGTCGTATCTGCGGTTCAGGGCTCAGTGGTGCCCCCTGTCTTTCATAGTGGATATTGGTATTTGTGTGTGTATTGCTTTGTTGTTATTATGGTAATAATCCTCTTCTTTGGTCCAGTATAGAACTAATTATCTTATTTGAGTCCTTGAATTGAAAAGGTTAAGAACTCTTACTCTAGAGGGCTCTTGTTAGCTAACCTTGAGATCCTTATTTTGGAAAATGATGCAGGAAAACCGTTAGGCAGATATTATCCTTCTATATAAAAGCGGTCGGGATTGTCCTTCCGTCCCGTGAGTGCTACGCAGGTGTGGAGTTTCACACACGCCCTGTCCATTTTGCAATGCACGATGGGATCTGTAGTTTCGTTTTTCCAGGTAAAAGATGATTTTCTACTCCAAACTGCAATATCTTCTTCTTTCTTACTATATAAAAGTGGTCGGGATTGTCCTTCCGTCCCATGAGTGGAAAGCGTAGTGGTATTCCGCTTATCACAGACTTACTACTTGCAGACATGATGTGAGCAGAGTTCTGGTGCTCCCATCATTCCCTTGCTTTTGTGCGCGATGCGCTGGAAAAATAGACAAAATTATGTCTCTGGAAATAATTAATGTTGATGGAGTACAAATGCCTCACTGCATAGTAAATATCGGGGGGGTTCAAAAGGGCGACCTCAATATTGAAAAAAAGTTTAAATTTCATCACAAAAATAACAGAAACTACGAGTATTAAAGTAATACCGCTCAAATGCAATATAACCAAATTAATGAGTTTGTATTAAATATCAAATTGATCTACATATTGAATTGCCTTAAGAAGTGGTCAACTTAAAAGTCGGTCGCCTTAAAAGGCGGGTCAGCCTAGTCTTAGTTATTCGCTGCAGAATAGCAAAGTTAAGTCTGGTATTTTAGTAAATCAAAAATTTGAACAAGTATTTTTATATTGGACATTTATTAAAACTAACATTGAAAGTTTTTTTACTGACATAATTTGTACAGCACTTTAGCCTACTGCTTTAGGGTGAACTTAATTTTTTCAACAATGTTTTTACTCATTTATTTTGCTAAAGCAGAAACCATATTGAGTTCTCGGCGGCCTCACTCATCTTCTTTATGAATGATCACTTAGTTTTTGTGGACAGCCTGCTCTAGGCAGATATGCCGGTGTGTTGTTCTCTTTCCATTTCTAAATGAATGATTTAATTCAAATCCAAGGGGTATTCACTGGCGCCCTGCCCAGGGTTTGTTTCCTGCCTTGCACCCTGTGTTGGCTGGGATTGGCTCCAGCAGATCCCCGTGACCCTGTAGTTAGGATATAGTGGGTTGGATGATGGATGGGTATTCAGAGACTTAGGTATTTCTTGTCTCCATCCCCTGACTTGTGCTTTTCAGTCAACTTTAATGGAGTTGTTTAGAGTGTTCCTTTGTCTTCTTTGTGTACTTCAGGCTACCATACTTGATCATTCTTGATCTGAGTGCAGCCTTTGCCACTATTTGTCACACTACTCTTCTCAATAGATTATGTTCGATTGGCATTACCCACACACCACTAGATTGGTTCAGATCCTACCTCTCAGGCCGCACTCAGTTTGTTCAGCTTAAAACTTTCACATCCTGACCCACCACTGTTACTTCAGGTGGGCTCTGTCCTGGGGCCCCTCCTTTTCATTATTTACCTCCTTCCCTTTGGCAACATCTTTCATAAGTATAACATTAGCTTCCACTGTTATGCTGACAACACCCAGCTCTGTCTCACTAGCAAACCTACTGCTTCCTTTCCACCCTCCTCCCTTACTGATTGCATAGCAGAAATCAAATCCTTGTTTTTCTTCAAATTTTGTTAAATTAAATCGTGACAAAACCGAGGTTCTCCTCATTGGTGCAAAACCAACATTATCCAAAACTGATCATTTTTCCTTTGTTATTGATAATTCCTCTGCCTCCCCTTCCCCACTAGTTAAGAGTCTGGGTGTCATCCTTGTCAGTACTTTATCCTTTCAGTCCCACATCAATAACATCTCCCGGTCTGCATATTTCCACCTGTGTTACATTAATCGTATTCGCCTCTCCCTCCCTGACTCCCCACACCACTGCTATCCTCGTTCATAGCCTTGTCACTTCTCATCTGGATTATTGCAATTCCCTTTTCTTTGGTATTTCTCACAGATCTCTTTATAAGCTTCAACTGGTCCACAATTCAGCTGCCCGCCCTCATCATTACTAGAACCCTCTCTATTCACCATATCACTCCCGTTTTGCTGCAGTTTCACTGGCTTCCAGTTCAGTTCAGAATTCAATTCAAAATTCTCCCACTAACTTTTAAGGCCATTCATAACCTTGCCCCTCCATATCTGTCTGACCTCCTCCATGTTGCCAATCCCTCCCGCACCCTCAGATCTTCTTCCTCCATCCACTTGACTGCCCCCTTCATCTGTCTTACCACATTCAGTTGCTCTGCTCCCCAGCTCTGGAACTCACTACCATCTGAGCTTAGAAATATTGAATCATTTTCACTTTTCAAATCTAAACTTCCATCCATCCATTATCCAACCCGCTATAACCTAACTAAAACTCATTTCTTTAACACTGCTTTTTCTCTTTGATTACAATTGCTCTGATTTTAACTTCTGTATTTTACTTTTATTTATAATCTGTGTTTTGTCTATTGTTCGGTGTCCTTGAGTGTTTAGAAATACAAAGTAAATAAAATGTATTATTATTATTATACTGACTTACCACAAGTTGGACCTTCCACATTTAGGAACATTTAGACTGCAGTCAATTAAAACATCAGACTGGAGACCTCCATTGAGTTAATGTGACATCTGTAACCAATGCTCTGTACCACTGATGATTTAGGGGTGTTATCTTAATGGGGGTGAATGCTTACGTGATCATTTATTTTCAGTTTCAATTATTTTACACCATCTTTTTCTCTTTTTGATCAGTTTCAAAAAGGCCAGATTCAGTTCATTGTGATTCAGTGTTACACAACAATAACATGAGAAAATGACTAAGTAGGCGAATAATTTTTATGGGTACCGTAATGGATGTTAATAGTAGAAACAATGAATGAGTACATGAAACACAAAATGGGTTTGTAGAATTTGTCTCAAAATGTAAAGCTAAAACTATAAAGGAGAGACAAAAATAATACACTGCAGATGTTCTAGAACACCTCAGTTTTTCCAGTTTGTCTTTATATTTAATCAGTTAAAATGCAGTGCATGACTTAAAATGGGGAAAAGGTAAGCAGTAAACTGCCAGAGGTTAAAATTTTAAAAAAAAGTAATATCCCAATATTACAAATGGGTCTTCTTCAGGGAACAACTAATATTTTACAATTTACAGGTGTTCTGCAACAATTAAAGTAAATGAAGACTTGCAAGGTGAAGCAAACAATTTGTGCAGGTGTCCCAACTTCTGTTGATTACTTTAAACCCCTCTGTCTTAAAGCAGACTGTGTTATTACACCCCCTGAAGTACTACTTACTGTTTTGCCATTTTTAACTCATTCATTGCATTTCAAGTGATTAAATTTGAATAAAAACCTGAAAAACTGAGGTGTTCTAAAACTTTTGACTGGCTATGTATATTAATTATGTATGTACAGTACTGACAGACACAAAGATACTGCAAATGTGTGATAAGCAATATTTGTTACAAAAATGTAATTTTTGTATATATTTTAGCCAGGCCATAGCAGAGATTTTATAATATAAATTTCAGTATTCGAATATGTACATGAACACAATAATAAATCATACTCCCAGAGACCAAGGTAGAATAGCATTAATGTTCAAAGTCAAGTCTCAATGTAAAAAGCAACAACTAATGAAGTATCACCCAGGAAAATAAAATATATTTTATTTATTCTTCTATCCAAACCTCTTAGAAGTATTTAAGTTTAGTCCTTTATAACAGACAACATGGGCTGGCCAGTGTGCTGGCCTGCATGGAAAGTTCCTTACCTGACCGGGAGACCTTTTTAATAGAACGATGTGTGTGGACGGGCATCCCGACCAGGTTGGTTAATGGTATCTTTCCTGGTTGGGAGGCCACTATAATGGATGGACGGAGGGAGACTGCTTCCCAAGACCATGTGCTTCCCCAGTACACTGGGTGGTGACATCCCTCTGATGTGCATCACATTCAGACATCCACAGGGCTGCATGGGAGTTGTAGTTTTGGTTCATTTAACCCAGATTCCCTGTGCTCATGTGAGTAGCGAAGAGTAAACAACAGCAAAAATGGCATCGACATCTGGCGAGATATTGAAGCGAATTCATAAAGCAAAATACTCCATGGACGACAATTTGCATATTATCGTTGAATTAGACTCTGACTTGTCGAACTCCAAGTATGATACAACTGATCGAAAACAAATGTGAGATCCCAGAATCAGCTGATCGGTCCCCATCTGATTGTGGTGCTGAACAGGTTCGTGTAGCTGACGTGCCTACAGCAACGTTCGCCTGGGAAGACCACCATTTACAATGACAAGAGGTACAAACCAGATTGAGATGCAGTGTGACCGTGACTGCCGCTGCCACCCCCTTCCACATGAAGACAGCCTGGCAGCCAGCCTGATGCTCATTTCTGGTGAACTGGCGGGCACAGAATACAGCAGTATATGTTTTATGTTAATTTCTGTGTGAAACCAATGCTTTGTATGCTTTCAGAAAACTGCTTTTTGGAAAAAATATTCAGCTGTCAAAGAGTGAATATGATCATGACTTCAAGGGAGATATTCCTTTAATATCATCATGGCTTCATGTTGGACCCCTCCCCACCCATTGCTTCAAAGCGATTGCAACTGGTTTCAAGGTGGAAACGGTGTAGGTACACAAGCTGTTGTGTGGTCCATCAGGGAGGCTGGAGTAAGATGGGAGGTTTTGGAGTGATATGTCATTTACTTTGGAACTGTTTTGTATTAGTACTGAGGTCTGAAAGCTGGTATCAATACCAAAGTCAACATTTTAGGACCTATCCAACACTCACCTCAATATCTCACTAGCTGTTCATTGAGTTACTACTCCATATGCCTGGGGTCTGAATCTGTGCAAGGGTGCCATTGTACGGAGCATCACAATATCGTATATGCACACTAGATGTGTCTCTATGACAAAAGTGTAACACAAATAAAAATAATAATGCAGAAATGGTAACAAGACAAGTTAAGTAGACTTTAAATTACCTCAGGATTTAAGAGAATTCATACATATGCTGTATACCTTCTGAACCTTTATCCAGTTTAGGGTCACTGGATGCTTTCTAAATAAAATGATATAACTGCAGGACTGGGAGATGAAATCACAGGCGGCATTGAATTCTGCTGTTCACAGAAGCAATATGTGTTTTTGTTTTTTAATAGTGGGCTTTTTTTTGCTACCATGTCAGTCAGCTCAGAATTGTGAAGAGCTTCATATATTTTATAAAATTCACATAATGACTCATCTTTGATATAAAGACTTAAAGGTTTCCAGTGTTAGCACTAGATTTTTGTTTATCTCCTGTTTGCTTTGTCATCTGTTTTGGTTGCTGATCGATGTACACAAGGCATTTATTTCACTACGTAATGACAGCTAAAGGTACTATATCCTAATGTGTCACCAATAATGGTGTGGCAGTTAGAAATACGGGTTTGGGTGAAAGTAAGAGGAAGGTCTACAGCTACTATAATATGTGGGGACTGTTGACAAGCAGGACTATAACTCTGTTTTCATTAATTGTAAGCTATTTGTGGAGAGTTTCTTAATGACATGAATTAGGTGAGTACAGCTTAACAACACGTATTTGCGGTTCAAATCCCCGTCACTGCCAAAAAGAGATGCTACTCTGCTGGGCCCCTGAGCAAGGCCCTTAACCTTCAATTGGCCCAGCGGCGCAGTACAATGGCTGACCCTGCGCTCTGACCCCATGGGGCAGGCCCGCACCTAGGGGGAGACAACCATAACACTTGTCAGAGTCCCGAGCTAGATAGGGGCCCGCCCTTTTTCGAGTTTTTTTTTTATATGCACATATTTGAAACACGAAAGGGCCCGAACTCTGTCAGCTGCCTGGGGCCCAGAATTTCCTAGGTGCGGGCCTGCATGGGGTATTCGAAAAACCAAGTAATTTCCTTCGGGATTAATAAAGTATAATAAAAAAATTGCTCAAATTTCATTTTTATTTTATTATACTTTTGTTTCAGATTTTACGTTTTCCCCATTATAAAGAAAAGCTGAAGGCATTGTGATGGGCGGTAGGGCTGGGCTGACATCCCAGGTGGGATAAACCCTGAACCCTTATCTGGCACGGAGGCCAGTGTAGTGGATGGACTGGGGGGGAATGCCTCCCAGGTATGCATGCTCCCCCAACACACTGGGTGCCAGCATTCCTGGATCGGTATGCCCATTCATGTGCCTGTAGGGCATGCTGGGAGTTGCCATTCATTTTGGCTTTTTGACCACACTGAAATGACATTTTCAATTAGCAAAAACATATTGTTTTGAATAAGATATCCAATGTGTCTAAATTAAACAACACTGGGTCTTGCATAGCAGTCAATGTGGTTGGAATAAAAAACTGCTTTCCAAAAACATTGACATATAATTAATTTATGATCGGGTTGTTCTAATAATTCTCTCTGTGATCTCTTTCTTACAATCAGGATTAGCCTTTTCTAACTTCTCTGCATCAAGTCCCTGTCACATTACATGGTTTTTCCAGTGAATTCTCATAATCTTAATAAGATGGTGATAGGTTTGTGGCATGCTCCCATGAAATCGATTTGTGTCATCTGAGATACCCAGTGACTCAGAGAAACCAATCAGAGACTTTCTTCGATAAAACGAAACATGACAAAAGCTTGCAATACTTTGAAAATGTGAAATTCTGTTGGAAATTCATTGTGTTTTAGCATTTAAGTTTGCTTAGAGAATTTGCTTAAACAAATGGTCTGAAAAATGCTAAGTTTACTGATAGTGTAGCTTATTTAATATCTACCTTTTTTGGTATGTCAGTGTAGATGACAAACTTTTAGAAAACAATCTGAAAACGCTATTGTGTACCAAAAAATTGTAAAATAAAAATTATTCGGGTATTCAGATTTCATATTCCGATGTATCCATGTTAGTGTATTGTGTATATATAGTGTTGTCGGAGATGGCTGGGGTGGTGACTCGGCTGGGATGCCCAGGAAGACCGGAAGAGGGCTTACGCTCACCTCAGACCACCCTGGTTCCTTTGGGGGCCACGGGTACAGAGCTTTGAAGCTCTACCCTGCAGGGGCCCGTGGTCACCGCCAGGGGGCGCCCCTGTGCCTAGAGAACTCTGGACCTCAGCACATCCGCCACACCCAGAAGTGCTGGGGGGAAAAGGATCAGAGACACCCAGAGTGCTTCTGGGTACATAGCCGGTGCTTCCGCCACACAGGGGCGTGTCTTTGGAAGGTTACTGGAGGACACCTGGAGCACATCTGGGTGACTATAAAGGGGGCCGCCTACCTCCATTCGATGGCTGGAGTCGGGAGGAGAAGGACAGAGCTTGGTGGAGGAGCCAAGGAGGCGGCCTGAAGAAGTGAGGCAGTATTGTGTTGTGGCCAGGACTTTTGGGGTTGTTGTGCACTTGTACATAATGGACTTTGTAAATAAACGTGTGCTGGGTGACATTAACGTGTCCGTCTGTCTGTGTCCGGGCTGGCTTCCACAAGTGTATAGTCTACTGTAGCATGAGCCTTAGGTACATTGTATTAAAAAGTATATTTTTAACAGAAGAAAGAAGAATCACAATTTTTTTCTTTTAAGCAGACATGTATTAACACAACCGAGTCTGAAATTGTTCAGGTTAGGACAGAGCTATGCTTTGAGCTGTTTATTGTATGAAGCCTCTTATCACAAAGTAAGCAGTTTATCTAAAAAGGACATATATACTGTGACAGATTAGGGCTGTATCGCTCCCTTGAACCCCTGTCCACTACTCCAGACACCAGATAAAAGTCCAAATAATGACTTTATTAATTCACCACAGTGTACAAAGCGCCCTCTCACCACTATACTCATTAAATAAT
The DNA here is from genome assembly GCF_016835505.1 of Polypterus senegalus. Taxonomy (NCBI): domain Eukaryota; kingdom Metazoa; phylum Chordata; class Cladistia; order Polypteriformes; family Polypteridae; genus Polypterus; species Polypterus senegalus. The sequence goes on from NC_053164.1 coordinate 22,713,238, forward strand.
CACAAATAACAATAATAAACAATCCTCCACTCCCAGACTCATTGCCACCCTTCCACCTAGCTCAGCTCACCGTCTGGGAGCTCCCACAATCCTTTTATTGTCCCTGACCCGGAAGTGTTCCAGTCCCCAGTCCATGTAATCTCCTATCACTTCCAGGTCAGATAAAAAGTCCTTTTTCTTCACCCTGGAAGCCGTCATTCCCCTTGTCCATGTGACTTGGACGTACTTCCGGGGTGTAGGGTAAATAACCATTGTTCCTCCCTGCAGCGTCACCTAGTGGCCCCCATGACATCCAGCAGGGCTGTGTATAAAAACTGCAATGTCCATGATGCCCTGCTGGTCTTCAGGGAACCTCTGTACTGCAGGGAGGGCTCCACCTGGTGGCTTGGGGGTATTGGCCGGGATAAACGGCCGGCCATACACCACAATGCATTTGCCACACAAAATTGTGTTCTAAATTTAAACAATTTTCTTGCCTGCACTACCGCTTGACATTGTAGGTGATGGAGCAAAAGCTTGAAAAACTTTCCAAATATGTTGATTTTTTAAGCCAAGAGGAAAAGAGGAAGGATATGCAGGTGATGGGGTGACGAGGACAGGAAGATGTGGAAGAAGATGATCCGCTGTGGCAACCCCTAACGGGAGCAGCCAAAAGAAGAAGAAGAAGATAGTTGTCAAATATCTAACATGCCGATTGTGAAATAGTTTATACATGTCATTTTTGAACAGAAAAACACCATTATTATAAGATTCAGCCATTTTAAAAGAAGACCAGTTCTTTGTGATAGTTTAGCACTTAGCCTTCCTGCGCAACAACCTCTCGACCCACCGGGTGTGGATTCCTCCCTAAAGACCAAATCACAGTAAACTTTTCATGACATGCAGCTAGTTTTGTTTTATTTCCGTATTTATGTGAGAACACACACAAGAAGAAAGAAAACGTGTCCTCAACCAAGAAAAGTAGTACCAGTAAATTGAGATAAAATTAGTATTTCCATACCCATTTTGTTGTCATAAACATGCATCGGAAACACAGAAGACATGGATCAATACAAATGTCTTGGCATAAAAAATGGATGTATTTGGTAAAGTTTTTAAGCTTTTCCACCGTGTCTTATACTCTCCATTATAAAGCACCAGTGGCGCAGTGGGTAGTGCTGCTGCCTCGTAGTTAGGAGACCCGGGTTTGCTTCCCGGGTCCTCCGTGCTTGGAGTTTGCATGTTCTCCCCGTGTCTGCGTGAGTTTCCTCCCACAATCCAAAGACATGCAGGTTAGGTGCATTGGCGATTCTGAATTGTCCTAGTGTGTGCTGTATGTGTGTGTGTGTGTGTGTGTGTGTGCCCTGCCTGGGATTTGTTTTCTGCCTTGCGCCCTGTGTTGGCTGGGATTGGCTCCAGCAGAACCCCATGACCCTGTTGTTAGGATATAGCGAGTTGGATAATGGATGGATGGAATTTCTCTTGGCAAATGCATATACAAGGGTCATTCAAAAAGTTTCCGCAATTTTTTAAACTCTATTTATTAAGAATTTCAAAAACAAATGACATCACTTTTCTACACCTTCCTTTATGATGCAATTTTCCCAGAGTTGTACCAACTTTTTAATGTCATCAGCAAAAAATGTTTTTAGTTGAGTGCATAGCCACTGATGCATCACTGTTTTCACATCAGAGTTTTTTCTTCATTCCTCGTGGTTGTGGCTGTAGCTGGATGTATGGAGCACTCTGCATCCGTCACACTAGTAGACTGGTTTTCGATCATTTCAATCCACTCATAGATGACTCTACGAGAGAGAACTTTTTCCCGATACTGATCACACATGCGGAGATGAATTTGTGCTCCCAGCAGACCTTCTGCCCACAAAAAGCGTAAGACAGAATGCTGTTCCTCTTTGGTGCAATTTATAAGTTTTGCTGCCATCTTCACCACAGGGTGACAACTCTTATACTATACTGTAAGGGCAGCCAGCTTACCAGACAGAACTAGTCAGACATTACCAATTACGAAGGAGGAAGGAATTTCTAAAGAAAATATAAAAGTGCAGAAACATTTTGAACATCTCTCTTATATCCTTTTTGTGAGGAAAAAAACTTAGACTATCGAGTCTATCCTTTGTGATGGAAACAGGGGCATTTGAGAGCCCCAAACCCCAACATGAACACACACAGAGTCCCGGATTCAAATAATCAAGTGGTTTATTCCACAAAATACCTCCACAGTAAGAAATCACTAAGCACAAAACCCAGGTTCTCTTTCTTTCCACAATACCTCTCTTCTTGTCACTGCACTGCCTTCCTCCAGTTGAGTGATGCTCTATATCCTCCCAGATCCGACTCGCCGTTCCTTTTATTGAGGACCTGGGAGTACTTCCGGTGCTAGGGCCACTGCCCGATGGAAATATTTCCAGGTCATGTGGAAGTCCTGTGAATTGGGGAGCGCATCTCCCTGCAGTGCCCCCTTGCGGCACCCATGGACCCCAACAGGGCTGTGCTGCCGGACTACACCTCCTGGCATTCCCTGCTGGTTCCCGAATGGGCGCAGATATGTAGGGTTTCTGCCATCTAACGCCTGCAGGAATAAAAAGTCCCCAGCAACATCTTCCGCTTCTGGTGGGCTGTCTCCATTCGTCTACTCTGGCCATCGCTTCCAGGTCTGGCCCCTTTCTCTTCCCTGGTCTGTGTGCCTGACAAGAGCCTCTTGTCAGAGTAAGGAACTATCCCCTCTTCTGGTTGGGATGTCCTTCCAGCCCATGTGACATCTACACCTTTAACAACACCTTGGAGGGATTACGTGAGCACATATTTAATCAAATGAAATTGTATTTATGTACTCTTTAACACATCTCAAATAAAGAATGAACTAATTAAGTCGAAGCAATACTGTCTTTCCAGGAAAATAAACCATCAACTTTATGTGCAGTTTTTCTCTCATTTGTTTTTCAGTTTCAAGAAAAGATTTCTTTCAGAACAATGTAAGGTTTCTCATTGACAGTCTATACCAGAAATGTTCAGATTTCAAAACACATTATCAACTTTGATTAGATTAAAAGCTATAAATACGGCACTTCCCAAGGTCATGTATCACGTAACTACTCCACCACTACAGACGTAGCAAAGCATTATTTTTTTATTAATTTAATAAAATGTGTATTGCAGTCTTACAAGCTAGAATGTGAATATATGACTGTGTCTCATTTTAATGTGTTGATTGAAGTCTTACTATAATACGTTTAAAGAAATATAAATGAATATTTCAACTTGAATTGTTTTTACTATTAAACTGTTTGCTGGACCTACTTACTCTAGATGTGTCAGTCTAAGATTTGAGCTTAGATCACTAGACTGTTATATGGTTTCATATTTATCAACATTTTGTACCTAATAAGAAGCAAATGATTTCTGCGTACACACGTTTATTCATATTTTCTATTTACAATTAGTGCTCACACACAACCCCAAAGTCCAGGCCCTTCCAGTGCCTCTCTTTCTTCAGGCCGCCTCCACTCCTCTCCTCCCGAGCACCGTCCATCTTCCTCCCGACTCAAGCCCCTGAACGGAGGGAGGCGGCCTCTTTTATCCCCACACAGACATGCTCCCTGGTCTTCTTCCCCCCAGCACTTCTAGGTGTGGTGGAAGTGCTGAGGGCCAGGGCTCCCCAGGTATTGGGACGCCCCTGGCGGTGACCACAGACCCCTATAGGATTGAGCTTCCAAGCTTTGTTCCGGTGGTCCCCAAAGCCACCAGGGCAGTCGTCCCCTCATGGTCTGGAGGAGGCACAAGCCCTCCTCCGGTCCTCCTGGGCGTCTCGGCTAGGTACTACCCCCAGCCACTCGCCACAGTATGCATAGTGCTTCTCAAATTTGATTCCATTTACATGTTAGGGGGTGTCCTGCTGACAATAGATTTCCAGGGACATTGATGCCACCAAGATGGTACAGAGCACACCTCCAAGACATAGAGCCACAGTGTGTGTAGTAACATCCTACATATGCCGTTGTGTAAATGCAGGGGCTGAAAAGAAGGGATACTCCCTATACATGAATTGGATACCTGGGCATGGAAACAGACAGGAACAACAGCAGGAGCATAAGATATTTACATCATAGGTGGAAGTAGGTAGGGCTCCTCTACCACACTTAGACATCACACTATTCAGCAGTGGGGAAGAATGGCAGTCTATCTTCTTGGAAAGAAACTACGGTTAGGAAGGAAACACGATAAAACTAGGCACAGTATTGTTTTTAGAGTTTTTTTTACATTTTCTTAATTTATTCAAAGTTCCTGTATCATTTTGGGTATTTTTACACTCATTTTTAAATTATTTTTTTTGGGAAATGTATCTAATTCTAGTATCTTCATTTCTCTGTTCCTTTTTATTTTAATTATGAAATATTTTTGACTGTTTCACAGCCACCATTTTTTTGGAGCTAACACACTGATTGTTTGACTGCGCCTGTTAGAAGATGTCTCCTCTTGCTAAGGAGATGTTAAACGATGAACAGAGAAGACGTTGGTGTCAATTTGATACAACGAGGCACGCCGTTCTTCTCCAGAGCAGATTCTGACTGTGTTTTAACCTTCTGATTTTAACTTAATTGTTAGAATATTTATTTGGATTTTTGGGTACAACAGTGTGCTGTATCAGCGCCTGCTCCCAACCATATAGCATAACCTCCACAATGACACTTGGTTTTTATCAAGGACTATTCATTTAAAGATGTGTGACGATGCGGGTTCAGCTCCATGCTACCATCTCTGTTTGGGAGCCCTTGAACCCAACAGCATCGATAATGTTACCGAGTGAGCTAGTCAGTGAAGGCAATAACAGTCGAGAAAGGGGATGGTAAAAAGTGCATAGTGCTTTTATTAAAATAGTCAAACAAAAACAGGTGTTCAAATAAATAAAGTGCAGTGCTTTCCAAAATCTTCATTAAATAAATAATCCATTAAGAAATGTGGAGGTTAAAACCATTACAAAAACAATCCTTTAAAAACGAGGTTAAAAACGTTCATCAGGTAGCAGTCTTTAAAAACCAACAACAAACCCGGTGCCTTCTTTTAAAACTAGTGTCTCTCCTGCTTCACCCATCTGGGCCCAGCAACAAGGGAGACGTTCTCTCTCTGCAGCTGACCTTTACAATATCTGCTTCTCCTGCTACTGTCAGTCGCCTTACCAATCCTTGGCTCCGGTCGGCTCCCCCTGACAGTGACTTGGGAATCCGCTAACGGCGGACACCAAGTCCCAACTCACACTACCTTCTGCGGAGAGTACTGCACCTTCCTGGTCACTCCCACCCTTCAAAACAAACTCTGCGGGAGCGACCACAACTTCTCCCAGGTGTTGGCCAAACACCCAGGCTGCCTTCAGCTGCCTGCGAGCGTTCACTCGCACCGATTTGGTCGCTCGCTCTCTCTCCTTACTGCTTCCTGCTGTCCACCTCCGTTTCCTTCTCTTTCTCTTTACTTTCCATCTCTGATCTTCCTTCTCCAAACCGACTCGCGCTTCTTATAATGTGAGGGGCCAAAGCAGCTGTAGCACATTAGCCACGGGAAAAATCACGGATGGGGGCAGTCCCTCACCTGTGCACTCAGTGAGAAACGCCCACACCGCAGATCGCCCCATGGCTTGCTATGGCCCAACGCCCCCTCGCTAAGCCACCGCGAGAGGGGGGATTATTTATTTAAAATGGCCTTTGCTAAACAAGCTGTGGAACCGCTATAGCACAAGATGTTAACACTGCACTTTGTTTTTGACTCATCCTTGTTTTTGTTGTTGTAAATAAAAAAAGCACTACACACTTTGAAGCACCAACTCTTACTTTTTGTGTCCTCATTACCCAGTCCATCCTTGGTACAAAACTATCGATTTCCCAGGTTCAAGAGAAGAATGCCAGCTGTGGGCAACCCAGGCATCACATTGAGCAATTATGTCATGTAGTTCTCTTTATTGGATAGGGGGATGTGGGTTATGTTTTCACTGCGATGCTTTCTCTTTGGGACTCAATATCTGAATTGGTGTTTTAATTGTGTGATTAATTACATAGATGTGGACACATTTGTTGGTACCTGAACAGCTCATTGTGAAAGTGCCTTAGGCATTCTGAATAGCGATTAAAGTGAGAAGCAATTGTCCCCTGTGTACCTGCATGCCTTTGATATGCCATCCACTAAAGCAAAGCAAGTGTGATAAGAGATCAAGTATTGCATATTCAACAAAGATATTTTAAAATGGCCGGCACACATTTGTTGAGACCCCCTAGAACAGATCATAAATAATTGCATTACAGTGATTTTCCTTCATTCTTATCACACATTACCAGACGTGTAATCAGACCTTCAGCCTATTAAAATGGAGAAAAGTCGTCATTCTGCTGTTTGGTGTCATCATGTATCCCACACTGAACACGGATAAGAGAAAGCAAGGGAGAGAGTCATCTGAGGAGATCAGAAAGAAAATGATAGACAAGCATGTTAAACACAAAGGTTAGAAGACCATTTCCTAACAGCTTGATGTTCCTGTAATAACAGTTGCCATTAATAAGAAGGTTAAAGTCCATGGGACTGTAGCCAACCTTCCTGGATATGGTCTCAGAAGAAAAATTGTCTCCAAAATGGACAGAAAGAAAGTGAGAATAGTAGATAAAACACCAAGAATGACTTCCAAAGACATTCAAGGTGAACTCCAGGGTCCATTGGTGTCTCACTGCGCCACCTGTCACTTTCTGAGTGACAGTGGGCTCATTGAAAGAAGACCCAGGAGGACTCGGCTGTTGGGGGGGAAAAAAAGCCAGACTGGAATCTGCTAAAATGCATATTGACAAGCCACAGTGCTCCTGAGAGAATATCCCCTGGACAGTGTGGTCTATGGCCGGCTTGTCATCGCGGCCAATACCCCCAGGCCGCCAGATGGAGCTCTCCCTGCCGCATGGAGGTGCCTCGGATGCCAGCAGGGAACCATGGACTATGGAGTTTTCCCTTACAAACCTGCTGGATACCTCAGGAGCCAACCGAGGACGCTGCAGGGAGGCATAGAGAGTCATATGTGCCCTATAACCCGGAAGTGCGTCATAGGCAGAGCGACAGCAGAAGTGACGTACTTCCGGGATGAAGAAAAGGACATTTTATCTGACCCGGAAGTGATAAGGATCACATGAACTGGGGATTGGAACACTTCCGGGTCAGGGACTTTAAAAGGACTGTGACAGCTCCCAGACGGCGAGCTGAGCTGGGTGGAAGGGTGGCAACGTGTCTGGGAGTGTGGAGGATTGGTTTATTGTATTTGTGATTAATTTAATGAGTATAGTGGAGAGGAGGGTGCTTGGTGCACTGTTGTGTAATAATAAAGTCAATTATTGGACTTTTACTTGGTGTCTGACGTTTGATCGGAGGGTTCAAGGGGTCAAGAGAGACCCAATCTGTCACAACAGATGAGACACTGCTGGAGCTTAGTCATATCAGCTCTATGCCCACAAAAGAAAAAAGTAAGCTTTGAAAGAAAATAACACCACATTTACTGTGAAACATGGAGGAGGCTCAGTTATGTTTTGGGGTTTGCTTTGCTCCGTATCGCACAAGGTGTCTTGAGTATTTGCAGGGAACAATGAAATCTCAAAATTATGAAGACATTCTGGAGTGAAACGTACTGCCAAGAAAGGTCTGTCTAAGTTGCAGGTCATGGACGCTCCAACAGGATAGTGAGCCAAAACACACGGCTAAAAGCACCCAAGAATGGCTAGGAACAAACCACTAAACTGTTCTGCAGTGGTCATCCATGAGCCATGAATTGAATACTATCAAACATCTACCATTACATGATGGGTGCCAATTACTTTTCTCATTATTTAAATTGTGGATTCTTCTTTTTTTCGTGGAGGAATACCAACAAATGTGTCCATGTCTGTATCTTTGATGGTTTTGTATGTCATTTCTTTTGCGCTTTGTTCTTTTAATTAAAAACATATCATGGGTCATCCACCAATATGCTGCTAGTGCACACTAAAGCCAGGCAGATTTTGAGTTCCTAGTTTGTTCTTGAAGTTCTTGCCAGTTAGTAATTAAGAAATGTAACTATTTTAAAATTAAATGCAATGAAGTAATGATCAGTGAGATTTTGTTTCTCATTTTTGTATTTGGATGGCACTGTTCTATGATGGTTAGCACTGTGCTTGACAATTTCAGTAACCTAGAGCTTGCTAAGATAAAGTATGCATGTATATTAAAGATGGAACAACGTACATTGTTGTTATTCATGTAATGCCAAGTGTTGACACTGCTCTGGCATTCAGTTTAATTAGACAATGCACAAGATGCTCTTTATGAAAATCTACTTTGACACTACATTTTATTTAAGTCATTCGGGGTTGTCATTTATAAATCTGTTTTTTTTTTCTGATAGCATTTAAAGCTTGAGTATTACAACTAATGTTACAGTAAAAGCTGTGTTTATAATGTCTGTGATGATCCTGTATTCAACCTTCAAAACAGCACATAATCAGCCTAATAAATAGCACAGAGCTGACTTTTCCTTTGTTTTTTTTTCTTCATAATCCTTTATCCTATCACTAGGTAGCTGTACTCAAGGAAGCACATCCATCCATCCATCCATTTTCTGAACCCGCTTATCCAGAGCAGGGAAGTTGGACTTTATCCCAGCCATCATAAGGTGCAAGGCAGGAACAATCCCAGGACAGGGCATCCGTCCATCAAAGGGAGAACACACACACACACACGTATACGCACACACGCACTCTCACAATAGGGTCAGTTTGATAACATCAATTGACCTATGCTGCATGTCTGCCCTAAAAACAATTTGTGATGACAAACAAGTTCTGACATTCTTCAGGTACAGAAGGCAGACATTTTGAGGTAAGGCTGCTATGTAATCATGGCACCAGAGAGCAGAATTGTGCTGATTTGCATGCACAAGTAAGAATTCTACTGTACAGTTAATCCAATACATCTATATTCTATATATTTTTTCATTTATCTAGGACAGGGTGCCCACTGTTTTTCGGCTTGTGAACTACTTTTAAAATGACCAGGTCAAAATGATCTACCTACATTAAAAATGTATATATGTGTATAAAAATATATACATATATATATATATATATATATATATATATATATATATATATATATATATATATATATATATATATATATATATATATATATATATATATATATATATATATATATATATATATATATATATATATATATATATATATATATATATATATATATATATATATATATATATATATGTATTGTGAACGCTGGCCCGGACACACACAGACGGACAACATAGTTCCACCCAACACACATTTATTGTACACAATATTTACAGTTCAGTGCACTCACAAACCCCAGTGCTTCCAGCACCGATTCCCCCAATGTCCAGGCCACACAGTCCTGTGCCTCTCTTTCTCCTGGCCGCCTCCAGTCCTCACTCCAGCTCCGTTCTCTTCCACCCGACTTCCGCTAATGACTGGAGGGAGGCGGCCCCTTTTATAGGAACCCGGATGGGCTCCAGCTGCTTCCCGGCAATCTCCCGCGGACACACCCCCGTATGGCAGAAGTGCCGGCTGCGCACCCGGAAGCCGTCCGGGTGTCCCCTGTCGTCTTCCCTCCGGCACTTCCTGGTGTGGCGAAAGTGCCGGGCTGCCCGGATAATCAGGCACTGGGGCGCCGCCTGGCGGTGGCCACGGGTCCCTACAGGGCTGGGCTTTCAAGCCCTCTACCCGAGGCCTTCAGCATAACCAGGACGGACGCCCCCTCTCGGTCTGGAGGAGGCACAAGCCCTCCTCTGGTCCTCCTGGGCGTCCCAGCCGGGCTCCAGCCCCGGCCAGGGACCACACGGGATATACCGGCATCAGGGTGCCGGTATTAAGTCCAAAATATAAGTCCAAATATATGACTTTTTATTATTGCACAGTGCACAAAGCACCCTCCTCTCCACAATACTCATATAAACACACAATTCTCACTAATAAACAATCTTCCACACTCCCAGACGGATTGCCACCCTTCCCCCCAGCTCAGCTCGATGTCTGGGGCTTTCCCACAATCCTTTATAGTCCCTGACCCGGAAGTGTTTCCAATCTCCCAGTCCATGTGATCTCCTATCACTTCCAGGTCAGATAAAAAGTCTTCTTCTTCACCCCGGAAGTATGTCACTTCTGTTGTCGCTTTGCCTATGACGCACTTCCGGGTTTCCAGACACATGTGACTCTCTGGGCCTCCCTGCAGCATCCTCTGTTGGCCCCTGGGGTATTCAGCAGGGCTGTAGGAGAAAACTTCATAGTCCATGATTCCCTGCTGGTATCCGGGGCACCTCCATGCTGCAGGGAGAGCTCCATCTGGTAGCCTGGGGATATTGGCCATAGACCACTATATATATATATATCATCGTATCAGAGGTGGGTAGTAACGAGTTAAATTTACTTGAGTAACTTTTTAAAAAAATTGTACTTCTAAGAGTAGTTTTACTGCACCATACTTTTTACTTTTACTTGAGTACATTTGTGAAGAAGAAACACTACTCTTACTCCGCTACATTGGGCAACATTCGAACCGTTACTTTTTTTCCATTAGATAAAGTTTGACAGACAATTTTCAATCTGCTCTGTGTAGCAGATGCTGTCAAGTTGCGCACACACCTTCCATTGCGTCTCCAGCTCTGACGTGAGGTTTTGGATGTTCCCCAGATCAAGGCGCTGCAGCTCTGAGGCCAGATGTTGTATTTTTCGTTTGAAAGCATTAACTTAGCTAATCATAATGACCATGGTTTTCTCCTTTCCTTGCAGCTGTAAATTAAGCTCATTCAACATGTTGGTCAGATCGAAAAAAAATGCCAAGTCTAGCGGCCATTGATCGTTATTAAGTTGCTTGTATTCTGCATGTTTAATGACAAGGAGAAACTCCTTTTCTCCAGCCAGGGGTCTTGAAATCTCAGCAGGAATTTCTCTCTAGCCATCTGTCTCAACGAAGGCATCTTTTATCATCTGTCCATCTTGGAAGGACTTCTTATGCTTAATGATCGAGTGACTCACCCGGAACGATGCTTCGGTGTGTCTGCCTTTGCTTTTGAATTCAGCCGAGTGAAAAATGACGGCTGTCCGATTAACTGCGATTTTAGTTCCCTCTCCTTTCTCTTTCTCAGATCGCTTTTCAGAAGTTAGTCAGTTTTGTAGTTTTTATGACCAGTTCAAAAGTGCCTTTCCACATTTTCCTTCTTTGGAATAGCAATGATAGATTGACAATTCAGAAAAACGCACTTTGATTGTGACATTGTGAGAGAAAAAAATCATCTTCCAATTCCACATCCAGCCCATAAAGAACACATTTTTTTAAATCCCTTCTTTAGTCGATATAAATTGGAAGGCTAACTAGATCACTTAAAAGCACATGCTTTTGATCGGGTGTGCGGGATGACCAATGTGTTAGAAGAAAAGAGATCTCAGACTGGCTGTTCTGTATGTCAATCATGTGGCAAATGCCATTGGGAGGATATACGGTAGACTAACATTTAAAAAAAATTTATTGAATGCAACATGATCTACCTGCACTACCTTTCCAATCTACTGGTCGATCACGATCGATGCATTGGGCACCCCTTATCTAGGAAGTGGCAGGCATTATTATAAGTAGGATGTACAATCTTTATATATAAAACTGTACAATGACTGACTGACTAATAGATCGATGCACAGCCTAAACCGCTGGAGCTAGAAATGTGAAATTTGGACAGCAGATACCTTTTGTGACATAGGCACCCAATAAGAAGAGATTTTTCGAAATTCAACCTCTGATGGAGTGAAAAGGTGGGTTAAATGTATACACCAGTATATTCCGGGAACTACTTAACTGAGAAACGCAAAAATTGGCATACAGAAGCTTCAATAAAAAAAAAATAAACACGTATTTTTGGATTTTTCGAAATTCAATCCCTGCAGGGGTGATTCAGGGTGTATGGAAAAAAAATTAAAATAGGACTTTGGTCTTGATAAACTTGATAAATATGCTCTGCAAAACAAATAATTAAACATGAACTTAGGTGTTTTTCAAAATGTAACCCCTGAGGGGGTGAAAAGGAGGGTTAAACATTCTTAAACTAACACCCGTATATCAGAAACTACTTAACTGAGATACGCAAGAATTAGTATACAGACTCTTCAATACATAAAAATAAACACATATTTTAATACTTAAATAAATACGTGCTTCTACATTAAAAACATTTTAACTTTCGTCTTTTTAACATGCACACCAATTGTGGAATTATTGTGTAATTATTAGCTACTAAGAATTGGAACAAAATAATAGTTGTAGCATTCCTACTGTTCTTGCACCACCGCCGCTGAGTATATAAGCAGCAGCACAGCGCCGGCCACTTCATTATAATTGCGACATTTGTCTGTCTAGGCAACACGTCTGTGCGTTCGATATTACTTTCAGTTCCATCTTCTAATTTGTAAAATTGTACTTTTCAGTGCATTTTTTTCAAACGACATACTATCCCGTTGAATTTCTTAATATGCTTAAACCACCGGGCCTCCCAACCCATAGGCTTATTTTGAAAGTGGGTGCTCCAGTAATGTTGCTGTAAAACCTACGCCCGCCCAAACTCTGTAATGGAACCAGGCTGCAGGTAACAGCAATTAAAAGCAATATTATCGAGGTGACACTATTGACCAGATGTGCTCGATGGGAGTCAGTGCTTATCAACAACAACAACAACATTTATTTATATAGCTCATTTTCATACAAACAGTAGCTCAAAGTGCTTTACATAATAAAGAATAGAAAAATAAGACACAATAAGAAAACAAAATAAATCAACATTAATTAACATCGAATAAGAGTAAGGTTCAATGGCCAGGGGGGACAGAAAAAACAAAAAAATTAGAGACGGCTGGAGAAAAAATAATGCAATGCGTACCCTTAATTCTCTGTGATTTCACCTTTGAAGTCAAGAGATTTCAGTTCCCCCTTAAAGTCTGTTTTGCCATGACTATCAATAAGTCTCAGGGTCAGACATTAAGTTTCGCTGGAGTGGACTTAAAGGAAGACTGTTTCTCAGTTTTATGTTGCATGCTTGAAAGTCAGCTCACCCAGCAGTCTGGTCATTTTGGCACAAGATAAAAAGACTAGAAATATTATTTATAGAGAAGTGTTTTAGCCATAATATGTAAAGGGTTAAACTGTTTTTTGATGATCTGCTGACCTTCATCAAATTTCATGCAGAAATGAGGCTACGATTCATTTTATTTAAAAAGTAGGAAAGGAATATAAGATCTACGGCCGCAGTGTCCTTTTAAACAGGGTGAAAAACAAGTTGTAAGTGGATGTAATAAGGCAGTGGTCTGGATGGAATCTGCTTTAGGGATTTGGATTGAAGACTGCCAGAAGAAGAACAACGGCGTTGCTACACAGTCGCCTGTAGATACTCCTTCAGAAGAGCTGTAACTCTCTCCTTTGTTGTGCAGTAAAACTAAACTCATCGTTATCGGACAAGTCATTGTGTCATTGTTGGTGAGTAACTATAATTAATTTTCTACTTATAGTACTTAGTACATGTATGTATGTATGTTTAGTGTCACTGTACACACATTTACTGTATACAATTTTTCTTGCATTGTACGTATTTATTGCTGGTGGCCTGTCTATCGTAATGGCTGTAACATATGTGATATCGGAGAAACTTGATATCTTTAAAATAATATTTACGTTTTACTGTATATAAACAGTGTGTTTACATACATAATTTTAATGAATCTTACCTAATATGTAAGAGAATACAAAGAGTTTATGCTGTATAACTGTGCGGGGAATATTTATTAACAGTGTGGGAGAGTTTATAAGGGCTTAAAATCTATATATATAATTCATTAAGGCAAGATGACCATGGAAAGCACGCTGGAAGGGGCGTGGATTCACTTAGCCGCCGACAAGTTAGACACCTATGTTGCACGCAGGAAGGAGCCACGCCCACCAACTCCAAGACCATTGGATACGACGACAACTCGCAGAGCCACGGCCACCAACTCGGGCGCGACGACACAGAAAAAATGGCGTCATTTATATTCGTCTGTCGTAGAGGCAACATGCAGCTCCGACCCACGCTGACTGTTAATAGAGGCATGTTTCTCGCGGAGGTGAATCGCCATATGCAGCGTGTAAAACGTTTTGCGAGGGGTATTCCATGGGATTCTTAAAACATTTCTTTACAACTGAGGTTAAAACACAATAAAGTAAGCAGTCTTTAAAAAACGAGTTTTCGGTTACGACGCACGACCACGTGCACCCTGGCAAACTATTTTACATGCCACATACAGCAATTCGCATCCGCGACAAACATGCGTCGTCTTAGATGCTCCTGCACTTTGTACATACCCCCCACCCACCTCGCTACTACCGTGGTCGGGTGTCTTGGTGGATTATATATAGAAAGGCAGCCAAAACCGCACAGAGCAATGAAAAGTCTACGTGAGTCACAGGTGCATCTGGACTGTACAAAGACGATAACAACTCGAATGACGAGTTGAAAGGTGGGCACATGAGCAAGCAGTGCATACTGAACGAGAAATCAGCAGACTAGCATGATGGAGGGAGCGGAGTGAAGGTCCTTCTCCTCTCCTCCCGTTCCACCCTCCGTGCCACACGGACGATTGTGTGTTGGTTTGTTTCATGCATTGGTTAAAACCCAATGAAGGAAGCAGTCTTTAAAAACCAATAAGCCCTATGGCTCTGTTTCATTACCGTATCACCTGCTTCACCAATGCAGGCCCCGCAACAGGGCAGCTAACCGGGTAACCAAAGTCTTTGGGTTCAGGGGGGAGTATGGTTACAAAGCTGAAACTTAAAGGAATTGACGGAAGGGCACCACCAGGTGTGAAGCCTTTCGCTTCATTTGACTCAACACAGGAAACCTCACCCGGCCCGGACACGGAGAGGATTGACAGATTGATAGCTCTTTCTCGATTCTGTGGGTGGTGGTGCATGGCAGTTCTTAGTTGGTGGAGCGATTTGGCTGGTTATTTCAGAAAACGAACGAGACTCCCACCTGCCAAATAGTTACACGACCCAACAGCGGTCGGCGTCCAAATTCTTAGATGGACAAGTGGCTTTCAGCCACGTGAGATTGAGCATTAACAGGTCTGTGATGCACTTGTATATCCGGTACTGCACGCGCGCTACACTGAATGGATCAACGTGTGTCTACCCGGCGCGGGGAGATGTGCGTAAGCCGTTGAACCCCATTTGTGATGGAGACCGTGGCTTACAATTGTTCCCCATGAACGAGAAATTCCCAGTACGTGCGGGTCATACGCTCGCACTGATTACGTCCCTACCCTTGTAAACATATGGTTTCTACTTCGTGGATTTTCACCTATAGCGGGGGGTTCTGGAACGCAATCCCCGCAATCGAGGAGGGATTACTGTATATATCAAATCATATGATAATAATCATACAATATCATATTCTAATCAAATCAAAAATAATTCAGTTTTTAATTTCATATTTCAACTTTGAATAACCCAGGTAACACTGGGTAACCCGTATATTTTACAAAGGCTAATCATTAAAAATACTAATCACTTGGAATGAAATTTTAAGCAAGGCAAATAAGAATTATATTTGTCATGAGTTTTATATTTAATTCTAAATTTGGTCCATTTTGTAATAATTATTGAAGACTATTTTAATTGCTTTATGTATCTTTATCAAGTTGGCTTATGCAATTTCCACCATTTTATAAATTGACTGCCACATTATTGTTAGCAGGGTGGAGTTGTTGCCAATATGGTACATGCTGCCAGGAAGTGACATGATGTGATGTAATTTCCAGCAAATATAAAGCAAGATGACTTCTGGCATCCATGATTCTGGGTTCCTGTAAAATATTATTTGCAGTGTAATTACTGATTCGTGTGTTTTAAAGGCTGTGAATTTAGCTAGATATTCTCACAAGGTTCTTTGGTTTGTGTATTTGTCTTTAATTCTCTTGGTTTATTGATTTCCTGTTTTGATGTCAGCCCATGTATGGGGGATACTTTAAATGTTTCAGTGGATGAACATCAGGCAATAAGCCCTAGCCTGTGCCTGGGTAGCCTGAACAGGAGTGTAGTGTATTCTGGAAAAGTTGAAAGGCAAATCAGGGCTTAGTTAGTTTATGCAACTTTTGATTCTCATAAGAAAACATTGAGCTTGTGATAATGATTCTGTAACATTTTCTGTGTTTTGGGAATTAGGGTTATGATTATATAACTGGGAATTCAGGGATGTGTACATCTCTTGGTGTGTACCCTTTAATCCCCCCAAATGTCAGAAGGCAAAATAATTGCTATTTCCACCAGCATGTTAGTTTCCCCTCTGTTTACCTGTGGCTCTCACCATCTGCTCTGTTTATAAATTAGGACAGGCCTCTGCCTTGGATCTTTGTTTCTAAGATGTTACAACTGAATCTCATTTCTTTTGTGTTTAATACTAGATATCCATGCTTCAGGGGTTTTCTATCCATGGGCTCTACTGTATGGTCAGGGTCATCTAATGGACATGAAAACAATTAAGCCAGGGGATTTGTGTATGTGCCCAACTTTTGGGCACAAAGGAAGGGAGAGTGTGGCTGCCTTTTATTAGGTATGGTATTTTTCAAAAAGAGATCTCTCTCAAGTTGCTGGTTAGTTTCTAGACACTTTGAGAGAAGCCATTCTCCCTGTCAGGTGAAGGGCACTTGTAAGGAGCCTCTCTCTCTCTGATGCTTCATTTAAAACCTGATAAATACACTTTCATGGTGCTCCATCTCAGTTGCTAGATTTTTTGAAAACAACTTTCATTATATCTCTCTCCAAAAAAAATCTTTTTCTTTTCCTTTTTTTTTTGATTAAGAATATATAATGTGTAACTAGAGAACTTTGCAATTTGGGATTGCTTACCAGTGTCTAGCTGTTGCTAATGGGACTTAACCCACCCAGTCTGTAATGTTCTTTGTATGGTTTTATATTTACTGTTATTGGTTTTGATTCAGCTAAATACAGTTTTGGAGTAAAATCTTAAAAGCCACTGTCACAGTCTGATAATTACTAGTGCTGACAAGACTTAGATTGTTCATTCGTTTAACTGCGATACTTTAAGGTTGGTCTATTCAAATGGCGACCCGCAGCACATGGCCTGTGGTCCTGCCACAACCGCAGACAAACAAACAAGAAACGCATATTTCGTAAGCTTTCAGAAATTATACATAAATTCCTACAGTAGTACAGATCATGGATGTAATATGCCTCGTAGCCTAGCAGCATTCAACCCACAATGCAGTGAGCTGTTGTGTGTCTAGAAACAGTGGTAGTAGTCTATGACAGAGTGACTTTTTTTTGTGACAGTATGCGCCGGTACATTGTACCAGAACCTCGGACGCAACAGCTGGTCATGGAATAAACTACATATTAAATGATTCCATAATCCATTGTGTGCTGAGTCTTAGTTATACAGTAATCCCTCCTCGATCGCGGGGGTTGCGTTCCAGACCCCCCCGCGATAGGTGAAAATCCGCGAAGTAGAAACCAAATGTTTGTATGGTTATTTTTATATATTTTAAGCCCTTAGAAACTCTCCCACACTGTTTATAAATATTCTCCGCACAGTTATACAGTAAACCCTTGTTTATCGCGGTTAATCGGCTCCAGACAGATAAATGAATTTCCACGAAGTAGGATTCTTTATTTATAAATATTTTCGCAGTTAGAGCCTAGAAAACCTGTTTACGACTTTCTAAATACGTTTTTTTAACATTATTAGAGCCCTCTAGACATGAAATAACACCCTTTAGTCAAAAGTTTAAACTGTGCTCCATGACAAGACAGAGATGACAGTTCTTTCTCACAATTAAAAGAATGCAAACATATCTTCTCTTCAAAGTGTGCGTCAGGAGCAGAGAATGTCAGATAGCGAGAGAAAAGTAAACAAAAATCAATAGGGCTGTTGGGCTTTTAAGTAAACGAAGCGCCGCAATGAAGAGGTCAATGTGCAGGTAGTCTTTTCAGCATTTTTTAGAGGAGCGTCCGTATCTTCTAAGCAAACAGCCCCTCTGCTCACACCCCCTCCGTCAGGAGCAGAGAATGTCAGAGAGAGTGAGAGAGACAGAGAAAAGCAAACAATCAAAAATCAATACGTGCTGTTAGAGCTTTGAAATGTGTGAAGCACTGTGCAGGAAGCATATCGCATATCATTGAGAAGTTTTATTTAATACGTAATACGTGCTCTGATTGGGTAGCTTCTCAGCCATCTTCCAATAGCGTCCCTTGTATGAAATCAACTGGGCAAACAAACTGAGGAAGTGTGTACCATAAATTAAAAGACCCATTGTCCGCAGAAATCCGTGAACCAGTGAAAAATCTGTGATATGCAGTATATATTTAGATATGCTTACATTTAAAATCCGCGATGGAGTGAAGCCGCGAAAGTCGAAGCGCGATATAGCGAGGGATCACTGTATTCCAGTTTCATCAACTGAGTGTGAATGTGGGTTTTAAAAAAAGAATCTAATTGCTACTCCTCATTACTGACAGGCACTGTCTCCACACTCCTCTTCATACACTTGCCTTCCACTCACATGCTTCCATCCTGTCAGATTCATGTTTGTTATGAGGATGATGATCAGCCATTGAAACTCAAAGCAAAGAACAAATTGATGAGAACATGCTAAATGTTTGTAAACCTAAACAAGCAAAAAGTTTGTTTATTGCAGACTATATCACCTTAGATATCCAAAGCCCTTTCTAAAGTAATATAATACACTTACATCCTTCCTTTCCTCCTTCCACAACTCCTATGTAGTCTGATCCACTATTGCTAATGCAGGAAAATTGGCTTCTGTTATGCCAGACTCAGGAGTTCTTCTGGTGTCACCGCCTTGCATGCTGGGATCACTTCTGGGCTAAGTGGAAGCCCTTCACAGAAGGTATATTGTTCCACTGCATCTCCCCCTGGCGGCATCCAAGAACCCCGTCATGGCTGTCTCATGAGACTACAACTCCCAGCCTGCTGCATGAGTATCCATATGGGAGTACCAACAGTGGGATGCTGCCACCATAGACATAACTCTGGAAAGAAACCTCCCTGTCCTTCCAAGCAGGCCTCCTGTCCTGCCAATGTTCTGTTACCCAACTCAGCCTTGTCCTTCCATTGTGGCCTCTCACCCTGGCAAAGAACTCATTTCTGTCCTGTCTGGGACACTGTACCATCCAGCATAGCACTCACAGCAGGTCATGAACAGGACTGAACTTTGGGGTCCCATAGCCTTTTTCTATAGTAGAAGCCACTTTGTGTATCAAAGGTCATGACCTCGAGTTCTTTAGCAAGATGGGATAAAGGGTCAGTGGTTGCACCAAGCTTTATCTGTGGAGAAATCCTTTAAGCTGTTTTACAAATTCTCACTTGTTATAGAATTTTGGTGTCTTGCCTGGTTTTCAACTTTTTACATGAATTTTGACTGTGATTCTTGCCTTTCATCTGGATTTTGGTTGCTTAGTTTATATTGTATTTGTTACATTTTTTTCCTTTTGCACTCATCTCCCAGTTTGACTCAAAAAAACAGTTATCTGTTTCCTGCCAGCATGTACAGCATAACTTTTTTGAAAGGACACCTCAATTTTTTTTCCTTTGTCTTAATTGTCACACTTTCATTCTCATTGACTTTATTACTTGTGCTGCTTTTATTCTATGTATATACATTATAGCTCTTTTCTGTAGTTTATTCATTCCATTCTGTGATTTACGTTGTATAATATCCTTAGGACTTTTTAAATAAAGTATGTTACCATTTTTGCAGTAATAATTGCACAAAGTTATGAATACTGAACATTGTGTTTTATCTGTTGTGTTTCCTCATTAGACTAGGGATTGGTTAAGCCAAAGTCTACCTGTCTTATGTGTAATTACAATTTTTCTGATGGTATGGCAGATGTATCACATTTGTCAGCAGTATAACTGCTCCGAGGCAAACTGTCTTATGCTGGCAATGGGTCTTAAGTTTACGAATTTCTCAGAGGACAGAGATTATAAAGAAAATTTGAGGCATCCACATTATGTCAGAAAAGTGAATGATCAACAGCTAGCCTTTGTGTCAAGTACATTTGTGCAAGAATCTCATTTGCTTTCATTTCGTTAGCATCCAGACACTGGTGAGCTGATATTTCTTGACACATTTTTATACATTTTGATTGTTTAGTGTTACGGTTGATTTAATTCATCATGCTCGATTATTAGACTATACTTTAATTTCAGTCAGTAATTCTTGTGTAAATATGGAGCAGGTTACTTAACTGTCTTTTATGTTATAATGTGCTTTAAAAGTGCTGAGGAACTGGACAGAAAGACACAGATTTATACATTCATTTGCCACCACTAGCCCTTTTTAACATGCAGGGCTATATAAGAACAGGCATGAAAGAAACCAAAATTGACATACTCAGAAACTCGACCCAGAATCTTTCCAGGTCAAGACACAGTTGTGATTCTGAGTAATACATTCTTCCTGTGTTATCAAAATCATACAAGTATAGGATGAAGCAACCAAATTGTCACTGTAGCCTTACATAAGTGGAAAAGAGTCCTTGCAAACTGTTCTGCCTCAAGGAGACTGGTAAAGATTTTAATAAGAGCCAAACCTCATTTATAAAACTTTGATTTAAGCATGAAAAAAAAAAGATTTATATAACCTGGTGTGCACCTGTTCCTACCCAATTCACCATTTATTAACCACAACCACTTTATAAATATGAATTGCCCACATATCAACAATGCAAAGAAAGTATATGGTACAAACACAAAATAAAACATTAATTGGAAATGTATCTAATCAGGTAAAAGAACTATGAAATAAACTTGAAATTTGAATAGGTACACGTTTTGTTTCACAAGTTGACATATTCATACGGTTCTTATATAATCTCTTCGTATATGAGAAAGTCGAGTGGAGAACACTACAGATTTTTTAACGGCAGAAGTTGAAAAAATCATTTAACTACATTGTGGCCAGAATGATTAAATGAAGTCCGTGCCAAACAGTTTCTTTTACAAAAACCAGGGAGTTCTACTAATCTTGAATTAAAAAAAAAACTGTATTAAAAATCTTTTGAATTCTGTCACACACAGATGCATAAGCACACTGTAAAAGGCACAACACAGATAAAGAGTTGCAGCACCAGCCGTTGATCCCTATATATTGTGGATTAAATGTGCACAGACAAAAATATTCAAGAAAAAATAGAATCATCTTTCCAGACTGGAGTCCATGAACAAAACTGGCCTCTTTAGGCAGTGGTTGCCATTGCATGTGCTCTGCTCTAGAAGAGGAGGTGCTTGGTGCAGATGTGGGCGTGTCTTCAGTTGTCCTCAACTTCCTAATCCTCTGGTCAGCAGATAAAACAGGAGAATGTGTAAATGACAGTGCCCTCTCATGTTCCGGGGTGGTATTGCGTTAGGTGCACAAGTCCTGATTTCAGAATCCTTGGACTTTTTATAAATTCTTTACAGATTATTTTCTGGCTCTAGTGTTGAGCAGCATATTGTTATTAGGATTTATGACAGAGAGGAATCTGATGAAGCCATTTGTTTTTTGATTCAGTGCTTCATTCTAAAGTTAATATTTTGATTTAGGCCATTTTCCGTTGCCCTTTTTTTTTTTTTTTTTTCTTTCTTTCAGCTGCACTAAATTGACGGGTTTTGCCCACTATGCGCCTGTGGCTTTAGAGGTCATGAGCCTTTCACTCATTACACAACAGGATATAAGGGTCATTCTAGGTTCACTTCCTTTTCCCAAATTTTGTCAATTTGTGTTTAATTCTTCACTGATTTTGAATTCTGCAATCCTTTTTGACCTTATTCCTTTCTCGTGGGTTTTTGTTTTCCTGGCTCAGACCCTTATTTCATTTATGTTTTTCTCCAGATCTATTGTTGCAGTCGTAATTTTCTGATGCCATCTGGACAGAATACCTGAGACTGCACTCTATTCATGCAATATGGCTACTACGCCTACTACAACTACTATTACTGTGTTTCTTACAGTAATCTGATACAGCAGTGGCGACACGCAATATTGGTAGGTGTTCTCTCCTGGAAAATGCCATAGTATTTTAATACATATTTTTAACTCATTAAATTTGCGAGCATAATTCATTCCAGAAACATGCTCGCAAACCAAAGCACTCGTATATCAAAGCGAATTTCCACATAAGAAATAATGGAAACTCAGATGATTCGTTCCACAACCCAAAGCTATTCATATAAAAACGATTAATACAAAATCTAAAGTAAAAATACATAAAACAAATTAACCTGCACTTTACCTTTGAAGAGAATCATGGCTGGTGTGAGTGAGTTTCTAAACTCTTGTGGGATTTCACCCAACAGGATGACACACGGAAGAGTGTCCCAAAGCAATCGGAGGCTCCCAGCGCCATAGCAGTTTGCTGTAAAAGCGAATCCGTAAAGATCGCGGACATGCTATAAGCGCCTGCCGTCGATGGGTGATGCAAGGAACAAGGAGCATTATAAATGTGCAGGCCACTAACCTGGGCATGACCCTATCTGATTGCTGTGTCTGTGTATAGGAGAGTGACAGATCCCACTACAATAAATAACCGCGCTGTTCCTGTTTCAAGCTGAATAAACGCTGGTGTCGCTAAATTACTGAGACTCCGCTTCGTGTTTTGGGGTGCAAGACAGAGACTCGCACGTTACACACACATATGGTCACAATGCTGCAATAAACGGTATACGCTCATACAGATGTTGACTATACGAGTGAGGCACACCGACTGACGACAACCCACAATCCCGCAGCGAGAGAGAGAAAAACCATCAACTCAGTTGTGATCATGTGACGCTCGGCAGACAAAGCGTGTATGGACTGTTCATATTGGAAGACCTCGCTCGTTTATCAAGTCAAAATTCTTAAAAATTTGAGCGTGTCTTGCAAAACACTTGTAAACCAAGTTACTCACAGTCCAAGGTTCCACTGTATATGATGATTATTACTATTTTCAAGTAATGAAAAGAATTGGTGACAAAACAATCTTTCGCAAGTCTTTCCTTCTTTTCCCAAGTTCCGATAACAATCGAGATGTGGCCCAGACTTACAGTAAATAGCTGACTTCCCATAATGTGTCACACTGCTCACATGCTGGCTGCCTGAAGAGAGTCTTAGTCTTAGTGTGTTATCTAGTACTTTCAGTAACATGGCCTACGGATAGCAGGCGGTGTCATATAATGTTTTGTTCACATAGATTCCTGTAAGAGAGTGACCAGAGCTCAGGTTTATTTGTTTTGGCAAGTTTACCTTTCCAAGCCTGGTTTGTCTAGTTAGTTGGTGAAGGACAGTTTTGTGCCCTTTGTCTTATTTTGTGGCAGTTTCCATTGTGCATGTTTGCCCAGTCCTTGACCTTGGAGTGATTCGGGTTTACAAACTGAGCTTATGGATCTACAGTTGTGCTTAAAGTTTGTGAACCCTTTAGAATTTTCTATATTTCTGCATAAATATGACCGAAAACATCATCAGATTTTCATTGAAGTCCTAAAAGTAGATAAACAGAAACCAGTTAAACAAATGAGACAAAAATATCATACTTGGTCATTTATTTATTAAGGAAAATGATCAATATTACATATTTGCAATGCAATGCATGAACTTAAATGGGGAAAAGGTAAGCAGTAAACTGCCAGAGGTTTAAAAAAAAAGTTTAGGTTAGCAAAAATGGAAAAAAGGGAAATTGCAGAATATTGCAAATGTGCCGCCTTCAGGGTACAACTAACAGGTTATGACCTACTTCAGACTTGCAAGTACAACTAACAGGTTATGACCTACAGAAGTTCTGCAGCAATTAAAGTAAATGAAGGCTTGCAAGTTGAAGCAAACAATTTGTGCAGCTGTCCCAACTTCCAGAGGTTTAAAAAAAAGTTTAGGTTAGCTGGAAAAAGGGTTGATTACTTAAAAACCCAGAAGTTCTGTGTTTGCAAGTTGCAATTTGTGCAGTCTGTAGAACAGACTGTGTTACTACACCTTCTGAAGTACTACTTGGACAATATTACACTGTGTAGTAAATAATCAAGCCTTGACACACTAAGAGGTTTGGGGCAGCCTCCTGTATACTTGAAAATTGGCTGCAAATGCAAAAAAAAGGTTGAGAAAAATGGTCTTTACAGACAAGAGCCCAAAACAGATCTGCACAGATATGTACAGTATATATAAAAGTACTGTCATCGGAGTAGAAACCGATCCCTGTTATTTTATCCACTGTGCTCATCATCTTCTAAACTCACTTTTTCTATTTCAACAGTGCAGGAGCTACATTCTCTTCAGAGAGAGCCAGTATGGACCTACGAAGAATTGATGGGCAGGAACTGGGCTTGTAATCAAACTGTGTGGCAGGCATAAATAAAGCAGAAATAAATACAGCATATACAGTACATGTACAGTGTATAAAACTTCAAAATCAAATGACGCAGCAGAATGTCTCCAGATCATTAAAATGGTATACAGTACCTGACTCCTAATATTTACAGAAGTTGAGCACATGCTTCTAAATATCTGGTGTTTAATCAATGTTTTCTAATTCTGGCCATGTTGGAATCATAATTAATGCTTACTTGAATTTATTGAATAAGTGATTTAGGCAGAAGGAAGGAGGTGGAATTCATTTTATAAAAGAAGAACAGTGTGCATTAAAATGCAGGGTAGTTTGCAGCCTGGCCACTGTTTATTTATGTGTAAAGACTAATGCATGGGACAGAGAATGTTGTGCTGTGTGAATGTACTATAAATAGTAGCTGTTGAGTTTCAACTCAAGGATGCAGATATACACATTAGATTTTTAAACGTGGCCCTTTTTAATGCTGAGAGCGCATTATACAGCTATGCAACACGACTGGCTTATGTAGTTTAGCATACGCAGTGAAATCTGAGATGCACTGCCCATAGTAATGGAACTGAGGAAAATGACAAATCTGAAAGTTAATATTGATACAGAAAAATAATCAATATGGTGCACATTTAACATTTATAATCTAGTTCTTTAGTACTGCAGTCAATGAAATTAGTTGAAGATAACACTTACATTTGGTTGTAGGTCACACTGTTTGAGAAATGATGTATTTGTTATTCTCAAAATAAAAGAGCAAATTTGAAATAAGCTTGTTCTTTTTAGAGTTTTTTATGTTTGTAGTCATTTGCTAAATTATTTTTGTTTTCCAGTTTAATTAGTTTTAACTAGTGTCAGGTTTAAGATAGGTCTAGGGACAGTAATCAAACTGCTCTTTCATTTAGAAAATGGCTAATCGCTGTATTTGTTACAATTGAAGTGAATTTGTAGAATTAATTCATGTAGACTTGTGCTTTTTAGTGTTGCTTTCATTTTTTATATTTGTAGTCATTTGATAAAATACGTTTCCTTTTCCAGTTTGATGATGTTCTAACTAGTGTCAGGTTAGAATAGGTCTTGGGACAGTAGTCAAACACATAATATTTTTTCCTATAGAGAATGGCTAATCTCTAAATAAGTTACACTTGTAGAATTCCTGTAAATAGGTCTGTGCTTTCCATGGTTGCTTTTGGTTTTTATATGTATAGTCATTTACTAATACAAGTTTTCTTTTCCAGTTTGATATGTTGTAATTAATATCTGCTCAGAACAGGTATTGGGTCAGTAGACAAACTTATAATCCAATTTCTTTATTGTTTTAGTTACTTTCTGTTTAGGTTGGAACAGCCTGGATCCTGGTTGTTGTCACACTATTGTCCTTTTACAAGCTTCTGTTACAAAACCAGGTGTGGACTATAAGGAACGCCAGTGAGCCCTGAACACCAAACACAACTACCACAGACATTGTTCCAATTTAAACAATTTTTTTTTTATTTTTCAACACTGCTTTGACAGGCATTTAGGTCAGTCCACACACATAGACACACGCAAACACAGAGAGAGCCTATCCAGACAAAGTCTTAAGTTTGGCCCAATTGTCAGTCACTCTTTAATATTCCACACAGGACACAGCTTCACACACATACTGAGATCTCCTATCGAGACAACTCAAGTGGTGCCAATTAAATAATAATAATAATAATAATACATTTTATTTATATAGTGCCTTTCTTATGCTAACGGTCACTTCGCAACATTCTACATAGGATTCTCTACATAGTGCCTCACTATCACCAGCACTGAGAAATATGTAGGTGTCCTCACAACACACATAAAAGCATATAATCCAATACCTCAAGCACCTTTCTGTCTTCTTCATCCTCCACAGTGAGTGTTGTTGTCTTCCTCCTGACTCTGACTCACCGTTTTATTTACACAAATAATCTGTTAAAACCTTCAAATATACTAAACATACAATATTATTATATTATATAATACCAATTCTACCGATTTACAATGAAAACACAATACAAATTAAAAAGGTACTAAAATGATCTTCTTTGATAGGTACAAACAATAGATGATGGGTTGAAACAAAAAAGTGGAGCCATTGAAAAGACAGTCACAATACTAACATTAATCACATAATCAAATGTGTGGAAACACGATAATCCCTATAAATAAAGCCCTTTTTGAAGTGGCTGTTCCCATAGCAAACTAAATTGTTTTATGGGAAGATGCAAACAATTTTCCAAACATTAGAAAACAAAATCAAAAGTAGATTTAAATGAAAACTCTGTATCTTCTGAAAAATATTAATTTAGAGCATTCTGTATTTCAGTTTTCCTTTAGTGTTCCCAGTATACAGTACTTTACCTTCTCCTTCACAATTCTTTAAAATGCTGAAAAAAATCTCTTTGGGTTGTCTTCAGTAATTCTCTCTAACTGCCTTTTAGCTTTCCTAATATCCTTTTTAATGGTTGCCCTCATGCTCTTATACATCTCATGGTTAGCACTGCCGTTATCTGCCTTGTATGCCTTATATAGGGGTTTTATCTTTTGCTGCTTCTTTTTAGATATCACAACTTATTCACATTCAAGTTTTCCTTAATTTCTTACTGCTTCTAAATTTTAGAATTAACCTGTCCTGCATTATTTGTAAAATGCTATTAAACTTGCCCCACTGGTCTTAGACTGTTTGCATACTTAAAAGCTTATTCCAATTCATCCTCTTCAAACTAAAATCAGGTCGTAGGGAACATAAGTTTAGGAACCACTGATCTAAAAGTTTAGACTTGTGCTATGATTCTTGAAAAGAAATTTACAGTCTTTATAAATATGTAGTAGTTAATATAATAACATGACTTCAAATTTACCTCTAAATCCATAATAATGCTGAGATCCTTTTCCTTTGGCTTAATTTGCAAAGCTGGAATATCAAGTTTTTTTTCTACTAAGATCCTCACTTTTTTACTGCAGCTAATGACTAGAGTTTTCTGTTTTTTTCCTTATTTATTTAATGGAAATTACTGCTCATCCATTCTCTAATACTACTGTAGTATGAAACTCAATCAAGACTTAAAGAGCCTCAGGGTGATCTGTTGCCAGAGATAAGAACATCTGTTTGTCGTCTGTATAGCTGTGATAATACCTCTTGCTTTACATACAAAGAATTAAGTTTCCCATATTTCTGTGGGAATCCATTCAGATCAGCCTCTCTCATTGGTTTGTTCTACTGTTTCACTGGTGTTGATTGTTTTTCTAAATCTGGGCTCTTTTCTTTGCTGTATTTTTATTGAACATGTTTTTCTTCACCATATTTTCCAGAATGAATAGTTGTATCTAAGAGGAGATTAAGTTATTGCCCCATGATTCTAGATGCCTTTTAATCTACAACTGGAAAATCAATCAGTGTTATGACTCTGAGTTAATGATCAAAGAAGTCTTGGGCATTATCTCCTCACAATGTGTTTTTCTTTCAAGAAAAACAGCATACAATTTTACCTAACCATATGCTTTTTTATTTCTTCCATATTTAAATGTGTTTTAACAATACAAATTTTGGCAACACTTTCCACACTTCAATAAAAAATTATGTAGTTAATTTGAAATATCCGTATAGTTATTGCAATGACACGGAACAGCCTTTTCTTTGCCTCTTGTGCAGTTGACCCTCAAAATGACGTTGTGCATTCATGTACATTTTAAAGTATGAGCTGTTATTGCATTACTCGAATGGAATTTGTGGATTTGCTGTTCTTCTCCATCCACCCTACAATGTCTTACATCCTCAGATTTCCATCTTTTTTGGGTCCTCAAAGATGTCACCTATTAAAAAAGTTTGGCTAGTGTACAGTGGTGTGAAAAACTATTTGCCCCCTTCCTGATTTCTTATTCTTTTGCATGTTTGTCACACAAAATGTTTCTTATCATCAAACACATTTAACCATTAGTCAAATATAACACAAGTAAACACAAAATGCAGTTTTTAAATGATGGTTTTTATTATTTAGGGAGAAAAAAATCCAAATGTGTGAAAAAGTAATTGCCCCCTTGTTAAAAAATAACCTAACTGTGGTGTATCACACCTGAGTTAAATTCCGTAGCCACCCCCAGGCCTGATTACTGCCACACCTGTTTCAATCAAGAAATCACTTAAATAGGAGCTGCCTGACACAGAGAAGTAGACCAAAAGCACCTCAAAAGCTAGACATCATGCCAAGATCCAAAGAAATTCAGGAACAAATGAGAACAGAAGTAATTGAGATCTATCAGTCTGGTAAAGGTTATAAAGCCATTTCTAAAGCTTTGGGACTCCAGCGAACCACAGTGAGAGCCATTATCCACAAATGGCAAAAACATGGAACAGTGGTGAACCTTCCCAGGAGTGGCCGGCCGACCAAAATTACCCCAAGAGTGCAGAGACGACTCATCCGAGAGGTCACAAAGACCCCAGGACAACGTATAAAGAACTGCAGGCCTCACTTGCCTCAATTAAGGTCAGTGTTCACGACTCCACCATAAGAAAGAGACTGGGCAAAACGGCCTGCATGGCAGATTTCCAAGACGCAAACCACTGTTAAGCAAAAAGAACATTAGGGCTCGTCTCAATTTTGCTAAGAAACATCTCAATGATTGCCAAGACTTTTGGGAAAATACCTTGTGGACTGATGAGACAAAAGTTGAACTTTTTGGAAGGCAAATGACCCGTTACATCTGGCGTAAAAGGAACACAGCATTTCAGAAAAGAACATCATACCAACAGTAAAATATGGTGGTGGTAGTGTGATGGTCTGGAGTTGTTTTGCTGCTTCAGGACCTGGAAGGCTTGCTGTGATAGATGGAACCATGAATTCTACTGTCTACCAAAAATCCTGAAGGAGAATGTCCGGCCATCTGTTCGTCAACTCAAGCTGAAGCGATCTTGGGTGCTGCAACAGGACAATGACCCAAAACACACCAGCAAATCCACCTCTGAATGGCTGAAGAAAACAAAATGAAGACTTTGGAGTGGCCTAGTCAAAGTCCTGACCTGAATCCAATTGAGATGCTATGGCATGACCTTAAAAAGGCGGTTCATGCTAGAAAACCGTCAAATAAAGCTGAATTACAACAATTCTGCAAAGATGAGTGGGCCAAAATTCCTCCAGAGCTGTAAAGACTCATTGCAAGTTATCGCAAACGCTTGATTGCAGTTATTGCTGCTAAGGGTGGCCCAACCAGTTATTAGGTTCAGGGGGCAATTACTTTTACACACAGGGCCATGTAGGTTTGGATTTTTTTTTCTCCCTACACCATCATTTAAAAATTGCATTTTGTGTTTACTTGTGTTATATTTGACTAATGGTTAAATGTGTTTGATGATCAGAAACATTTTGTGTGACAAACATGCAAAAGAATAAGAAATCAGGAAGGGGGCAAATAGTTTTTCACACCACTGTATATTCATGGAATTTATGAGGCTTACCTGGTTCATCTACTCCTGTCCTTGAATATTAACACACACAAACACAGAGAGATCCTATCCAGACAAAGTCTCGAGTTTGGCTCAATTGCCTGTCACTATGTAATATTCCACATAGGACACAGCTTCACACACATACTTAGTTGTCCTATCCAGACATCTCAAGTGGTGCCAATTAACAGTCACTCCACAGCATTCTACATAGGATTCTCTACATAGGGCCTCACTATCACCAGCACCAACAAATACATGGGTGTCCTCACAACACAAATAAAAACACAACATTTTGATCATATGCCACTTTTCAACCAAACAATGTCTTTCTTTTACCGCAGTTGTTCTAATTATTGAGGAGCAACCTCAATAGCCTTGATAAACCCTCTGGGCATGAAAGCAGCAATCTTCCCCACACTATGTTCTCTTTTATTATTGCAATCACTCTAAATAAAATACAAAAAATTGAATATGTAAAAGCAAAGTGGTATTTATATATTATACAACAGTATCAAATAGAAGAAAGTATAATAGAAGATAAAATAGATAGCAAATATTGTATATAAACAGCCTTAAGATTAATTTGCAAAGCTGAAAACTGCTGGAAAGCTGGAAAGTTTAATTAATATCAGAAATATCAAGGAGTGAATGTTGTCCTGGACGGCTTTTAAGTTACCTGTCAGTGTTATTCATAAATCATATTCTCTGACCTCCAGATGAAATAGTCACAAGTGTCTCGATCGCTGATGTTGCTTGTTCTGTTGTTACCCTTCCATCTATTTACCCTTGGAAGAGCCATATTCATGTTAAAATGTGGGATTTTGGAACATGTGACATTATACACATTTGATTGACCATCTTGTCCTTGTGATAAAAGTCTCATTTTTTTTCTTGGGCTTTTCTTAAACTAATTGAAATAGATGCAGTTATAAAGCAACTGAAAGAGATGCACTACAGTTACAATTTACTAGTACAAATCAGGAAATATGTATGAGAGAGAAATACTTTATATATGAATTACTTCTATAACCAAGTAGCTTTTAAGAGTCCTGTAAATTCAATTTATCCTGGTTCATTTGAGTAAAATATTAAAACTAAACACCAGCCTGCAGTTCAAAATTGGAAGATTTTCCACTCTGGGACAGCTAGTGATGGCAAGGTTTTTGAAAAAGGTTTATTGCTAGCTTACAACTGTTGAACCTGTTGGAGAAAACTGAGGAGTGTAGTTAACACATGTAGTTATCTTATGAGTACAGTGGAACCTCGGGTCATGAACGTATCGGAACACGTACAAATCGGGTTACGACCAAAACGTTTGCCAAACTTTTGCATCTGTTCACGACCACACGCTTGGGTGACGAACAAGCCAGTTTCCCTTCCGGTTCATATGCGCCAATGATTTCCGCATGTGTTCAGTCTCTCCCTGTACATTGTTCTCGGTCAGATGTGCTCAAACTTTTTGTGCTCTTTTTCGTGTGCTTTTGCATTCATTTTGCAATTAACCAAGGCTTCTAAGCTAGTGAAGAGTGGTAGTGTTGGTGAGAAGAAAGGTTAGAAGAAAATTGAAATCAAATTAAACAAAGAAATTATTGAAAAATATGAGTATGGGGTTCATGTTACTGATCTTGCCGCCAAGTACAAGAACTAAAAATTTACGATTTCAACTATATTAAAGCAGAAGGAGGCAAAAGAGTTACAGTGTTGACCAAGCAGAGGCCTCAAGTGCTGGAAGAGGTGGAAAAACTGTTGCTAATGTGGTTGAACGAGAAGCAACTTTGAGGGGATAGGTAAGCAATCGATGTTATGCGAATAAAGCCAGGAAGATTCATGGCGATTTTTTGCAAGCTTAGTTTTCTTGGTTGTTTATGGTTAGTTTTTGTATAAATTAAGGATTTTTCAAATTTAAATTTTTTCCCTGTGCTCAAAACTCATTAAAAAAAGTGTTTACAGCGAACGGTTCGTAAGGCTGTAGTGTGAACTCTTGCAATGTTAGTTTTCTCTGTTCAAGGTTTTCTCCGTGTTATTCATTGTTTTTACATTTAGTTTACTATTACACTGTATATTCTATGGTATAACTAGCAAAATACTCGCATTTCGCAGCGGAGAAGTAGTGTGTTAAAGAAGTTATGAAAAAGAAAAGGAAACATTTTAAAAATAACGTAACATTATTGTCAATTTAGGGCGGCACGGTGGCGCAGTGGTAGCGCTGCTGCCTCGCAGTTAGGAGACCCGGGTTCGCTTCCCAGGTCCTTCCTGCGTGGAGTTTGCATGTTCTCTCCGTGTCTGTGTGGGTTTCCTCCGGGCGCTCCGGTTTCCTCCCACAATCCAAAGACATGCTGGTTAGGTGGATTGGCGATTCTAAATTGGCCTTGGTGTGTGGGTGTGTTTGTGTGTGTGTCCTGCGGTCGGTTGGCACCCTGCCCAGGATTGGTTCCTGCCTTGTGCCCTGTGTTGGCTGGGATTGGCTCCAGCAGACCCCCGTGATCCTGTATTCGGATTCAGCGGGTTAGAAAATGGATGGATGGATGGATTGTCAATGTAATTGTTTTGTCACTGTTATGAGTGTTGCTGTCATATATATATATATATATATATATATATATATATATATATATATATATATACACACACATATAAACATATATACATATATACTGTGGACTGTGCCCGGCAGTTTATCCCGGCCAAGTCCCCCAAGCCGCCCGATGTAGCTCTCCCTGCAGTATGGAGGTGCCCTGAAGACCAGTAGGGAGTCATTGACTTTGTAGTTTTTATCCTCAGCCCTGCTGGATACCACAGGGACCGCAAGAGGGAGCCCCAAGTCACATGAGCGGAAGGGATGATGTACTTCTGGAGTGACAAAAGGACTTTTATCTGACCCGGAAGTGATAGGGAATTATGGACTGAAGGATGAGAAACACTTCCGGGTCAGGAACTATAAAAGGATTGCGGGAGCTCCCAGATGGCGAGCTGAGCTAGGTGGTAGGCGCGTTTGGGAGTGGAGGATTGATTTATTGTGATTTGTTATTGGTTTATTTATGAATAGTGTGGAGTGGAGGGTGCTTGGTGCACATTATTATTATAATAAAAAGAATAATTTTGGCACTTTTGCCAGGTGTTTGGCATGGTACCTGAGGGTTCAAGGGAGCGCTAGCGCCCCCTACTGCTACAATACATATCTACATATACGCATATCTACACATACACATATCTACATCTATACTAATAAAAGGAAAAGCCCTCACTGACTGACTGACTGACTTACTGACTGACTCACTCACTGACTCATCACTAATTCTCCAACTTCCCGTGTAGGTAGAATTTGGCAGGCTCATTCCTTACAGCTTCCTTACAAAAGTTGGTCAGGTTTCATTTTGAAATTCTACGCGTAATGGTCATAACTGGAAGCTATTTTTCTCAATTTACTGTAATGGAGTTGAGCTCGAAAGCCGTGGGGGGCGGAGTTTCGTGTGACATCATCACGCCTCTCACGTAATCACGTGAACTGACTTTGAACGCAGTGCGTAGAAAACCAGGAAGAGCTCCTAAAAGCGCTGAAGAAAACATGCATTATATAATTGAGAAGGCAGCTAAAAAACAAGAAGCAAGCGAGTGACATATACAACCATATTCATGAGTGCTGCTACTTCGGAAACAAAGCACCGTGTAAACCTAAAGTTTAAATTAAGTTCATAGACAGGCTGCCGCTGGCGTTTGTAATGCCCACGGGTAATGCGGGATACGAGTTTAATGAGAGGACACAGGATATAAATGAGAGTTTTGATCACTTTGTAACTAAGTTAAAATTGCGTGTGAAGGGCTGTGCTTATGCAAATTCCGAGAGACTGTGTTTGTGGGGATTGACAGTTAAGGCGGGTGGGGGAGTCACGTCATCATCTCCCCTCCCATTCACCTCATTTCGCTCTGAGCTGAGCTCCGCAACTAACGCACGCAGTGGTACGGAAGCGACTTTGTGACGCTGCCACCAAATACTCACAGAAAAATCCACAAGTTAATACACACGCTGTCTCTACAGTTTCTCCACACTGAATCCTCCAGGCACTACTTACAAAAGGTTACATTGACAATCGTGTTATGTTATTTTTAAAATGTTTCCTTTTCTTAGCACAAGCACAGCTGAGAAGCTTCGATGCATGTGCTCCATAACACGTTAAATAATCACACATTTAATCACAAGCAAAGGGGAACTTCTGTCAATGCATGATTTCCTGGTACACCGATTACATTGATCAGCGCTTCCGGATTCATTTTACCCTCGTACCACCTTGGTTTGAGAAGAAGTATGAAAAAATATGAGGTTAACACAGAAAAAACAGATCACCAATTCAAGCTTTATGAATAATCAATTCGCCATCAATAATTGTTTTGGTAAAGCCGTACTCAGTATAATCCTCCTTCCATTTTATAACTTTTCTGCCACTAGCCATGATTAAATGAACAGTAAAAAAGTAAGAGCGAAGCGAGGGTGACTTATTCAGGCAGGCAGGCGACAGCTCAATAGCTCGAATTTGGATATACATTTAACTATATAAAGTCAAAACTTGATTATATAAAGTCACTGTCGAAATAAATAAAGTCAAAACTTGAATATATAAAGTCAGCATCGGTATATATAAAGTCAAAACTTGAATATATAAAGTCATTCCCAAATATATAAAGTCAAAACCTGAGTATATAAAGACAGCGTTGGAATATTTCGGAATATATAAAGTCAGCATTGGAATATATAAAGTCAGCGCTGGAATATATAAAGTCAAATCATGAATATATAAAGTCAGCGTCGGAATATATAAAGTAAGTGCTGGAATATCCATCCATTTCTCAACCCGTTGAATCCGACCATAGGGTCATGGGGGTCTGCTGGAGCCAATCCCAGCCAACACTGGGCGCAGGGCAGGAACCAATCCTGGGCAGGGCACATGCATCATTTTCAAAACATTAAACGAACAGTGTTTTTTTTATTTATTTTTCTGAATATGTTTTTGTTCACTTAGTTCAGTTCAGAGTCGTTTCAATCAATAGATTTTGACTTTGACTTTATATATTCAGGAATGAGTTTATATACTCCGATGTTGACTTTATATAATCAGGAATGACTTTATAAATTCCGATGCTGACTTTATATATTCCAGCGATGACTTTATATATTCAACTTTTGACTTTATATATTCAGAAACAAGTTTCTACTTTATATATACCAACGCTGACTTTCTATATTCAAGTTTTGACTTTATGTATGCCGACGATGACTTTATATATACAAGTTCTGACTTTATATATTCTGACGCCGACTTTATATATTCACAAAATCAATTTATTTGCCTGTTTGGCACCCCATAGTATATGTGTGTGTGTATATATGTACACATGTTTGTATGTATATGTATATGTATATATATATATATATATATATATATATATATATATATATATATATATATATATATATATATATATATATATATATATATATATATATATATATATGCCAGGAACACTCATGACAATGATAAAACAATTACATTGTCAATCATGTTACGTTATTATTAAAATGTTTCCTTTTCTTTTTACTTCGCCACTGCCAAGCGCGGGTATTTTGCTATAGATATAGATAGATATACAGGGGTACCTCGGTATACATCTGCTTTGAAATAAGTCCAACTTGGCATACGTCCTGTTTAGAGTCGAAATATTTTGCTTGGTATACGACCTTTGTTTGGAATATGACTCGTGTGCTAGCTAGAACAAAAAAAAATTTTAACCTGTACAGTAATCCCTCGCTATATCGCGCTCGACTTTCGCAGCTTCACTCTATCGTGGATTTTATATGAAAGCATAACTAAATATATAACGCAGATTTTTCGCGGGTTCTGTGGACAATGTGTCTTTTTACTTCCTGTACATGCTTCCTCAGTTGGTTTGCCCAGTTGATTTCATACAAGGGACGCTATTGGTGGATGGCTGAGAATCTAACCAATCAGAGCACGCAGTTAAGTTCCTGCGTGCTGAATGCAGTGTTAACCAGGAAGTCTCGTCTCGCTCATTCAGCATCAACGTGTTTCGCTGTGTAAAGAGTTAACTTTTGTGCTCTTTTGTGTTTATCTTTGTGCATAGTCAAGCCCTTCATTATGGCTCCAAACGATCTGCTCCTGCTACTGCTTCAGGGCTGTGCCCAAGTGCAAGCGAAGATGTTAATGATTGCCTAAAAGGTAAACGCGTTTTGGATTTGTTGAAGGCTACGATTCTTTTTATTTAAAAAGTAGGAAAGGAATATAAGATCTACGGCCGCAGTGTCCTTTTAACCAGGGTGCAAAACGAGTTGTAAGTGGATATAATAAGGCAGTTGTCTGGATGGAATCTGCTTTAGGGATTTGGATTGAAGACTGCCAGAAGAAGAACAACGGCAGTGCTTCACAATCACCTGAAGAGGCTCCTTTGGAAGAGCTGTAACGCTCTCCTTTGTTGTGCAGTAAACTCATTGTTATCAGACAAGTCATTTTCATTTATTTCATCTAATTGCTTTTGTATTTATGTATTTTAGTATTAAGCAGTGTTTAAATTATTTTATACAACCCCGTCAATGTATATATATATATAGATATCAGAACAACACTCGTATCAATGACAAACCAATTAAATTAACAATCATGTTACGTTATTTTTAAAATTTTTCCTTTTCTTTTTCATAACTTCTTTAACACACTACTTCTCAGCTGCGACGGCGTGGTATTCTGCTAGTATATATATATATATATATATATATATATATATATATATATATATATATATATATATATATACTGTGTGCACAATTATTAGGCAAGTGAGTATTTTGACCATATCATCATTTTTAATGCGTATATTCCAACTCCAAGCTGTATTAACTTGAATGCTTATTGGATTTAAGCACGCCAGGTGATGTGTATTTGTGTAATGAGGGAGGGTGTGGCCTAAGGAGATCAACACCCTATATCAAGGTGTGCAGAATTATTAGGCAGCTAGTTTTCCTCAGGCAAAAAGGGCCAAAAAGAGATTTAACTGACTCTGAAAAGTCAAAAATTGTAAAAGTCTTTCAGAGGGATGCAGCACTTTTGGAATTGCTAAGATATTGGTGTGTGATCACAGAACCATCAAACATTTTGTTGCAAATAGTCAACAGGGTCGCAAGAAACGTGTTGAGAACAAAAGATGCAAATTAGCTGCCAAAGATTTGAGAAGAATCAAACGTGAAGCTACCAGGAACCCATTATCCTCCAGTACTTTCATATTCCAGAGCTGCAACCTACCTGGAGTGCCCAGAAGTACAAGGTGTTCAGTGCTCAAAGACATGGCCAAGGTAAGGAGGGCTGAAACCCAACCACCACTGAACAAGAAACATAAGTTGAAACGTCAAAACTGGGCCAAGAAATATCTGAAGACAGATTTTTTCAAAGGTTTTATGGACCGATGAGATGAGAGTGACTCTTGATGGACCAGATGGATGGACCTGTGGATCAGTAATGGCACAGAGCTCCACTCCAACGTGGAGGTGGGGTACTGGTATGAGCTGGTATTTTTAAAGATGAGCTAGTTGGACCTTTTGCATTGAAGATGAACTCAAAATCAACTCCCAAACCTACTGCCAGTTTTTCAAGACACTTTCTTCAAACAGTGATACAGGAAAAGACCATGATTTTTATGCAGGCCAATGCTCCATCACTTGCATCGAAGTTCTCCACTGCGTGGCCAGCCAGTAAAGGCCTTAAAGATGAAGGAATAATGACATGGCCCCTTCCTCATCTGACCTAAACCCTATCGAGAACTTGTGGGCACTTCTTAAACGCTAGATTTACGGGGGAGAAAAACAATACACCTCTCTGAAGAGTGTCTGGGAGGCTGTAGTCACTGCTCAAAAAAAGCTGATCGTCAACAGATCAAGAAACTGACAGACTCCATGAATGGAAAGGCTTATGACTGTTATTGGAAAGAAGGGTGGCTATATTGGTCATTGATTGATTGATTTATTTTTTTGAAATGTCAGAGATGTTTATTTGTAAATTTTGAGGTGTTTGTTTATTATTCTCACTATAACAGATGAAAATAAACAAGTGAGATGGGAAAATTTTCATTTTTCCTTTAGTTGCATAATAAATCTGCACACTAATAGTTGCCTAATAATTGTGCACATATGTATTCCCCTGATGATGTTCACACTCACATTTCCGTTGTGAAACATTCAGGTTTCAGGTTTATTAACATTTTGGATTGACTGATAGCACTGTGTTTGTTCCATATTAAAATTAATCCTCAAAAATACAACTTGCCTAATAATTGTGCACACAGTGTGTATATATATATATATATATATATATATATATATATATATATATATATATAATATATACACATACATATACAGATCTACATATATATATATATATATATACACATACATATACAGATCTACATATATATACACATATCAACATATATATATTGTCACACACATGCACATGGGAGGCAGCTAAAGGGCTTGAGTGAAAGCAGTTCGGAGGCATGCCGGGATGTGGCTTGTACACTGACTCTTTTTCTCCCTTGCCTGTAGACCATTCCCGGGGGAGTCCACCTGGCTCTCTTGACATCACTTCCGGGACCGAGCCAATAGAAGTCGACCTCACCAGCTCCGGCCCCTCTGATGTCACGTCTGGCTGTGAAGCAATGGTTGAAGACCACGTGCTCGATCCTTATGACCTCACTTCCTGTCTTCCCCTTTAAAAACCTGCCCCATTTCCCTCAGTCTTGTTTTGGACTCCGTTGTATGCACTTCAGTGCTGATTATTGTGACAAACACGACTTTTGCAGCCGGGATACCATATTACACGGGTGGCTGCCCCAAACCTTTATCTGTTCATGTCTCGTTATTGTGACAATATATACACATACATACATACAAACACACACATATATATACACACAGACAAATATATATATACATATATATACAGATCTACATATATATATACAGTACATATCCACATATATATACATATACATACAGACACATACATATATATATATATATATATATATATATATATATATATATACATATATATATATATATATAGATATATATATAGCAAAATCACCATGCTTCACAGCGACAAAGAACTGGTTTTAAATTTTTATTAAGAAGAAAAGAAAACCTTTTTAAACTGAGGGAAAATATACCAATAACTATCTGTTAAGGATCTCTTTGTATACCACGTTGTCAGTTCAGCACTCCGGTTGTAATATGACCAAGCTGTGCACTGAGATTACTTTTAAGAATGCAACGTATAGTTGTCCATGAGAAAAGCAATGTTGCCTCAAATCAATGGCAACCTTTAGTAGGGTCTGTCCCTGAGACTTATTAATTGTCATCGCGAAGCAGAGCCTTATTGGAAATTTGAGGCATTTGAATTGAAATGGGAGATCAGAGGGTATAACGGTGATGCCAGGAATACATTCAGAGTGTGGCGCTCTGCTGTTTTTTTGTGTAGCTGCCTTCACACAGCTTCTCCGCTGCTTTATAAACGAACGCCATATAAGGCCGTCGTTTCTCCTTGCTTCGCGGTTCTGTACTGTTTTATTGTTCGTTTATTACGATTGCTATAGTTATTGTGTAACTATTTGAGACTTACTTTACTGTTCAGGTACCCATTTCCTTTATTTAATCCGCGGCATGTATGCTATTTTTTGTTTGTTTATTACGATTATAGATATTTATTGATTCCCTTCTTTAGCTGACTGCCTGCTCATATAAGGCGCTCCGCTGGTTTTTTGTGAAGCAGCCTTTACACAGCTTCTCTGCTGTCTTATAAACGAACGACATATAAGGCCATCCTTTTTCCTTGCTTTGCCAAGGAAGCTGACTTTTTATTTAATCCACGGGTTCTCCGCAGTTTTATTGTTCATTTATTACGATTGTTATAGTTCTCTTTATATAGCACGTTGTCAGTTCAGCACTCTGGTTGTAATATGACAAAGCTACGCGGGCTCACTCTTGAGAATGCAACGTGTAGTTGTCCAGGAGAAAAGCAATCTTGCCTGAAATCAATGGCAACCTTTTGTAGGGTCTGTCCCTGAGACTTATTACTTGTCATCGCGAAGCACAGCCTTACTGGAAATTGGAGGCATTTGAATTGAAATGGGAAATCAGAGGGTATAACGGGGATGCGAGTAATACATTGAGTGTGGAGAAACTCAAGTGACAGTGTGTGTATTAACTTGTGGATTTTTCTATGAGTATTTAGTGGCAGCGTGACGAAGTTGCTTCCGCAAGACTGCGTTAGCTGTGGAGCTCAGCTCGGAGCATATTCTTTTCCCACCTTGTCAATTGTGTAATGCATTTTTTGAACAGGTTTGATGCATGGAAGTGATCACTCATACTGCGTTTAGTTAGTTCACGTGAGCTGCTCTCTTGTGTGATGTTGTGATGTCCACGGCTTTATTTAATGTCAGCTAAGACCCAGCACTTAAAAGTTTCTCGCTACAACAATTTTAACTCCGTTACAAAGTGATCCAAAGTCTCGTTTACACCTCGTGTCTTCTCATTAAACTTGTATCTCGCGAATACAGTATTCGACGAAGGCATATATATACACACACACATATACACACACATATATATATATATATACCCTTTGGGGTGCGAGCAGCTGTTGCTGGGGGTGCCAGAATCCATCGAGGAAGAAAAATGAAAAACATTTGTAGAAAATCTTAATTTATCTATTCATTCCTAAATAATTAAATTGGCAGGCTGTTTCGTATCAGTGCAAAACGCTGCTTGTTAAAACGAATGATTCCCGCTCTTACGTGCACTTAGTGCTGCGTGGGTATTATGATCTATCTGTTCAAGTTCTGATTCTCATCGCGCATTGTAGAGCGACTTGACGCGCACCACATCGAGCCTGCGAGCTATTGAGCTGTTGCCTGCCTGCCTCAATAAGTGACCATCGCTTCGCTCTTAGTTTTTTACCGTTCATTTAATCATAGGTAGTCACGAAAAAATTTGAAAATGGAAGGAGGATTACACTGAGTAAGGTTTTTCCAAAACAATTATTGATGGTGAATAAAGTATCCATTATTCATAAAGCTTCAATTGGTGATCTGTTTTTCTGCATTAACCTCATATTTTTTCATAGTTCTTCTCAAACCAAGGGGGTGCGAGGGTAAAATGAATCGGGAAGCTCTGATTTGTATATTGAATATATTGAAATAGTCTTACAGTCAAATAATGCAAACAATAGGCGGCATGTGTTTCGCCCTAATTCTGAGCTCACTCACACTCACTGCACCCCCCTGTCAGGAATCGAACCTCAGACGTCAGCGCTAGAGGCGAAGCCTCTTGTGTTGCATCACGGCGTGTGGTTCGTTTATTTGACAGTATGTAGATCGGGATATATATATATATATATATATATATATATATATATATATAAAAGCCACAATAAATGTAGCCACAATAAATGCCTTTATTGAATAGACAAACCGGGGTGAACAAGTTCCTTTCTACTGCAGCCACAGCCGCGACATCACATAAAAAACATCAATAATAACTCTGAAACTTGCAATATTATTTAGGAAAATCGCAACATTTTACTCACCACAAATTTGGATTATTTGTAAACAAAATCCATCCTTCTCTCTTTTCTCAAAAACAGTTCAATTACTCTGTCGAACGGATTATCCGTGCGCTTCATTTCCATCAAAATGTCCCTTTCTATTGCATTCGAAGCTAATGCTGAAAGGCGAACCCACCTTATGGTATTTCTGGCATAAGTTTGAATTTGCTTTAGGGATGAAAATGTCCGCTCGACAGAAGCAGTATACATGAGAATGCTCACCGCCAAATATACCAATGTGACACAGCTGCCCCATGCTCTCATTCAGATGTTTCTGATGAAGGAAGTCAAGGAGATCAGTGGGAGATTTTCCTAAAAAATCATCCATGGCATACATTATAGTCAGTTCTGTTTTTAGCTGAGGCAGATCAAAAAGCACTCCGTGGCTCTAGTGTTAAACTGGAGAAGGCTGCATGCGGGAAATTTTTTTTGTATTCCCAAAACTTCTGGGGCTCGAGGAGCGTGACAAACATCAGGTTTTCATGGTCTTGAAATCTGGTCTGGGTCTGGCAAATAATATTGTCCAGAATCCTGCCATAGAGTTGGCCGTAGTGCGCGAGACGATCTTTCGCTTGGAGTGTTTGTGGTGCGTTCAGTGGCCTCGTAAAGTTTCTCATATCAGCTTCTATCCAATCAATGGGTCTGAATACGGTGACGTTGCCACACGCCTGCTAGAGGG
Organism: Polypterus senegalus; assembly: GCF_016835505.1. Lineage (NCBI taxonomy): Eukaryota > Metazoa > Chordata > Cladistia > Polypteriformes > Polypteridae > Polypterus > Polypterus senegalus. The sequence goes on from NC_053164.1 coordinate 22,755,467, forward strand.
CCCTACTGACACCAACTCAAAATCTGATTGGTTGAAGGAACAGGTTAATTGACATTTATTCTTTGTTAGAGTGCCTACACAACGGATTGTGAAAGCCTCTCTGTCTGGCAACAAATGATGGCTGAAATGTGATTGGTTAAATGCTTTAATACGAAACTCCGCCTCCCATGGCTATCGAGCTGCAGTCTATTACAGTACAGTATATGAACGAAAATATGTTCCAGTTATGACCATTTTTGGAATGAATTACGGTCGTGACCCGAGGTACCACTGTACTTGTGTAGTAAATTACTAGAAGTACAAAAATTTGTATTGCAAAGCTTTCTAGGTAACTTTCATTCTATGTAGGTTAAATATACCAACCTGTCAGTTTGTCTTAGGCTATGTCCACACTGCTACGTTTTCATTTAAAAACAGCATTTTTAAACGGAATTGATATCCGTCTACGCTAGCGTTTTTATATCATTAATGAAAGTATTTGTGCTCATACTTATATGAACGAAAATGAATAATACGTAGATGTTTGCTTACACTGTGTATGGGCGTGTCTGCGGAAAAATAGCTGAAGGGATTGTAATGTCACAGGCCAGGAAATTTACTGCAAAACTGTAGTGACTGGTAAATTGCTTTCCTTTTGTGCACATACACAGCATTCAATCTGCACAAAACACAATTTATATGTATAAAGCTGCAAAACAAGCACTATGGAAAGCAACTCTTCTGTGTCTGCTATGTGGGAATATGATTTTCTTCTGTGAAGGATGACTTATCAGGGAATGAGATTTATGTTAATGAGCAGGATCTAATCAGGGAAAGACTACATAATAAGCACATTTAAATCAGAGCGTAACTGGAGCTTTGGTTTTTAGACATCTACGTTTTTGCCTGTTCACAATGCTGAACCAGCATTTGCAGAAGTATGTGTCTCTAGAGAGAGTTTTCACAAGTCTTCATTTTTGGTTGTGTTTTTAAACAAAAAATGCAGTAGTGTGGATGTGAAGTTTATATCATTGCATATTTATTTTGTGTACTTTACAGTAGATTGACAGAAGAGTCACCAATTAATCTAACTTGCAGGTTTTTAGGATATGGTGGAAAAATTGCAATATATAAATGCATACTTGGTTTCTAAAGCCATTATTGTAATGACAAAAAAGTCAGACAGTTTATTTAAATAATAAATATATATACATGTATACTATATAATATGTTAGGTACTTTATTTAGTTATATTAGGAGCAGAAATACTTTCTTGTTTCACCTGATCCTAAAGCATATCATGTGAAATATATTCAAGGATGAAGCAAATCAAGCATAAAGTCTTCATCTGTTGTTCTTAAAGTTTGGCCTTGCAATTTATTAACATTTACGGTAAAACAGACTTTTACAGGGTGCTGGTGGCATTTGCACTGGAATGAGTAATTAGGTGATCTTAAAAAAAATACAGAACATTTACATTGATTTCTCTTTTAGTACATCCTATTAAAATCATTGTCCTGGCCATGTGTTGATTGAAGGTTTTAGCCTAAAGTTGTGCTCCATTTATAATCCTGATGAGTATAAATGACATAATCTGCATGCAAGTTTTTCAGGGTCAGGAGATGGAGTTCCAAGACTTGGTGTTAATAAAACACTATTAATTAATGATTTCTACATGTTGTTTTAGCACAGTAAGTAGCATTTGATGTGTTTATAAAGCACATCAAAAAGGTGTTAGGGCCTACAAAGTTTCTGAAAACTACCAGGCCTGGACCTTTAGATATTTAGATAGAAAGTTATTTGTACCCCAGGGAAATTTGGCCTTTTATTGAAGCTCTTTGAATAAATAAATAAATAAATAGGTAATGTGAGAGATGGCCGTCAGCTTATCCCAGCCAATACATCCAGACCGCAAGATGGAGTCCTTCCTGCAGCATGGAGGTGCCCCGGATTCCTGCAGAGCATCATGGGAGATGGAGTGCGGCTTCATAGCCATGCTGGGTTCCGTGGGTGCCATCGGGTGATGCTGCAGGGAGACACAGGGATTTCTATTTTCCCTATAGCCCGGAAGTACTCCCAAGTGATGGGGAAGGAAGAACAGAAATATGTCCGGGCTGAAGAAAAATATGAATCTTCAACTGACCCGGAAGTGCTAGTGAAACACATGGACTGGAGGAAAGGAGTACTTCCGGGTCATGGACTATTTAAAGGACTGTGGGAAACCCAGCAAGCTGAGCCAGAGTTGGGAGGAAGTGTAGCAGAGCTGCTGGGAGGAGAGGAGGCTTTATTGTTGATTATTATTGTGTATTTTTCATGGTGGTGGAGGTGCTTTGGGGCACTTTATTAAAAAGAAAAGAAATTAAAATATTTCTAGTGCTTTTTACCTGGTGTCTGGACGTGTTGTCTGTGGGTGTGGAGGAGCGACAGCGACCTCTAATGTCACAGTAAATAAATAAATAAATATACACATACACTTTGCTCTGAACAAAGAAGAAAATTAAAAAGAAAGAAAACTTCTGACTTGGTAGTCCCAGTTTCAGTGAAGGTGAGTTTAATTTCTTGACACACTTCTGCTGAATAATTTGTTGTCTGAAAGTCCTCAGCATTCATGTCTCAGAGAGGGGATGTGACACATTGTTCATAATGTTCTTCACTCTCTCTTCCTCTGCTACCTTCAGGGGGTCCAGAGTGCGTCCTATAACTGAGCTTGCCATTTAATTAGCCTGATGATTTGGTGGGCCTCTCTTGAAATGATATTACTAGCCCAGCACACCACAGCATAGAAAATTTATAAATGTAGAGGATGTCACTTCCCACATTAAAGGAATGCAGTCTCCTAAGGAAAAAGAGCCTGCTCTGCCCTTACTTATATGGTTCCTTTGTGTTCTGAGACCAGTCTATCCCAATGTGGACCCCCAGGTACTTGTAGGAGTAGACCACCTCTATATCCACTCCTTGAATAGTGACCAGACACAGAGGCTCTTTGGTGTGGTGAAATTCAATAAGCAGTTCCATGATTTTGCTGAAGTTAAGATGTAGACAATTCTCTTTGTACCAAGAAACACAGTTCTCCCCCTAACTCCTCTCCTCTGTCTCATCATCCTTATCAATACACCCCATAAGTGTAGAATTATCTGAGAATTTGTGCAAGTGACATGACCTGGTATTATATTTATAGTCGGAGGTGAACAGAGGGAAGAGAAAAGCAGACAGGAGTATCTTTGTGATGCTCCAGTGTTCTTGCATCTCACAAACTGTGGTCTGCCTCACGGATAGTCCATTACACACCATAGATCGAAAATAATTCTAAATAGTTATAATATGTGCAAATCTGAAATAATCAAATGATTGAGACTTTTGCCTCCGCCTGCCTCGGTGCAGTCTCTCTGTAACAAGCTCAGAAGCAGATGTATCCTGACTTTGCCTGACAAAGCCCTGTGGTCATGTTGTGTCGTTTGTTTGATCGAAGCAGTCGAAAAAGTGTGCCGAGCTCTACCTCCGGGTGGACATCTGCCAGAATGCATTATTACAAAGGTTTTCAGCTTCTTCTTCATTTGCAGGAAAAAAAAACTGTGCCAACATCTATCTTGCTTGTTTATTTCAGTTTAGCTCTTCAGTTTTTAATGATGTTGAAGGGATAGCAGCTGCATTCTGAGACTACGGCGTGTATTCTAAAGTAAAAATATAAGCTTTCAAGGACTGCTAAATCTACAGTGTATTATGGCCAATATTATTTTGCCATTTTCCACTGGATTTGAGGACACTAAAGTGTAATTCTTTGCAGAACATTTGTTTTCTTTGTCATTTCTTCCCCTACAGCTAATCTGAAATGTCTGACTCAAGGATACCTTGAACACATTTCCACTTTTATTTTCACCACAGAGCTGTGATAGCTTCTGTGGCTATGCTGAAAGGCAGCCACAAAGCATTGAGTCCATCGTGTTATCCTTAGAGCAAAGCTGCAGACTGTAGCCATTGTTCCACTGAGGGACATGATCTAATCTAATTTCTTCCTCAAGAATACCTAACAAGTTATGATGCGGTGTCCTCTTTGGGGCCACCATCAGTATATTATAGGTCAGCATGTGTGCGTGTAAGATATTTTGTGTTGGTGTTCTGGCAGATGCTCTGCATTATAATGTTTGAAGTGCTTCATTTTGTTTTTAAAGCAATACATAATCCGCCTTCTCTATATATTTCAGATCACCTCATCTCCAGGACATTGAGCTCATCCCCCCAGTTTCTCTAATCTTTGCCACATTCTATACTTATAAGGACAGGGGATCAAGCTTTTTCAGTGGATGTTCCAAAATTCTGAAATAAATTACTTTTATTTGTTAGAACTGCTTCCATGATCCCGACATTTAAACCTTGTTTAAAGACGCATCTGTTTTGGTGACACTGAATATTGTGTTTGCTTTGCTATGGCCTGGAAGTTGTTGTGTTCTTTTAAGCTTTGGGGTTTGGAGACCAAATTGTATTGTCTTTGTTGTGCCAGGGTCCTTTGTCTGGCCGGGACGCCTCTTCACTGTATGGACTGGGGGAGCAAGCCTAGTCAGAACAGTACCTCCCCCACGACGCTAGATGGCAGCCCCCTTGGGTGGCAGTGGTGCCTTGGATTCCCACAGGGCTCCATGGGAGAACCCTTTTGGGATCCAGGGGTGCTACCAGGGGGTGTTGCAGTGGTTCCTGAGCCCGTTGTAACAAGCTTGACACAGAGTCATAGAAAGGTTTGGGGCAGCCACCCGTATAATTGGTTTCCTGGCTGCAAAAGTCGTTTTTTAAATGAATGCTGCATTGTTGCACACACAACCGGGTCCAAAACAGAACTGAGGGAATAGGGAAAAGGTGCAGTTTTTAAAACGGGAAGACAGGAAGTGAGATCATAGGGATCTGGCTCATGGTCCTCAGCCATTGGTTCAAGCCTGGACGTGACATCACAGGGGCCGGAGCTGGCAAGGTCTTCTTCCATAGGCTCGGTCCCGGAAGTGACGTCAAGAGAGCCAGGTGGGATCTCCCGTGACTGGTCTACAGGAAAGGGAGAAATAGAGTCAGTGCACTCTGCCACATCCCAGCATGCCTCGGAAATTTCCTTACTCAGGCCCTTTAGCTGCCTCCCATGCAGACGTGTGTGACACCGTGTTGGCGATTATTCTGTCACACCCCAAAGTGCAGCAGGAAATAGGTCACCAAACACCTGGAGCACTTCCGGGTGGGATATAATAGGAGCAAGCAGCCACCACTCCAGGAGCCAGAGTTGGGAGGAGAGGGACTAAGCTTCCCGGAGAGGAGTGGAGGGAAAATAAGAAAAGTATTGTTGTGTTTTGGTGCTCGTGTTTGTAGGACTGTGTTGTGCCTGTGGGAATGGGGAAGGCACTGCCCACAGGCAAAGAAAAAGAAATAAAACATTTATTTGTTTTGTCAGTGTGCCTCCCTTGTCTGTCTGTGCCGGGTCAGGCGCCAGTATAGCACCTTTGTCATAATGGGTATAGTTCATTCAGTGTTTTTGTGTCTCCGTTTTTTTTTTTTTTCTTTGTACAATGCATTGGTGAAGCTGCAATGTGCTTTATAAATAGATTTGATCTGAGATTTGACTGATAATGGCTTTTATTCTGTCCTACAACGTTTTGTGTACCTTAACTGCTAACAAGTTATAATAAGGTGTCCTTTTTGCGACTACCAACAGTCACTGTGTTTGTGTGGAAAATACACTTTTAGTGTTGGTGTGCTGGCAGGTGTTCTGCGTTATTTGACTGATAATGACTTTATATTCTGTTCTAAAAGGTCACGACATAGCAAAATATAATTGATCACAGTTACAATTAAATCAAAATGAAACTCATGACACATGAATTTGTAAGGGAACCACTGTGGCCTATTGGCCGGGGTAATGGATTGCAACCAATAAACGAGACAATTTGGTCCTCATCGCTGACTAACTGCACTAGTAAATGGTCCTACACTAAAGAAAAATGGAAACAACCTTGTAATCTTCTAAGTCAATTTGCATGAAAGAACACTGGAATAAATAGACCTTAGTGTTTTATTATATAGATAATAGATATTCTATGTGTCCAGACCTCCTGAGCAATCTGAATGGTCAGCTTTGGCTTTGGTGTGATTGATCAGTTTGGATTTGGTGATGTGACAATACAGGAAGAAAGAATGTGTGAGACACAAAAGTAGGAGTAAAAACGTATGAGGCATGCTGAGAGAGTTGCCTTCAAAGACGGCAAGTTTAAAACCGGACAGGAGGTGAGAAAATTGACACCAAAATAATGACAGGGTCTGATAAGCAGGCTTTACGGGAATGCGCTTCACAGAGGGAGCACCAGTTAAGAGACATTCACATGTGCAAATACAGAGCTAAGGCACTGGAGATACACGTAGGGCAAGAGATAGTAAATATTTTTTAATTATTCTATTAACTGTCTTCAATACATATGCCTAGTAAATATATCATTTACACAGCAAATACATTTGTTACTTTTCAATCATCCTTACATCTTGTGAGCCCAATCCATCCTTTTGCAAGTTTGCAGGTACTGACTTTGTATCCCCACAACCTTTAAATGAAGTTTACATTTGAAACAAAATTATTAAGAGTATGCATTCTTTTTTAGAAGGGTATTTCTCTTTTAGAAGAGTCATGGGGATGTGGAGCCTAACCTTTCATTATTGTAGCACAGGCACTGAGTGGAAAAAGTAAAAAATTCAGAATATCTCAAAATGTGCAAAGTAAGCCCAAGAAGAAAGCTGGTGCAAAGACATGGAAATGCAAAAAATGATGTAGCAGCACCACTATTAGAATTTCTTTTTGTTTGTTTCTCTTTCCTCACCTCAGTCATGTGACTGCTTCTTGATGAACTTTGCACTGCAGCAGGCACAGATTGGAGGGAGCAGGTACCAATGGCATGCAAAAGGAGGAGTACAGTAAGGGTGGAGCCTGAGGCAGCTCTTAGCAGCCGTCATGCTGTATCATGTAAAATGTATTTACAGATTAAATGAATAAATAGATAAATAAATAAAAGCCTCTTTTTTATTTTGCTGGTGTCCTTTCACTAATGGCAGAAACTGTAAAATGTATTAAGTGCGTTAGCTTTATTGTTATTTCTGCTTATTTTACATTTGCAAGAAGATGTGATATTTAATTTGTCATCCAGTTTATTACAGTAATCCCCCCTCGATCGCGGGGGTTGCGTTCCAGAACCCCCCGTGATAGATGAAAATCCGCGAAGTAGAAAACATGTTTGTATGGCTATTTTTATATATTTTAAGCCCTTATAAACTCCCCCACACTGATAACATTATTAGAGCCCTCTAGACATGAAATAACACTCTTTAGTCAAAAGTTTAAGCTGTGCTCCATGACAAGACAGAGATGACAGTTCTTTCTCACAATTAAAAGAATGCAAACATATCTTCTCTTCAAAGAATGCGTGTCAGGAGCAGAGAATGTCAGAGAGAGAGAGCGCGTGATAGAAAAGCAAAAAATCAAAAGTACTGTTGAGCTTTTAAGTATGCCGAAGCACCGCGATAAGGCAGCATTTTTTAGAGGAGCGTCCGTATTTTCTAAGCAAACAGCCTCTATGCAAACAGTCCCTCTGCTCACATCTCCTTCGTCAGGCACAGAGAATGTCAGAGAGAGTGATAGAGAACGAGAAAAGCAAACAATTAAGCACTGTTTCGGGAAGCATATCTTATATCATTGAGGAGTTTTAGATAATATGTAATACATGCTCTGATTGGGTAGCTTCTAAGCCATCCGCCAATAGCATCCCTTGTATGAAATCAACTGGGCAAACAAACTGTGGAAGCATGTACAGTGATCCCTCGCTATATCACGCTTCGACTTTCGCGGCTTCACTCTATCGCGATTTTTGTCTCATACACGCTTACATCACTACGCATGCACTTTCTGAGAACTTTTATCTAAGCCCTTCGATGGCTCCTAAACGTGCTGCTTTTTCTAAGCCTTCTGACAATAAAACTAAGCGCCGGAGGAAGATGCTTACTATCCAGGAGAAGGTGAAACTCTTGGATAATGATTAAAGATGGCAATACCCTACAAAAAACCTCCTCACGCATGTGAAAAGACCGCGCCAGCAACTGCCTATCAAGATGTTCTTCAGCCGCGCACCCAGACACCCATTGCCTACTCCTAGTACTCCTTCAGCGGAAGAAGACAACAACGCACCTGCTGAAGATACTGCACCACCTCTGAAGACTCTCCTACTGAGGTCATGCCTTCATAGGTTAGTGGTTGTGTGCAATTAAATGTACAGTACAATAATCTACTATACAAAAGCGTTCGGCATTGTCCTTCCGTCCCGTGAGTGCAAAGCGTAGCGGTATTCCGCTTATTACAGACTTACTACTTGTGGCTTGAGGTACGAAGCGACATGATGCGAGTAGAGTTCTGGTGCTCCCATCGTTCCCTTGCTTTTGTGCGCGATGCGCTGGAAAAATAGACAAAATTATGTCTCTGGAAATAATTAATGTTGATGGAGTACAAATGACTCACCGCGTAGTAAATATCAGGGGAGATGGTGCTTGCTTATTCTCATCTATAGCTTATTTAGTGCTCCGTCTTTAGCGGTACAGATTCGGGCTGACATTGTACGACTTTGGACAGGCACTTAAGGGGATTAAAAAAAAACTTATGTTAAAAAACGTTTTTAGAAGGTCGTAAACAGGTTTTCTATACTCTAACTGCGAAAATATTCGATTTATAAATAAAGAATCCTACTTAGCGAAAATTCATTTATCACGGTAGAGTCTGGAACGGATTAACGGTGATAAACGAGGGTTCACTGTACCATAAATTAAAAGACCCATTGTCCGCAGAAATCCGCGAACCAGGAAAAATCTGTGATATATATTTAGATATGCTTACATTTAAAATCCGCGATAGAGTGAAGCCGCGAAAGTCGAAGCGCGATGTAGCGAGAGATTACTGTATTCCATCGGACATCCTTCTTCAATTTTACATTAATAGGAGAGTTGTCACCCATCCTAGTAGCATCAGGCACGAGGCACAAACCATTACACAGCAAAAACCCACATTCACTGACATTCCATGATTGCTTGTACTCTTAGCTTTTTATATAGTGCCCTCCATAATTTTTGGGACACGTTTTTCCTTGATTTACCTCTTTGTTCCACAGTTTAAAATAACAAATCAAACAATTCAGATGTCAGATGTAATTAAAGTGCATATTGCAGGATTTACTTTAAGGGTATTTGCAGACATTTTGGTCACCATGTAGAAATGACAACACTTTTTATACTAGGTTCTCCCATTTCAGGGCACCATAACATTTAGGACACAGTAATATTTAGGACCTTGTCACATATCCCTCACATGCAATGACTGCTCAAAGTCTGCGATTCATAGACATCACAAGGTTCTAAGGATCTTCTCTGGTGATGCTCTGCCAAGCCTCTAATGCAGCCATATTCAGGTCCTGCTTGTTTTGGGGGCTTGCCTCCTTAAGTTTTCTCTTCAGCATATGGAAGACTTGCTCAATTAGATTTAAAGCAAGTGACTGCCTTTGCCATTCAAGAATTTTCATTTTTTTAGCTTTGAAAAGCTCCTGTATTTCCTTAGCAGTACGTTTGGAGCATCTTAGAGGCATTTACTGGAACTTGGGCAGATAAGATGTTTCTGTACACCTTAGAATTCATTGTGCCATTACTGTCAGCAGTTCAGTCGTCAAAGAAGAGGAGTGTGCCAGGACTTGTGGCAGCCATACATGTCCAAGCTATAACGACCCCACCACCATGTTTAATAGATGAAGTGGTCTGCTTTAGATCTTGGGCATGTTCTTTTTCATTTCCACACTTTGTTCTTGCCATCGCTCTTATGCTGGTTCATCTTTTTCTTGCCCACAGACTCTTTGAATCTACAGACTCTTTGAAGTCAATCTATAATCTGGCCATCCTGCTTTTGTGTCTAAATAGTGGTTTACATCTTGTAGTGCTGTCACTGTATTTCTGTTCCTGAAGTTTTATGCTGATAGTCTTCTCTGACACATCCACATCTGCCTCCTGAAGACTGTGTCTGATCTGTTGCATAGGCGTTTTGGGGCTGTTTCTTTACCATAGTGAGGTTTCTTCTGTCGTCACTAATGGAGGTCTTCCCTGGCCTACCAGTCCCTTTGTGATTACTGAGCTCACCAGTGTGTTCTTTCTTATTAATTATATTCTAGACAGTTGATTTAGGTATTCCTAAGGATTTACCAATGTCTCAAATTTTCTTCTTCTTTGTCAGCCTCATAATGGCTTTTCTGACTTTTATTGGAACAGCATTTGTCCTTATGTTGAAAAGTGGCAATTACAGACTCCAAAGGGTAGAAGCAAGCTAACCTATCTTTTGAAGCAATGAATCCCACTTGAGGAATCACAAACACCTGTGATGGCAATTGTCCCAAACATTATGGTAACTTGAAATGGGGGAACCAACTAGAAAGTGTGTTGTCATTTCTAGCTGGTGTGGCCACATGGTGTGGCCGAAATGTGTGGAAATACCATTAAATGAAAGTCTGCAAAGTGCACTTTAATCACGTCTGAATCGTTTGATTTGTAATTTTAAACTGTGTATTAGAGAGAGGGGTAAATCAAGTAAAATGTGCAACATGCAAACTTTCATGGACATCCTGTAACGGCTAACCCCTTTACCCACACCGGCAACTACACTATCAAGACTATTGCTTTGGCTAACCTGAGGATTCTCAAGCTAATAACAAGCCGTACTCCTTACAAATAGTCCTTTTTCCCCCAAACGATGAAATAACAGGCACTACAAGTCAGAAATGTAAAATCAAGTGCAAATATACTGTATTGACAGTGGATAAATCTATATATATATATATATATATATACACACACAAGGGCTGACAAATACACAATTCTATATATGTGCATACAATTGACCACTATCCCAAAGACACCAGTGAATGATTATATATATATACACACAAATATTCAATAATAATATTTACGAAAACCTTCCCTTGCCCCTAAACAATAAATGAATAAACACAGAACACAAACACAGATTAATGATAAACAGCAGTTGAAATGTATGTGATAAATAATTTCGGCGATAATTGAATATTAGCTGAAGTGATATTTTGATTCCTCCTGAAAATACAAAATGACCTCACCGTGTAAGTCCTCGGCAGTGGCTGATAGAAATCCAAACCCCGGGGTTTCTCTGCACTAGTTGTCGTGATGATGATCCAGATACTGAAAAAGCAAGCAGTGGAATTACGCAGTGATGAGTTGGAAAATGAATGCGTAAAGTGTCTCCTTTCTTCTCTCGATCTCCTTTCTCTCTCCTTGCCTTTCTCTCTCTCTCTCTATCTCCTCACCTCTCTCTTCCTTTCTGCTCCTCTTGTTTAAAAACTGAATGTCCCGGATGTAATTGGTTGAGTAAACGGGAAATTCCTGTCTTGGGGTTACGGTCTCCCTTTATCGTCTTTCCCCATTTGACTTATGGGGACAACATTTACTTACACACACATACATGATAGTAAACAGGATGATGAAAACAAAGTGCAACTCAGCACAGACACAAAAAAATACCTATTATTATGTAGCCCCATTCAATCCACACCGCTGTTTTGAAGTAATGTGTGGTTTTTGTTGTGTTTCATGTTGGCCCTCCCATAATGAATCTCCAGTGAAGTTCTTGAAACTTCATGAAGCCTGTATTTCCAATTGTATGAACAAAAATGTAAATACAAAATTTCATGACAAAAATATAATAGACATAACCATTTTTCAACAATGCATATTTTGATTTGGGTCCCCCATCACACCTTAACAGCTTGGTTTCCAATGAAAGCATGGCATCGAATGCAACATTCAGTCTAGGCAGGACCATACCTAAACAATATGCTGTTTTTGGTGTGATATCACCGTTTTGGTTTGGTGCACTTTTATAGTCCCTTATCACACACCATCTGTGGTCTAGCGACCCACATCATGCTTACAGAGGAATCGAAGCATTACGCACATCTGAATCTGTTCCTTGGAGAGTCGCAGTCAGGGCAGCTGATGGAACGGTCCTTACTAATGACACTGCACTTGTGACCTGCTGGGCTGGCTACTTTGAACAATTGTTCAAAGCTGATCCTCCGGCTAGGACGTTGGATATCTCTGGGTCCACAGTTCTTAAGGCTGATCCTCCAATTAGCTGTGAACCACCAAATCTCAATGAGATTGCACAACTGGTGAACCAGCTGAGAGGAGGAAAGGCTGCAGGGATCTGTGGTAACCGGGGTGAACTTCTCTAGGCTGTTGGTAAGGCTGTACTCCTGGCATTGCAAGCAATCTTTGCTTCCATTTAGGAGACTGGCATCATCCCAACTGACTGGAAAATGGGACTTGTCGTCCCTATCTGGAAAGGGAAAGGTGATCGCCTGGATTGCGGCAACTACAGTGGGATAACACTGCTCTCGGTCCCGAGTAATGTCCTTGCTAGGGTCGTCCTCAATAGGATCTATGATCACTTGCTCACCTTCTAGCGGCCGGAACAGTCTGGTTTTATGCCTAAGAAGTCTACCATCGACCACATCCTGGCACTGAGGGTTCTCATGGTGAGCAAACCTGAATATCTGCAGAGTTTCTTTGCAGCCTTGTTGATTTTCATAAAGCGTTCAACTCAGTTGATTGAGCTGCCCTGTGGGACATCCTGAGGGTTTTTGGCATCCCATCGAGGTTGCTGGTTCGTCAGCAGTGTGTTCTTGCTGTTAGTCTGTTCAATGCTTGTATGGACTGGGTGTTGGGCAAGGTCGTGGGGTCCAGAGGCTGTGGGGCATCTGTTGATGAAGAACAATTCATGGATCTTGACTTTGCTGACTCAATGAGTCAATGGAGGCTCTGATCGGGGCGCTGGAGAGACTGAGTGAGGAGTCTTGAGTGTCTGGCCTTATGAGTGTCCTGATAAAAACCAAGATCCAGGCCTTTAATGACATCTTGGGCACGGCCATCAGCAGTGTGTCTGTCTGCGGAGAGAGTGTTGACTGTGTCAAGAAGTTTACCTCAGCAGCAACATTAATGTCTCTGATGACTCTTCCTGTGAAGTCAGTAGATGGATTGGGAGAGCATGGGGGTCATGAGGTCGCTGGAAAAGAGTGTGTGGTGCTCCCGATATCTGTGCAAAAGGACGAAGGTCCAAGTGCTTCCTGTCTTGCTATATGGTTGCGAGACATGGACGCTATCCAGTGACCTGAGATGAAGACTGGACTCCTTTGGTACTGTGTCTCTCCGGAAAATCCTTGGGTACCATTGGTTTGACTTTGTGTCGAATGAGCGGTTGCTAGTATTGTATAATGCACATTACCTGCATTGTGAGGGAGCGTCAGTTACAGCACTATGGCCATGTGGCACATTTTCCCGAGGGTGACCCTGCTCGTAAGATCCTTATTGTTGGGGACTCGAGTGGCTGGACCAGGCCAAGGGGTCACCCACATAACACCTGGCTACGGCAGATGGAGGGTCATTTCCGGAGGGTGGGAACTGGACCGCGTGTCTGGCTGGGGGGTTGCCAACCGGGATCCGAAGTTGTTTCGTCATGTAGTAGGTGCGGCAAAGCACTGTACCAGTGCATGCTCCCCAACTTGACTTGACTTGACTTATAACAAGCACTCTATCTGATGAAATGTTTGAAATCCCCTGGATTTTGAGTTGTTTCAACTTTCCATCCATCCATTATCCAACCCGCTATATCCTAACACAGGGTCACGGGGTTCTGCTGGAGCCAGTCCCAACCAACACAGGGTGCAAGGCAGGAAACAAACCCCGGGCAGGGCTCCAGCCCACCACAGAGCGAGCACACAAACACACATTCGCACACCAAGCACACATTAGGGACAATTTAGAATCACCAATGCACCTAACCTGCATATCTTTGGACTGTGGGAGGAAACTGGAGCACCCGGAGGAAACCTACGCAGACATGGGGAGAACATGCAAACTCCACGCAGGGTGAACCCGGGAAGCAAACCCAGCTCTCCTTACTGCGAGGCAGCAGTGCTACCACTGCACCACCGTGCCGCCCCTGTTTCAACTTTGTTATACATTATTATTATTATTATTATTAATGTTACTTATTATTTGGCTGATGCATTTATCAAAGGCGACTTATAACATTTGAGTGATACAATTGGATTAATTTATTTTTGATTGTTTAGGGAATAAAGACTTTCCAAAAGATCTAAGATTTTTATTTTCTCTTTGAGGTAGCTCTTTATGCTCCTTCTTAGCCTTTGAGGGATTGCTTTGACCATTTAATTGTCTTTTAAGAGCCAGTTTTTACAGAATAAAATACTCAATTTCATGCCAAATGCCTTTAAGCACCTTACAGTTGGGATTGCTGACTGAATGGCTTTTGTCTAAAGTAATGCAGGGCAGCTCTTGCCCCTGCCAATAATAACGGTTTCATCGGTTGTAACTTCAATACTTGATTTACAATGTACTGATTACCTACAGGCTGTCTGTTTGCATCCAAGCACTGTTTCTGCACAGCTGTTTGGACGTGTGTGTGTATGGATTACCCTACCTAAGTTTAAAGTCCGTGCCCTGACCAGGTGTGTGATGGTGCTGGTTAGCTCATTTGGGGGCCTGCCACCTAGTGATAACCAAAATGAGCCAGGCAAATGAGGACACATACATCTAGCCAAGGTGTAAGTGCAAAATGAATTAGTGCTTTTATTAAAAATCAATCAAACAAACAGTGTTGCATAGTGCAGTGCTTCTATTCTTCTTTAAATAAATAGTCCATACCAAAAAGTGAAATTTGTGAATGTTAAAACCAGGTTCTAATAAATATATCCCATAAAACGAGGTTACAAATCCTATGGAAGTAATCAGTTCTAAAATCTTAGTTCCAGGTATTTCTTTTCTAAAAAGCTGATGTCTCTTCTGCTTATGCCCCACAGGATCTTGCAGCCAAGTAGATCCCCAACCAAAAGGCATATCCAACTTTTTTCCACAGGCTTGTGTCCCTGCTGCTCCATGGCTCTCAGCAGGGCACTACACTGAACCTCCACTCCTCCTGCTGCCATTCCTCTGCCTTAAACAAGTGAGCAACTGGCCACTCCAGCTCCCCTGCAAAATACTCAGCCAAGTGGCCCTCTTCAGCCCCTGAGTATTGGCCTTACGCTTCTCCAAGGAGCTGTCCTCCTGGATGCCTGCTTCCTCTCTTCCGCACCCTGGTGTTTCACGATCCTGCCTTCATCTCCATCAACCATCCATTTTTATCCTCCGTCTCTCCTTCCATTCCCCTCTGCCATCACAAAACTCAGTTAAAAAAATTGTATTTTAGGTCAAGCAAAAGCGATGAAGAGTTTATACATTTTTATTGTTTTTAATACCTGTTTTGTGTGTTTTACTGTTTTAAGCTAATTTTTTTCATGTTTTCAAAAATAATATATATTATGAATAGTATGTATTTACTATTTTGTTGTTTATTCTGATAATGCATTCTATTTTAGTATTGTATAATGCAGCCTGTATCACAATATGTATTTATGTGGATAATTGTATAAATGTTGGGGAGCAGTAAGCAATAAAAATGTGCTTTGCCTCAGGTGGCACTATTTAATGCACTGACCCTCCTGCTGTGTAAACTGCTGGATAAATTAAGCAAAGATTTCAACTGCCTCAGAAATAATCCATATCTTTTTCTTTTATGTGGCATTAAGATTATATGTAAAAATGAAGAGGAAGTATTGTATGTAAAAAAACAATGAGAGCAAACTTTCTGATTCCATTGATATTGATTGCTCAATATTAATAGATGCTTTACTTTTTCGTGCAGGACTACATAGTGACACTTTCTGAGTTTAAGTGCTACAGGCAGAGATGTCTGTAAACTAAAGAGGCAAATGAAGACGTTTACACTTCAACGCAGTCTGCTCACCAAGTCAATTGGATTTGCTGTAAACAGTTCTACAAGATACAGACAGGGTAAGGACAATTCCACATCTAATCCTCTTGCTATAATCTATAATTAGGGCATACCTTTCTTTTTCTTTTAAGGCCAGAATACTTGTGATTTAACTACATATCCAAACGGATATCTGTTGTTCGTTGTGTGTGTACCATTTGTACAGGGCTATTCAGGAACCTGAGACAATTCCTTACAGTTATTTTGGGTTTCTAGTTATATCTACTTATGTTCTGGGGGAGCAGCCATGGAGTCCTCAGTACCTCCCCCGGGATGCTTGGTGGCAGCCTCCCTGGTTGACGATGGTGCCTCAGTTTCCCGCAGGGTTCCATGGGAGATGAAGTTCTTCACAAACCTGTGGGGATCTGGGGTGACCACCAGGGGGTGCTGCATGAATCCTGGAGCCAACCTGGACACATCTACAGCCCCACTTGGAAGTGCTCCAGGTGCTTGATCACCTGTTGCTAATTGCACTTCCGGGTGGGGCTTGTCCTCCTTCACCCGACTCTGGTCCCCGAGTGGTGGTTGCTGGCTCCCTTTCATTGGCGACATCCGCCTGCACTTCCGGGTGAGGCGAAACCATTGCCCAAAAGGGGCCAGCAGCTCCTACTGCAGCACCCCCTGGTGGCGCCTGCGGAACCGCACAAAGCTGCACAGAACTCCAACCTCCATGCAGCCCTGGGGGAGTCCGAGGCACCACTGCAACCCAGGGAGACTGCCATCTAGCATCCAGGGGGAGATGCTGGGCTTCCCACCCTTTTCCCCCTGGCAGATGTGGTGAAGGGGTGTCCCAGCCAGGCATGGACCCCGGCCATCTATCACTATATATATATATACAGTTATTTAAAGAAGAACAAAAGTACTGACTTTTGTAAGTGTAGATTATTTAATCACTTAGGAAGGATTTCCTTTCAAACTTCTAATATAAACAGTTCAATAAATTATTAACATCATAGACTCCAGAGGGGCGACACGGTGGCGCAGTGGTGGTGCCGCTGCCTCGCAGTTAGGAGACCCGGGTTGGCTTCCATGGAGTTTGCATGTTCTCCCCGTGTCTGCACGGGTTTCCTTTGGGTACTCCGGTTTCCTCCCACAGTCCAAAGACAAGCAGGTTAGGTGCATTGGCGATTCGAAATTGTCCCTAATGTGTGCTTGGTGTGTGTGTGTGTGTGTGCCCTGCAGTGGGCTGGCGCCCTGCAGGGGTTTGTTTCCTGCCTTGCACCCTGTGTTGGCTGGGATGGGCTCCAGCAGACCACCGTGACCCTGTAGTTAGGATATAGCAGGTTGGATGATGGATGGATGGACTCCAGAGGTCACATCTTCAGCTAAGAGATACCATGTTAATGACTTCAGCCCAAAGACGAAAGATTTCCATCACCAAGACTAATAGGAAGAGATCACCTTATATGAGGACACATAGAAGTTTGTGAATGACAAGCATGTTGTGCTGAGGGCTGCTAGTTGAGGAGGGTGAATTAAACTACTTGGTAATGGAGTTTGGTATTACAAAGATATCAAAATGCTCACCAGTGCTTTACAACCAAATCCTAACAAGAGGCAAAGAACCAAACAAAACTGAGATGTACTATAAGAAAATATTTCTTCTAATTATTTGTTTAGGGCGTTTGTATCCACAGATTGTATAACGAAAGAAACCCCCAGCTGACTCTTTATTTTGTCATACAAATTACCGCAGTTGATGACCCAAGAAGCCACACTTCCAGAAATGCAGGAGCTAGCACTATGACTGCTCTCAAAATGACAGCGATAGAAAGAACTAAATAATAGCATGCAAGATGTTAAAAGATAACAAATTAAATCATGCAAAACCAAACCATGACATTTAGACAGTGTATAGTGGGAAATAATAATAGAGCCAGTTACCTGCTTCTTCCATTGCAACTGCCTTTTATTTTCAGTAGCAGAAAAATAAAGAATGCTAAAGATTTCCACTATCTGTGCAGTAAAGCAACATTAGAGTAGTCTCTCTGAACAGGGCTTCCCTTTCCCTTCACACTTGTTTCCTTTTTGTCAGGTCAGGTCACTGATGACTTTGTTCTGGACTGCTTCATATTATTAGTGGCTGGCCTGGCAGGGGTGTGCTGAGGATCCCTGATTTCCTGGACTGGTCTCATGTTATCAAAAGTCTTACGTTTTTATTTTTTGAGATTTATGCTTTATAGATAACCTATTGTTAAATGTCTGTAACATTAGTCTTGCACGTATTTTTTTTTTTTTTTACTTTTTGGGAACATTTGTGATATTCTTTTGCTCAGTGCACTGTTCTGTCTAGATTTGGGGCAAGTGAAGTGAAGTGGCCTAAGGCCTGAGAAGACCAGCTGTACAATCTCTAATGCTGCTGAAGTTAAAAAAAATCAAATAAACCAGAAATAAATGAACATGCAGGCTGTCAGACACTAATAAAAAGCAAGAACATTTAGAAATCTCCAATACTTAAAATCTGACGAGCAGTATACTTTTCATTACAACTAATCATTCAGTAATCAGATTGCTGTCTCACAACTTAAGGAGATAGTGTTCAAATCCAAGCCCAGTTGCTTTCTATCTGTGTCTCTGTGAGTTTTTCTTTTTTTCCCACTGTTTACAACAAATCCCATCAAATATATTGCCTTAATAAATATTAACTAGCCACTCTATACTGAACGATTACTGTAAGCATGAGATTACACTGTGATGAACTGTTACCTTGTCCAGGTTTGGTTTCTTCTTTCCATTCATTATTCCTTTTTTTTCTTTTTTTTTCCCCATTTATTTATCAGTTCATTATTGCTTTGACAGGCACTGGCCTTCCACAGCCCTGAACTGGATTGAACAGTTTCAAAGATGGACAGCTCTTTCAATTAATTAGATTAAGTATATTTGGCCTATTATAATCGTGATAGCGGGAAACTAATTCATTGCCAGTTTTCAAATTTAAAACTAAATGTTTAAAGCTAAAAATATTGTTTAAGGCTGGTGGCACATTGCTCGTGTTCCAGTAGGAGAACAAGCCAACCATAACAACTGCTGTTGCTGGATCTTCTCACCTTGAGGATGTCAGATTACATGATTGGAAATCACAGGGGATAACAGATTACACACCTACCACACAGTTTAAAATATTGAAAGTACACAAGTTGACACATGTTTTGTCAGCCAATTGATTTTCTGCCTTTACAGTTCTGTTGGCAATGCAAATACTTTCCCGTCTAGTGTCTGTGGTTGAGACTGCTCCATATACACACAGGTCTTTCATATATATATATATATATATATATATATATATATATATATATATATACATACTAAGGGGTTACCCCCTGCTTGCTTCGCTCATCAACCCCCCTGGCCTGTGCTACGTGCTAGCCACTTCGCGTCTCTGCCACTCATGTTGTGAAGAGGAGGGCTGAACACACCCCAAGGAGACGCGGTCGCTCCTCCGCAACCCTCTCTTAAACGGTGTTACAATGGGAAACAAACACTTTTTTTTTTAACCTCCTCTGCTCGATCAGCTGCTAGCTTGCTGCTACTGTCGTGCCACATGATCTGCATCTCGC
The DNA here is from genome assembly GCF_016835505.1 of Polypterus senegalus. Classification (NCBI taxonomy): domain Eukaryota; kingdom Metazoa; phylum Chordata; class Cladistia; order Polypteriformes; family Polypteridae; genus Polypterus; species Polypterus senegalus. The sequence goes on from NC_053164.1 coordinate 22,774,961, forward strand.
ACGGCACTTCGAACATTTAAAAGCCTGTACAGCAGCTGTCCTACTCTGTCTTTTAGACGTGGTTAAATCTGTTGAAACAAAGTCTCGTCTCGCGGGACGTGAGTACTTGATATTTTAGTTTATAATTTTAAAACAGAATAAGAATCTGAAAATCTAACAACATCATATTAAAGTTTGATGCATTCTGAAAAGAATGGTACCAAACCTATATATCTAGGTTTTAAAATAAGCCCGATTTAAAGTGTGACAAAAAACATGACAAAAAAAGTCACATAAAATCGTTTCACCTTTAGGCTTAGGATTTTATATATGTCGCTGCTGAAATAAGGTATGGTCAAGCACGGGTAAAACAGGGTCTAAAGAAATCTCACAGTCCAAAAGTTCATTTTGAAAATATTTAGTGAAAGATAAAAGCAAATAATCCACACAAGAATAAAAGAAAAAATAGTTACACACGTAGAATAAAAGGCAAAAAAAAGGGAAAAATTTATCTTGTCTTAAACTTAGCTTTTCTTGAGAAACATTAGTTATTTCTGTACTTAAAAGTTCTTTACTTTTTGTTGTCTACTTAAAGATTCTTAGCTTCTTCTTCTGGTTGCTTTAAGCTTACAGCACAGCACATAAATTAAGTGCTGTTTTCTTACAAATTTACTTCACACACTCAAAAGGCCTGTAAGCCGATTGGCACATAGGCATGTGCCCATGCAAGGTTTAAAACCATATACCCTCCATTCCTTACTCAAGGCAAAGCTGTCACTAACTGAAGATTACTGTTTTAGTCAAAGCTGTTAGAAATGGCAGAAAAATACCACCACAATTCTATACACGGGGGTTATAGGAACATCCCATATTTTATATGTATATATATGTGTGTGTATATATATATATATATATATATATATATATATATATATATATATATATATATATATATATATATATACTAATAAAAGGCAAAGCCCTCACTGACTGACTCATCACTAATTCTCCAACTTGCCATGTAGGTAGAAGGTTTCTTACAAAAGTTGGCCAGGTTTCATTTCGAAATTCTACGCGTAATGGTCATAACTGGAAGCGATTTTTCTCCATTTACTGTAATGGAGTTGAGCTCGAAAGCCATGGGGGGGCGGAGTTTCGTGTGACATCATCACATCTCCCACATAATCACGTGAACTGACCATCAACGCAGTGCATAGAAAACCAGGAAGAGCTCCAAAAAGCGCTGAAGAAAACATGCATTATATAATTGAGAAGGCAGCGAAACAATAAGAAGCTAGCGAGTGACATATACAACCATATTCATGAGTGCTGCTACTTTGGAAACAAAGCACGGTGTAAACCTAAAGTTTAAATTAAGTTCATAGACAGGCTGCCGCTGGCGTTTGTCATGCCCACTACTAATGCGGGATATGAGTTTAATGAGAGGACACAGGATATAAATGAGAGTTTTGATCACTTTGTAACTAAGTTAAAATTGCATGTGAAGGGCTGTGCTTATGCAAATTCCGAGAGACTGTGTTTGTGGGGGGATTGACAGTTAAGGCGGGTGGGGGAGTCACGTCATCATCTCCCCTGCCATTCACCTCATTTCGCTCTGAGCTGAGCTCCACAACTAACGCACGCAGTGTTACGGAAGCGACTTTGTGACGCTGTCACCAAATACTCACAGAAAATCCACAAGTTAATACACACGCTGTCTCTACAGTTTCTCCACACTTTGAATCCTTTATGCACTACTTACAAAAGGTTACATTGACAATCATGTTACGTTATTTTTAAAATGTTTCCTTTTCTTAGCACAAGCACAGCTGAGAAGCTTCGATGCATGTGCACGTATTTAATCACACTTTGCATTACAAGCGAAGGGGAACTTTTGTCAATGCATGATTTCCTGGTACACCGATTACATTGATCAGCGCATTCCGATTCATTTTACCCTCGCACCCCCTTGGTTTGAGAAGAAGTATGAAAAAATATGAGGTTAACACAGAAAAACAGATCACCGATTGAAGCTTTATGAATAATCGATTCGCCATCAATAATTGTTTTGGTAAAGCCATACTCGGTGTAATCCTCCTTCCATTTTATAATTTTTCCGCCACTAGCCATGATTAAATGAACGGTAAAAAAGTAAGAGCGAAGCGAGGGTGACTTATTCAGGCAGGCAGGCGACGGCTCAATAGCTCGAATTTGGATATAAGTGGATTCTATTTAGTTGCCAGAAATATCTTTGTTAGGAATGGAAGTTGAATTTAGTGTTTAAATTTCAATGGTAAAGAAAAAGTTATGCAATGATGACTACATTTAACTATATGAAGTCAAAAGTTTTATATATAAAGTCATTCCCGAATATATAAAGTCAAACCTTGATTATATAAAGTCAGCGTTGGAATATTTCTGAATATATAAAGTAAGCGCTGGAATATATAAAGTCAAAACTTTATTGTTAAAGTTTTGACTTTATGTATACCGATGCTGACTTTATACTGTATATTCAAGTTTTGACTTTATATATTCTGACAGTGACTTTATATATTCACAAAATCAATGTATTTGCCTGTTTAGCACCCCATAGTATATGTGTGTGTGTATATATGTACACGTGTGTGTATTATATATATATATATATATATATATGCCAGCAACACTCATGACAATGACAAAACAATTACATTGTCAATCATGTTATGTTATTATTAAAATGTATATATATATATGTGTATATATGTGTATACAGTAATCCCTCCTCGTTCCAGAACCCCCCGCGATAGACGGAAATCCGCGAAGTAGAAACCATATGTTTGTGTAGTTATTTTTATATATTTTAAGCCCTTATAAACTCTCCCACACTGTTAACATTATTAGAGCCCTCTAGACATGAAATAACACCCTTTAGTCAAAAGTTTAAACTGTGCTCCATTACAAGACAGAGATGACCGTTCTTTCTCACAATTAAAAGAATGCAAATAGATCTTCTTCTCTTCAGGAGCAGAGAATTTCAGAGGGAGAGAGAGAGCTCAGCTCAAAAGGAAAAGCAAACAATCAAAAAATCAATACTTGTGCTTTTAAGTTTGCCGCGGCATTTTTTAGAGGTGCGTTAGTATCTTCTAAACAAACAGCCACTGTGCAAACAGCCCCTCTGCTCACATCTCCTCCGTCAGGCGCAAAGAACGTCAGAGAGAGAGAGCGAGATTAAAGCAACAATCAAAAAATCAATACATGTGCTTTTAAATATGCCGAGCACCGCAATAAAGCTGCATTTTTTTAGAGGAGCGTCAGTATCTTTTAAGCAAACAGCCCCTCCGTCAGGCGCAGAGAATGTCAGAGAGGGTGAGATAGAGGCAGAGACAAGCAAACAATCAAGCTCCGCGCGGGATGCATACCTTATAGCATTGAGGAGTTTTAGTTAATATGTAATACATGCTCTGATTGGGTAGCTTCTAAGCCATCCGCCAATAGCGCCCCTTGTATGAAATCAACTGGGCAAACAAACTGAGGAAGCGTGTAGCATAAATTAAAAGACCCATTGTCCGCAGAAATCCGCGAACCAGCGAAGAATCCGTGATATATATTTAGATGTGCTTACATTTAAAATCCGCGATAGAGTGAAACCGCGAAAGTCGAAGCGCGATATAGCGAGAGATTACTGTATATATATATATATATATATATATATATATGTGTGTATATATATATATATATGTATATATATATGTAGATATATATATAGATATGAGAACAACACTCATATCAATGACAAACCAATTAAATTAACAATCATGTTACGTTATTTTAAAAATTTTTCCTTTTCTTTTTCATAACTTCTTTAACACACTACTTCTCCGTATTCTGCTAGTATATATATATAAGCACGGGTATTCTGCTAGTATATATATATATATATATATATATATATATATTGTGGAGACCAGCCTCGAGACAGACAAGCAGACACCAATGGTTCAAACACCACAACATGTTTATTCACCATATTTACACTATTTACAGTTACCGCACACAACCCAGTGCCCCTGCACCACACACCCTCAGTCCAGGCCTCTCACAATTCTGTTCTCTCTTTGCCGCCTCCACTCCTCTCCTCCAGGCTTCGTCCTCTTCCACCCAACTCCTGCTGATGAACGGTGGGAGGCGGGCCCTTTTATGTTCATCTGGATGTGCCACATGAGCACCCAGAAGCACTCCAGGTGTCCCTGGTAATCCTTCCGCCAGCACCTCCAGGTGTGGTGGAAGTGCTGATGTCCAGGGCTGCAAAGTCTTCAGGGCACCCCCTGGTGGTGACCACGGGCCCCTATAAGGTTGAGCTTCCATGCTCAATTCCCGTGGCCCCCAGACAAACCAGGGTGTCTGCCCTCTCCTGGTACTTATAGGTGACCGGCTGGGTACAGACCCCAGTCGCCCGCCACAATATATATATATCCATCCATCCATTCATCATCCAACCTGCTATATCCTAACTACAGGGTCACGGGGGTGTGCTGGAGCCAATCCCATATATATATTGTGAACTTGAACCCGGACACAGGCAGACAGACATCTTTGTTTCACCACACACTTGTTTATTTACACTATGTACAAATCCCGCGCTCAAGTCCCCAGTGCCTCTTGCACCGATTCCCCAAGTCCAGGCCTTACAATGCCTCTCTCTCTTCTCTAGGCCTTACAATGCCTCTCTCTCTTCTCCAGGCCTTACAATGCCTCTCTCTCTTCTCTGGCCGCCTCCAGTCCTCCCACTAGCTCCGTCCTCTTCCACCCAACTTCCGCTCTCGACTGAAGTGAGGCGGCCCCTTATATAGTCCTCCCGGATGAGCACCAGGTGTTTCCGGCATTCCCTCCTTAGCCACGCCCCAGCGTGGCGGAAGTGCCGGCTGTCCCCCCGGCAGCTCTCCGGGCCCACAATAAGTCTTCCCCCCAGCACTTCCTGGTGTGGCGGAAGTGCTGGGCTCCAGGGTTCCTCAGGCTCCAGGGCGCCGCCTGGCGGTGGCCACGGGCCCCTACAGGGTTGGGCTTCCAAGCCCTCTACCCGTGGCCCCCTATACAACCAGGGCAATCGCCCCCTTGCGGTCTGGAGGAGGCACAAGCCCTCCTCTGGTCTTCCTGCGCGCCCCGGCCGGGCTCCATCCCCGCCAGGGACCACACGGGATATACCGGCATCGGGGCGCCGTCTGCCGATGACCTCGGGTCTCTACAGGGTTGGGCTTCTAAGCCCTGTACCCGAGGCCCCCAACATAACCAGGATGGACGCCCCCTCGCGGTCTGGAGGAGGCACAAGCCCTCCTCTCGTCCTCCTCCGGGACCCCTGGGATATACATATATATATATATATATATATATATATATATATATATATATATATATATATATATATATATATATATATATACTGCTCACAAAAATTAAAGGAACACTTTAAAGAAACACATTAGATACATCAGATCTCAATATGAAGTTGGATATCTATACAAATAACGACAGGGCAATGTCTTAGGAACAAAAGGATGCCAAGTCTTTTAATGGAAATAAAAGTTTTCTGCCTACAGAGGGCTCAATTGTGTAGACACCCTAAAATCAGAGTGAAATGAAGATGTGGCAGGCTAGTCCATTTTTCAAAAACTTAATTTCTGCTACTCAAAATGCTTTTCAGTATCTTGTGTGGCCCCACGAGCTTGTATGCATGCTTGACAACGTCGGGCATGCTCCTAATGAGACGACGGATGGTGTCTTGTGGCATTTCCTCCCAGATCTGTATGAGGGCATCCCTGAGCTGTTGTACAGTCTGAGGAGCAACCTGGCGCCTAATGGACCGAAACATAATGTCCCACAGATGTTCTATTGGGTTTAAGTCAGGGGATCGTGAAGGCCATTCAATTGTTTCAATTCCTTCATCCTCCAGGTACTGCCTGCATACTCTTGCCACATGAGGCCGGGCATTGTCGTGCATTAGGAGGAAACCAGGACCTACTGCACCAGCGTAGGGTCTGACAATGGGTCCAAGGATTTCATCCTGATACCTAATGGCAGTCAAGGTGTCTTTGTCTAGCTTGTAGAAGTCTGTGCGTCCCTCCATGGATATGCCTCCCCAGACCATCACTGACCCACCACCAAACTGGTCATGCGAATGATGTTACAGACAGCATAACATTCTCCATGGCTTCTGCAGACCCTTCAACGTCTGTCACATGTGCTCAGGGTGAACCTGCTCTCATCTGTGAAAACACAGGGTGCCATTGGTGGACCTGACAATTCTGGTATTCTATGGTAAATGCCGATCGAGCTCCACTGCACTGGGTTGTGAGCACAGGGCCCACTAGAGGACGTTGGGCCCTCAGACCACCCTCAAGAAGTCTGTTTCTGATTGTTTGGTCAGAGACATTCACACCAGTGGCCTGCTGGAGGTCATTTTGTAGAGCTCTGGAAATGCTCATCCTGTTTGTCCTTGTCCAAAGGAGCAGATACCAGTCCTGCTGATGGGTTAAGGACCTTCTATGGTCCTGTCCAGCTCTCCTAGACTAACTGCCTGTCTCCTGGAATCTCCTCCATGCCCTTGAGACAGTGCTGGGAGACACTGCAAACCTTCTGGCAATGACACATTGATGTGCCATCCTGGAGAAGTTGGATTTCCTGTGCAACCTCTGTAGGGTCCAGGTTTCGCCTCATGCTACCAGTAGTTACACTGACCATAGCGAAATGCAAAACTAGTGAAGAAACAGTCAGAAAAGATGAGGAGGGAAAAATGTCAGTGGCTTCCACCTGTTAAACCATTCCTGTTTTGGGGGTCATCTCATTGTTGCCCCTCTAGTGCATCTGTTGTTAATTTCATTAACAGCAAAGCAGCTGAAACTGATTAACAACCCCCTGTGCTACTTAACTGACCAAATCAATATCCCAGAAGTTTCATTGACTTGATGCTATACTCTGATTAAAAAGTGTTCCTTTAATTTTTTTGAGCAGTATACATATATATATATATATACATATATATATATATATATATATATATATATATATATATATATGTGTGTATGTATATGTGTATATATACACACTCACCTAAAGGATTATTAGGAACACCTGTTCAATTTCTCATTAATGCAATTATCTAATCAACCAATCACATGGCAGTTGCTTCAATTCATTTAGGGGTGTGGTCCTGGTCAAGACAATCTCCTGAACTCCAAACTGAATGTCAGAATGGGAAAGAAAGGGGATTTAAGCAATTTTGAGCGTGGCATGGTTGTTGGTGCCAGACCGGCCGGTCTGAGTATTTCACAATCTGCTCAGTTACTGGGATTTTCACACACAACCATTTCTAGGGTTTACAAAGAATGGTGTGAAAAGGGAAAAACATCCAGTATGCGGCAGTCCTGTGGGCGAAAATGCCTTTTTGATGCTAGAGGTCAGAGGAGAATGGGCCGACTGATTCAAGCTGATAGAAGAGCAACTTTGACTGAAATAACCTCTCGTTACAACCGAGGTATGCAGCAAAGCATTTGTGAAGCCACAACACGCACAACCTATGTGTATGGCTAATGCACCCATTGGGTTTTGGGACACTGCATGTATTTGATTGGCTTTCCTGTTTGAATGACGATTGACTGTGATCGATTGATTTTTTAAATACCACTGCACCTCTTCCATTCCCAAGTTGTAAACTAGTTTGGTAATTTTAATTACATCATCCATCCATTCACAGGTAATAAATTATAAATCACCATGTAATGCCTTTGACAAAGAGTTGACCAGTGCTGTTTTCATCTGCAATGAGTTTTCTTCAAAGATAAGTTCTATTTGTCCAGTTGAGTTGATGACTACTAAATATACGCATAGAGCAGATGCAGCCTGTGGTCTCATTGTTGCTGTTGCAAACTATTTTCATTCTTAACCTATTATTGAATCATTGTTATATCTGTTTACTATATTTTTGGTCAAATGTTCCAGACATTTTTCTCCATAGAGGAGCCACGCTACAATGTTTAATGAGATATACTAAATGACTATACTGTGATAAATATTTGCTTGAATTACTTAAAGCAGAGGTTTAATCTGATACAAGTGAACTCCATATGCAGACTTGGTTGAACCAATAGTAATTCATTTTCTCTGGTTTTAGAACAATTTTGTTTTCATGTGTTACTACTTTTTTTTTTTGCAAACTGGATGACTTTCAGATACAAATATTATTTTTGTCACAGAATACCTATTCTCTTTGTAGGTGGAAACGAAGACGTGGCATGGCCAGCACAACTACTGACCTTGACAATGCTGATGTCCAGAGGCAGTTCAACAACAACAATCGACCAGCCAACACAACGGAGCAGGCCTGGGACAGTGAAAGCACTACCGCCAAACTTTTTGAGTGTTCCAGGATCAAAGCACTGGCAGGTGAGACATGAGTAAAGTAAAATATTAATCTAAAGGGACCTTGACTCCTTCTAAAGTGAAAAGAGCTACAACAACAAAAGCAACATTTATTGTTATACCACATTTTCATACACAAGATTTTGCTCAAAGTGCTTTACAGGATCTGAAAGAAATAGTTACAGGCAAAGAAAAACAAATTAAAATTGGATAAGAATAATAATAAATAAATAACATACAAACAATAAATAATACATAGGCATAGATTAATAGAAAAGTAGAGTACTTATACAGTATATCAAATTCTTTAAAGATGAGTCTGATGGTAAGGTCAGATGACTTGGAAGGACAGAAAAAAAAGAATGAAATAAAACAGCTGGAGATAAAATCATTGGATATTAATAAAGATTGCAAATTCACTGAAAAACATGATAATTCTATAAGCTAGTTTATTAAGATTAGAACTAAAATGTAGCTATGAAAAAAAGGCAAATTAAAAACTTGGGGTTTAAGGAGTTTCTAAAAATGAGTTTTAGCCTGGCATATCTCTATTGGTAAAGCATTACAGATTTTTGGAGCATAACTGCTAAAAGCCATCTCACCACTTGTTTTACATTTGATTCTGGGAATAAAATGTAGAACATCATGGGAATATCCTAAAATTACCAATTGGAATTGAGCGAGACAAGCATTCAAAATATGGGAAGGAGAAAGATTATTTAATGCTTTATATACAATTAGTAGTATTTTAAAGTCATTTCAAGACTGGTGAGATGTGCTTAAATTTTCTTTTCCTGGTAAATGTTCTTGCTGCTGCATTTTTAATTATCTGCAACTGATTGATGTCTTTGTTAAATAGTCCAATTAGTAGTGCAATGCAATAATCTAGTTGACTAAAACAAAAGTGTGAATTAATTTCTCAGCTTCCTATAATGTAGCCCTAGTAATCTGATTAATGTGTTCAGGACAGAGTACATGATTACACCTAAGTTCTGTGCTTTCATCCTAATGTTAAATAATCAGGTTTCTTTCGATTACCCTCATTGTTTCCATTTTTACCAACAAATAAGACTTCAGTTTTTTCCTTATTTAGTTTAAGGAAATTACTGCTCATCCTTTCATAAATATATGTAAGACATTTGGTCAGAGGGCCCAGGGCATCTGTGTGATCAGGTTTAATAGACAAGTAAAGTTGTGTGTCATTTGTATTGCTGTGGTAGTTCACCTTGTGTTTCAATATAATCTGCCCTAACTGGATTATGTAGATTGAAAAATAACTGGAAGCACAAAAAAGATCCTTGTGGTATGCTACATACATTATTATGGATCCTTGAACTGGAATCAACACAGCTAAAATAGAATTTTCCACCTGTTAAAAAAGACTAAAACAAATTTAAGATGCTGCCATAGACGTCCACCCATTGACTGAGGCAATTTAAGAGAATACTCTATGGTGTGAAATGCTGCATTGAGGTCCAAGAGAACAGATGTTCATTTTTCTGTCTTCAAGCATGTGGTGTTTGACTTTGTATTTAGATGAACGTGACGCAGTACAGAAGAAGACATTTACAAAATGGGTGAATTCTCACTTGGCACGGGTTTCTTGTCGAATAGCAGACCTGTACAATGATCTACGCGATGGATATATGCTGACCAGACTGCTAGAAGTATTGTCTGGGGAACAACTGGTAAGATACCGATAGTATTTCAGTACTTTTTTCCATGTTTTACTTTCTTGTTACAATTGTCAAAATATATTTCATTTTACTTAACGCTTTCCACTTTTATTTTTTGTATTACTTTTCTACTATTGATCTTGCCTGTCTTTTTTATAAACTGCTCAAAAAAATTAAAGGAACACTTTGAAAACACATCAGATCTCAATGGGAAAAAGAAATCCTCCTGGATATCTATACTGATATAGACTGGGTAATGTGTTAGGAACGAAAGGATGCCACATCATTTGATGGAAATGAAAATGATCAACCTACAGAGCCCTGAATTCAAAGACGCCCCAAAAATCAGAGTGAAAAAATTATGTGGCAGGCTAGTCCATTTTGCCAAAATTAAATTGCAGCAACTCAAAATTGTACGCAGCACTTTGTATGGCCCCTGTGTTCTTGTATACATGCCTGACAACATCGGTGCATGCTTCTAATGAGATGACAGATGGTGTTGTGGGGAATCTCCTCCCAGATCTGGACCAGGGCATCACTGAGCTCCTGGACAGTCTGAGGTGCAACCTGGTGGCATTGGATGGACCAAAACATAATGTCCCAGAGGTGTTCTATTGGATTTAGGTCAGGAAAGTGTGGTGGCCAGTCAATGGTATCAATTCCTTCATCCTCCAGGAACTGCCTGCATACTCTCACCACATGAGGCCAGGAATTGTCATGCACCAGGAGCCACTGTACCAGCATAGGGTCTGACAATGGGTCCAAGGATTTCATCCTGATACCTAATGGCAGCCAAGGTGCCTTTGTCAAGCCTGTAGCGGTCTGTGTGACCCTCCATGGATATGCCTTCCCAGACAATCATTAACCCACCACCAAACTGCTCATGCTGAATGATGTTACAGGCAGCATAATGTTCTCCATGGCTTCTCCAGACCCTTTCACTTCTGTCACGTGCTCAGGGTGAACCTGCTCTCATCTGTAAAGCACAGGGCACCAGTGGTGCATCTGCCAATTCTGGTATTCTATGGCGAATGCCAATCAAGCTGCATGCTGCTGGGCAGTGAGCTCAGGGCCCATTAGAGGGCATGGGGCCCTTGGGTCACCCTCATGAAGTCTTTCTGGTTGTTTGGTCAGAGACATTCACACCAGTGGCCTGCTGGAGGTCATTTTGTAGGGCTCTGGCAGTGCTCATCCTGTTCCTCCTTGCCCAAAGGAGCAGATACTGGTCCTGCTGATGGGTTATGGACCTTCTATGGCCCTCTCCAGCTCTCCTAGAGTAACTGCTTGTCTCCTAGAATCTCCTCCATGCCCTTGAGACTGTGCAGGGAGACACAGCAAACCTTCTGGCAATGACACGTATTGATGTGCCATCCTGGAGAAGTTGGACTACCTGTGCAACCTCTGTAGGGTCCAGGTATCGCCTCATGCTACCAGTAGTGACACTGACTGTAGCCAAATGCAAAACTAGTGAAGAAACAGTCAGAAAAGATGAGGAGGGAAAAATGTCAGTGGCCTCCACCTGTTAAACCATTCCTGTTTTGGGGGTCATCTCATTGTTGCCCCTCTAGTGCATCTGTTGTTAATTTCATTAACACCACAGCAGCTGAAACTGATTAACAACCCCCTCTGCTACTTAACTGACCAGATTAATATTCCATAAATTTCATTGACTTTATGCTATACTCTGATTAAAAAGTGTTCCTTTAATTCTTTTGAGCAGTATATTTAGCCGTTCTAACTATTTAGTGTGTTATTTTGTGCTGGTGAAGCTGGGGTTGATCAGGCCACATTATGCCCAGTAACTTTGTCTTGAGGAATTTCAAGGGATGAGACCAGTCAAGAGTCATAATCTCTGCAGCGTGTTCGGAGTCTATGCTTTGATCTTCACATTGGACTGGGCCTGGGACACTTCTTGTGGGAGGCTGTCAGGTGGCATTCTTCACTACATGCCCAAACTGCCATAAGCGGTTCTTCTTGATCTGAAGAAGAAGCATTCCTGGTTCTCCCCTATGTCCCTATGCAGGGACATCATTTTGGTTGCTTGTACAGTCTCATTCTTTTGGTCACTACTCGTTGCAGGTGAGAACTGAGATTGATGCTAAGTGAAGGTGCCATATGAGCTCACTACCCACAAGACAAAATTTGATTTTTAAATGCCAGTTGAGTGCTACGAGGGTTGTGTCATATCGTATCATTGATGATAATACTGGTATAATTTTTTAAATAGTAACATTCTTATCACATCATAATATTAACACTACAAGCATTACACATTTTTTATGTATTGAATGCACTGATGTAATACCAGGTGATGTCTGCATCTTATTGTTCTCACAAATGGCCAATCAGTGCAGTATACTGAGAAATACATCAGCATTACACGGCCTTGGACAAAACATAGGTAGCTTAATAGAAAAGATGAAAAATAAAAGAAAAAAAAAGAAAAAACTGCACATGATTGGCATGCATGTTCAAGTACCATGTTACGATGCATTTTCAATTAAAAGTAACCAAAGCAGTTGCACTAGTGCTGCAACACATTTCAGTCAAATGGGCAAATCAAATAACAAATTAAGTAAAACTATTTTATTTCTGTGTAAATAGCATCACGTTTACACTTAAGTGTGTACCGGACAAATGTTAATTTCTGAGGATGTGCTCAGAGGACGCGTCAAATGAACGCTGAGAACGCGTGGCAGCCAAGATGCATGCGCATATGCATTCTGAGTGTGAAGTATAAACTCTCCCAAAGACTGTAGCGCTGCCTTACAGGCACCATGACTGGCCGACACAGATGCATCTTCTTAGAAAAGTCTAAATTGTAGTCGATATTGCAGATCTGTAATCAAGTCAGTGGAACACGTTTCACTTCTGCTTTGATTTGGGTAATTCAGGTCTTTTTGGGTGCTGTTCGGTGCACCTTCTGGTGGATGGCACCTTTGAAGAAAGCAGTTGTAAAATAAGCACAAAACATCATCAAAGATTTGGGGCAATCCCCCATATACTGTTGCACAGAAAAAAGAAAATGACGTCTTTACAGACTGTGTTCAAAATGGAACTTGCTCAAAAGAAAATCAGGGTAGTATATATAGGTGGAACTACAGGAAGTGATGTTATAAAGAAGCATGATCTTGAGGCTTGAAACTAGAAGTGATGTTATTGGGTGGTTTCTTCAGTTGTTCTGCCCGGAGAGAGGAAAGAAGAATTAGAGGGCAGCGCCAACCCCCGGTTCATGGGTAACAGCATCTATTTGAGCCTGTAAACTGTCTCCCCAGCGTACGTGTGTGACAATATTCATGATGGTTCCATTCTCCCCATGTGGCCAAACTATCTCACCCATGATTGTCTGATGACTTGTTCAGTGTTCTCCACTGGTGGCATCTCTGTCAAATGGTCTCAATTTGCCAGCAGTCACGAAGGGTGATGCCCAGGATTGTGCAGTGGAATCTCATGTAGAATGTTTCCAAGGTTTGGGGGTACCCCCTCCATTACAATGTATTAACAAGAGAAAGAAGTCTTTCAAGATCCTTCAGTGACTCAGATTGCCTCCTCTTCATCTTGTCCTTCTCCATCCACCTCTCACTCATCACCAAAATCAACAAGTAGCCTATAGCAATGATGATGTCATTGTCCCAGCCTCTCCTCTTCATTTTCAGTTTGTCTGGTGAGTGTGATATTTAGGGTAACAAGATGTCCTCTTTATCTGGGACATGTTCTCTTTATGATGCTTAAAATATCCATCGGTTTCACTAAAGCTCTATACCTGTTGTTTGGTATTTTTTTTTTCTCATTAGCCACATTGTGTAAACAAATATAATCTTAAATATTTTCATTCATTCTATGCGCTAGTTGTACACATTTTCAACAGAACATACTGAACAGCTTACATTGCTTAGAAGAATAATAATGCACTCAAAGACATACAGGTTAATTTTAATAGATTCCAGTTGAGCATGAATACAGATGTGTGCATCGGTGGACCCTATGATGCAATGGAGCTCTGTTCAGGACTTTTTCTTGCCTTGAGCTCAAGGCTGTGATATAGCGGGTCCATGGCTCAGAGAAAGGTGGACAATTTTTAAAAATAATTAATTGAATGGCTGCCTCGATCTCCGTGGCTGTGTGCGCTCATGCAGCTGTGGGAGGTTGATGAGGTAACTGAAGCGAGACGGACCTGCATGTGACAGTGTGGTGTGTCTCAATTGCTTCACTGGCTTTCTGCAGTTCGCGATTGAGGTGCTGCACCCATGGAGGCTGATAAAAAGGGAGCAGGCACAGCAAGACGGGATGAGAGAGAAAAGGGAGAAAGGAGGAAAATTAGCCTGGCTGGTGAAAGACAAGCAAAAAAACAGAGATTAAATTGAGAAAATACAGAGACGCAAAAAAAGGCAAGAGCACCCGTGCTACAGAGAGTGAGAGGCAGGTGGTTGGGAGTGAGCTTCTTGGCTGCAGGAGCCTGTAGATGAAAAAAGGGCACTCCTACTGAGCGATTGCCGGGGAGTAGGAGTTGCCCAGTTGACTGAGTCTCCCACAAGGGCCAAGCGTGAGCAGTGGGAGAGGCAAGTGTGGCTTGACAGATTGCCCCGCAGAACAGAGCCAGGATATGAAGGTTGACTGCCCATGTCGGTCAGTCTCTTCTCCTCCTGTGAGGTCCAAACGGGATAAGGGGGGGAGGTTCCAGGTTTAAAAGGGTAGTATTCGGTGCTCAAAGCTTTGTAGATCGCCTCTGGTTTTAACCTCTGATTAATGGATTATGTATTTATTGGGTACATTGTTGGTGGTGGTGGCTTCAAGCAGCTCCTGGGATCCAACTGGTAGCATGGGGACATCCTGCACTGCCACAAGGAATTCTGAATAGACTCTATTCCCCTGAAACCCTTAATTGAAAGAAACAGGTTTGACAGACATGGACAAATTTGTTGGTGCCCTTACAGCTAATTGAAAATGTGTGAAAAGCAATTGACCCCTGTATACCTCGCAGTCCTTTGATATATCATCAAGTAAAGCAAAGCAAATGTGAAAAGTAATCAAGTATTGCTACAAAGATACTCAAAAATGTCCTGAACACATCTGTTGGTACCCCTAAAAAAGTGATTTTTCAAAATAGTTGTTTTCTTTAAGTATCAAACATGTCTCCAATTATGCAATCAATCAGCCAATTTAAATGGAGAACAGTAGACACTCTGTTGTTTGGTATCATCGTGTGTCCTACGCTAAACATGGAGAACAGAAATTAAAGGACAGAGTTGTGTGAAAAGATCAGAAAGAAAATTACAGACAAGCATGTTAAAGGCAAAGGCTAGAAGACCATCTCCAAGTAGCGTGGTGTCCCTTTGAAAGCAGTTGCAAAAATTATTTAGATGTTTGAAGTCCATAGGACTGTAACCAACCTCCTTGTACATGGTCGCAAGAGGAAGATCAACCCCAGAATGGACAGGAGGATAATGAGAATGCTAAACAAAAGCCAAGGGCAACTTCCAAAGAGATACAATTTGAACTCCAAGGTCAAGGCCCATCAGTGTTTGATTGCACCATTTTAAAGTGACAGTGGGCTCCTTGGAAGAAGAACCAGGAGATCTCCACTCTTAAAAGAAAAACATAAAGAAGCCAGAATATAATTGGATAAAATGCATAATAACAAGCTGCAGTGCTTTTGGGAGAATGTCCTTTGGACAGATGAGACAAAATTGGAGATTTTTGGCAAGTCACATTGTCCACAGATGAAAAAATGAAGCTTTCAAAGAAAAGAATACCGTAGCTACCATGAAACATTGTTTGGGGGTGCTTTGCTGCGTCTGGCACAGGATGCTCTTGAGTTGTGCAGGGAACAATGAAATCTCAAGGCTATCAAGATATTTTAGAGCAAAACTTACTGCCCAGTATCAGAAAGCTCTGTCTCAATCGCAGGTCATGGATCCTCCAGCAGGATAGTGACCCCTCAAAACACAGAGCTAAAAACACCCAAGAATGGCTAAGAACAAAACACTGATCCTTTCAGAAAGAGAAAGACGGGGAGAGTGAAAGTTCAACTGACTGAAGCAAACATGCAGCTAAGGTTCAAATTAAAGTGCATGCCTGTTTTCAGAACTGTGAAACTTTCTTAAAGACCTCTATAATTTTTGAAATGTGTGTTATTAGCAGTGGTTATTTAACTTGTTTAAATGTTAAATTAAGACATGTTTATTTGAAAACATCACACACTATGTCTTTTTCATTCACATTTTCCTAGAAAAACAAATATTTAAACACACCAGTAGCAATATCAATACTACAGTATAAGTAATCATCCATCTTTGCTGCCCATATGTCAGTGTTGTTATTAGTATTAAAAACCCTTGTCAGCCAGGCACTAATTATTATTTTATTTGAGTGTACAGCTGTAACGCTCATGTTATATATATTTTGTGTACCTCTTTAATGAGTATACATTTATTTCCAATTGGTGAGTGGCAATTTAATAGAAGATTGATGATTGCTTTGTAGACTTCTGCTGAATTATCTCTTTTTCTCGTTTAATGGAATGGTTAGGTCTGGATTGTTTGTTCATTTTTTAGTTAATAGTTGTGTTCTGAGCTGTTATGAACATATTGAATTTTGTTTAGGCCTTTCTCAGCTTTTGTTAGAATTTAACTGGGCCAACAGATGTTTCCTTTTGGGCATTTCATCTCTTTCAGCTTATTTGAGCTTAGTTTAACTTACAATAAGCAAAAATGGCATCAGCTTTAGGAGGCCTGTACGATATGATGGTACATGCTGAGCAGAAGACTACAATGGTTGTGTAGGAAATAAATGGTAAGAAACTGATGATGTCTCATAATCTCTTCCTATGCATTATTCTTACTCACATCATTAAACCCTACAAAAATCTCAAACTGAAAGCCTTGAAAATGCATTATAATTTATTTTTAAATAATTTTGTAATGAGTGTTTTAAAAGATTGCGGTGGGCTGGCGCCCTGCCCGGTGTTTGTTTCCTGCCTTGCACCCTGTGTTGGCTGGGACTGGCTCCAGCAGACCCCCGTGACCCTGCAGTTAGGATATAGCGGGTTGGATAATGGATGGATGTTTTAAAAGAAGGGCTGGTCTTAAAAATAATGCACTCTCATTCAGTTAAACTAATTATGATTCCAACCGAGTTAAGAAGTGATAGAATTTCGTTGTAGCCTGCATCACTGTTCCCCAGTAAATGGCTTTTCTGCTTTTTCTGTATTCAGAGACAAGTCATTGTTGTACATCCGCTCTTTTAAATCACTAAAACAGATAATTAAGGACACTATTGGAGAAATATAATTTGATCTAAAAATTGCTTGCTTGGTATTGTCTGTATACAAGTGAAAACAAATGTTATGTTTTCTTATGATAGTTTGTAAGATCTGCGGGACACCATATTTAAGTTCTGAATGTAATGACAGAGTACCATCAACACATTTCTTTACATAAAGATGTGTAAGTGATATTGTAACAGTTTATTTTTGTATAATTTTGTTCTTAGCCAAAACCAACACGAGGCCGCATGAGGATCCACTGCTTAGAGAATGTGGACAAAGCCTTGCAGTTCCTTAAAGAACAACGTGTACATCTGGAGAATGTGGGATCACATGACATTGTAGATGGTAATCACAGACTCACCCTTGGCCTCATCTGGACCATTATTCTACGTTTCCAGGTAAATGTATTCTTTCTGTCTCTTTGCTTTCCATAAGCACACTAGCATATAATGCAAGTTCATCATTAAAGTTTCATACTCGTATCTAATAAGTATGGCAGCATAGGTAGTGCTGGTGTCTCATTGTTCCAGAGACATGGAATGAATTCCCAGCCAGGACGCTGTTTAATTGAAGTTTGAATAATCTCTCTGTGGTTTGTCCTGGTAACCCTGGTTTCTCCCAACTTCCCAAAGACTTGGTTGGTTCTAACTTTAGATAGACAGTGTTGGTTTGAGTATGCTTTGCAATGAACCTGTCTCCTATCCAAATCTGTTTTCTGTCTTATGAAGGAATAGGCAACAAGTAAAACAGTGTTAGAAAAAGGACAGATGGCCAATTAAGTTCCTATATGATGCATCTGAAATAAAATGTAAAATATGTTCCAAAAATGCTGAGAAATGCCTTTATTATATGTTCACTATTTTGTGTATATTAAGAAATCTAATAATCCTCCCACTAACATCCACCTGGTCCATCCATTTTGTAATATTCTAGTAGAAAATATTGAATTGTATGCTCAGGGTCAGGGGTCAAAACCACAATCTCGCTGCCACATTGTAGTAGTCGAATAATAAGATACTGTGAAAATATGCAAAAATGAAAAATGATCAATTCATTAAATACAGTAAGAATATTTCCACACAGTTTGATACTGCACTACAGATTTAAATGAAAGCAAGTAGAAAATACTTTAGAAAGAGACAGAAGCGCTGCTTTCATAAAATCTGCAGTCATATTTTATTTGTGACATTTTTCTCCTTATCTGTAGTTTAGCTTTAGTTCATTTTTTGACTTTTGTTTTTCAAAGATTCAGGTCATAAAAATTGCAACTGAAGACAATCGTGAGACTCGTTCTGCAAAGGACGCTCTCCTCTTATGGTGTCAGATGAAAACTGCAGGGTAAGTTGATCTGTATCACAAATAATTAAATTTAAAAAATATCTGTCTTTCAGTCCATACTATTTACGAACAAAGTCTCCTGAAGAGAGTATTGGAAAAAGGTTCAAATATAATGTCACCTATTAAACCTGTAATTGGAAAGGTGAAAGCATTTGTATAGAGGTGTAATTACTTTATATTCTTTGGTTTATGTTATTTTATTTATATTCATATAATATTTGTTTAACTTTTTCAGGTATTCAGAAGTAAATATCCAAAATTTTACTACTAGCTGGAGAGATGGCCTGGCCTTTAATGCTCTTATCCATAGACACAGGTATCAATGCCTTTAAAGTTTTATAGACTTCCATAAACGCTTATTTTAGCAACAGACAAGCTTTATTTTTAATGTTACCTTTTTATTGAGAACACAGTCTTGAAGTGCTTTACATTTATATATCTTTATGTTCAGTTGTTGATGTATTTATTTTTTATCAATAAGAATACAATACAATTCACTTCAAGCCACTCTATTAGTCAAAGTTGGTGTTTTGTCTTGGTAAAGTAATATTTTACTCGACTTTCCCCTTTTGTATTATTAATATGTAGCATTTGTCAGAATACCTCAAATCTCAGAGACTTACCACTGTTTAAAAGGTATCTCCCCACCTTTCCCTTCAACATTTATAACCTCAGGCAATTAGGTGTAGTAAAATACAAGCAGGAGTTAAGTTACAATTTAAATAATGTATTATTGATAATATTCATAAATGATAACAATATGCAAAGTACAAGTGAACATTTGCAACCATACAACCTGATAAATGGTGATGTGTAGTTTCAGGTGGCACACAGACTTGTTAGTTACTTAAAATGTCTCTAGTTAAGGCATCATTTGTGGTCAGCTTTCTTCAGAACAGGCTGCATGCCTGTCTCAATATGGCTGCTGTGTTGAGCTCTCCATTGTGTTGTCCTTTTTAGTTCATTGTGTGTGAGATGCTCCTTCATCATTTAGCAAGGTGGGGGGTTTGGAGCAAGCAAAATTATAGATTTTCTGTCCAACCCCTACAGCCAATAGGGTGTCATGGTACTTAAAGGCTTCTGATACAATTCCAAACAGCCATACATCAGACTAATGGGGCAGAGACTACCTTCACACCTGCCCCCAAAACCATTTGTTAAGGTAAAGCCTAGCAGTTAGGCAATCTGGTTTTCCGGTGGGGGTTGATTGAGAGAGCCCTGCAGAGAAACATTTGCCAAAGTTGTTTGAGGCACTTCCCCCAAACCTTTCATAAAATGTACTATCCTGAGTTAGTCCTAGGGGGTAAACATGAATGCTTCTCACTAATGAGATACTAATATTTCATTGCTTTGCCTAAGTTATAAATAAAGACATACAAAATATTTATCAACTTGTATGCAAAAGTTGACACCACAACAGATGGGAACCAGCTTAACCCAAGCTGGAAACTGTCCCAGCTAGCATTGGGCACAAGGCAGGAACACACCCTGGACAGGTGCTAGTCCATCACTGGGAAAACACACACTTCACACCAAACAGACACTCGGGTCAATTTAGTATTGTTAGTTCACCTGACGTGCATGTCTTTGGATATTGAGGAGTCCACCTAGAAATTTTAAGTCTAATATCCTAACTGCTAGTTCACCCTGTCTGATTTCAGTTAAATTATTAAAATATGTTATTTTTTATGTTTCCTCAACAATGTAGATGATTTGTAGTGTAGCGTTTCCTAATTGATTGATTAATTGATAATACAGTAATATCTTGGTTAATGAATCCTGTGAAAGTAAAGCCCCTTTATACTGAAGTCGGCTTAAAACACACACAAGTTTCAGTACCTGTCCAATAGAGTGCTGTGGAAGTCATTTTGCATCCTACATTTAATAGTCATTCTCTCTTATTAATATCATGTGTAGGTTTTTCACATGCACCATAAGGATTCAAATATTTTTATAAAGTAATAAATGCAATTTCCCCACTATTTCAAGAAAATGTAAAGCATTAGGAGCTGAAGAAGCACCCAGACATGAACGGACTTGGTAGAGGAGACACAGACTGAGAGCACTAGCTTGTAAGGAGGAGGCACCTTTTCTCTGCTAAAATGAATCCTTGGTTCTTAAGGATCCTGGGTTGGCTGGGTTCGTGGAGTTGAGGAAGGCGAGTTCAGATGGTGTTGCTTCAGACCCAAAGTGAGGCGTGAGGCACAGCTGGTGACATGAATGTGCAGAAAGTGCATGAAAGCTCCTGGATCAGCTGTGAAAGGTCTTGGTGAAGGTAACAGCATCAATGGGTGGGCAACCGAAGCAGATAGCAGTTTGGATAACAAAATAAATGCCACCTCACTCCCTCTCCCCCATTCATTATATTACATATCCAAATACCTCCTCTGGTACATCTACCTCCAATAAAGAAATTTCTGATAACAAACTGATGTCCTGGAATCATCTACGTAATTAATTAAAGTATTACTCTATGTATTTTCCAGTTTCTCTCTTCAAATTACTTTAGTTTTGCCATTTTGGAATATACGTTTATAGATACCAGATAACAGAACCTTCAGAATAAAAAGCAGCTGTGAGGCCACTCTTTTATGTGTGATTATTGTTCCACTCTTCTGTTATCACTCTGCTTTTAAATGGCTGTTGGAGTGCCTTAGGTAAACTTTTTGATCTGCCTGACAAGAAACTCAAGAGTTGATGATTTTAATATGTATAGTCACTTTGTTTTCTTTTTATCTTAGGCCAGATCTGATTGAATTCAGCAAACTGGCTAAATCAAATACAATGCACAATTTACAACAGGCTTTTAACATAGCAGAGCAACATTTGGGGTTGACCAAGCTCCTTGATCCTGAAGGTACGTTTGTAATATGTGTTTGACTAAGACTGTTTTTCTTCAGTAATATTGATTTACTTACCTTTTTATTTTTCACTCCAATCATCTTTTTGTTTAAGATGTAAATACAGAAAATCCTGATGAGAAGTCAATCATCACATACGTGGTTTCTTTCTATCATTACTTCTCCAAAATGAAAGCACTGGCAGTTGAAGGGAAGAGGATTGGAAAGGTACATTTTTATTTCTTTATTTTTGATTCAAACTAAGGGCATAAAGAGAAAGGGAGGGATTTTGTAGCTAAGACATAACTTTTCAAGATGTATAGGTGGCACCATTTTTCTTCTGTCAAACAGAAGAACCGTGGCTTTAGATTCTGAACCAGGCACTGCCTTAAGCACCCTAAACTTTTGATGTTTTGTGTTTTATTACATTTTTTAGAATTAAGTTTTGTTTGAACTTTAAATATTTCTCTGAGATTGTCAGTGGAAAGCACGCTATATAAACATTAAGTGAATTACTTTTTTAATGGTATTCTTCTACTAGGTCTTGGATAATGCCCTAGAAACAGAAAAGATTATTGAACGGTATGATGCTTTGGCATCTGACCTGCTCGAGTGGATTGAGAAGACAATTAGTATCATAAGTAACCAGAAATTTGCCAATTCTCTACTTGGAGTTCAGCAACAATTACAGGCATTTACCACCTACTGCACCATTGAGAAACCTATCAAGTAAGACTGATTGAACAATCAGTAATTTGTTTTATGGGAGTACAATTAAATATGTTATAAATGTGATCTCTGCACTTTATTCTGTGTTCTGAGTTATACAGAAGTAATTTTTTTTCATTTTCATGTATAAATTGTCAGTCATTACTTTTAAATATGAAAAATTGATTTACAGTATATACTCGCAAATAAGTTTTCCCATGAATAAGTCAGGGCTTGATTTTAAAGTATAATTTCTGGTAATTTCTAATGTTGGTTGTAGAAGTCGAATGTGGAAAACTCACGCTATTGGTCCAATAGATTATGATACGCTAACGCCCACCTGAGAGAGTAACCACGGAGCATACAGCCTTTTTTTTCTATATATTGTGCCTGCAAGACCACACAATAATACCCAAATTATTCTAAAGCAAAGTTTGCTCTGTTTTGTGTTCTTTTTTTATCTCATACCCTCATACACCTTTATCGAAAGAGCATCCTTTATTTACGAATGAGCATTCAATGAGAAGAAAATATGAAGCAGGTTTTAAATTAAAAGTCGTTGAATTGGCGAAAGAAATTGGCAACGATGTGTCTGAGAAACTGATTTGAGATTAGAGGAGGCAAGAAGATGTAAAAAGAAAAAATTAAGTGTCACATTTTTGAACTTGTGTCTAATTTTATGATTGACCCAACTTATACGTGAGTATATATGGTAATTATTCATGCACCAAAGATCCTCTATGTCCAATCACTATTCAAGGATTGGATGTAGAGGTGGTACACTCCTACAAAATACTTAGGGGTCCACATCAGTGACAGGTTGGACTGGTCTCATATTGCAAAGGGACTATAGAAAACAGGGGAGAGCATCACTTCAAGAAAAGCCCACCAAATTAACAAGCTAATTAAAAGGACGGGCTCAGTTATGGGATGCACTCTGGACCACCTTGAAGTCATTGCAAACGACGGAATGAAAATATGAACCAATATGAACAATGCTGGACATCCTCTCTCTGACTCACTAACACTGAGGACTTTCAGGCAATGAATTATTCAGTAGAAGTTGTGTCAAGAAACGTAACTGGGGCTCCTTTATACAAACACCAATATGCCTGTGTTGTGCCTAACTGGGACTGGAGCTGCCAATTCAGAAGTTTTCTTTCTTTTTGAAATTGTATTCCTTCTATCTATCTATCTATCTATCTATCTATCTATCTATCTATCTATCTATCTATCTATCTATCTATCTATCTATCTATCTATCTATCTATCTATCTATCTGTCTGTCTGTCTGTCTGTCTGTCTGTCTGTCTACCATATATACTCGAGTATAAGCTGAGGTACCTAATTTTACCTACAAAAACTGGAAAACCTTATTGACTCAAGTATAAGCCTAGGGTGGAAAATGCAGCAGCTAATGGTAAGTTTCAATAATCAAAATAAATACCAATAAAATTACAGTACCGTATTAATTGAGACATCAGCTCATTAATTGAGCACACAGCCTGGAATGAGTCTCACAGAGGCTGCACCGCCTGCAGACCAAACCAGGTACTCTACTGTACACTCCAGCTTTCTGTTGGGTTGGCGGAGGCAGCAGGACCTGACTCGAATATAAGCCGAGGGTGACGTTTTTCAGCACATTTTGGATGTTGAGAAACTCGCCTTATATACAGTATCTATCTATCTATCTATCTATCTATCTATCTATCTATCTATCTATCTATCTATCTATCTATCTATCTATCT
Organism: Polypterus senegalus; assembly: GCF_016835505.1. Taxonomy (NCBI): domain Eukaryota; kingdom Metazoa; phylum Chordata; class Cladistia; order Polypteriformes; family Polypteridae; genus Polypterus; species Polypterus senegalus. The sequence goes on from NC_053164.1 coordinate 22,798,915, forward strand.
ATCTATCACCACACGATTTTTTTGAGAAGTCCATACAAACATTTAATTCTCTTAAAGCCTTGTAGTATACTTGTTTAGAATCTGCTGTTGGAATGTCTGCTTTGGTTTTATAACTTCTCTCATTTTCACTATCTTTTTGATCTAGATTTCAAGAGAAAGGAAATTTAGAGGTCCTCCTTTTTACAATTCAGAGCAAGCTGAGAGCCAACAACCAGAAACCCTATGTACCCAGTGATGGAAAACTCATCTCAGATATCAACAAGGTGAAACTAGTAGTTAGCCTTAAACCTGTCTTTGAAGTAATTATCTTAGTAACTGAACTTAAGTAAAGATGTAACAGTTAGGAATATGACATGTCTGCTTGTACAGTGAGGAGGTACAGTGCTCTGTGTGCAATGCTCTGACAACTAAACATTAATTTGTGATTGCCTGTTCATTTGTTAAACATGTTCATTTAATCTACCAGATAGTATAAGGACTGCATTTTTTGCATTTTTCAAGAAATGTTTAGTACTCGTACAGTATATTACAAGTAAACACTTCTAAAATATTGTTCATATTTATTGTTTTGTTTTTATTATTTTGTTTTCATTTAATTTACCAAGAAATATTAAGTATTTCTTTAATTTTCAAATCTCTCTATTATAAAAAAAAAAAAAAACTTGCGACAAGACGAGACTTTTTCTTGGGGACGAGACGTGATCTTTTGAAGAGAGATCTTTGAAGAGAGACAGAGACAGTTTGACTTCCCGCGAGATGGACAAGTCACATCATACTTACAACCTTTGGAAGAAAGTCCTTTGATACGCATGCAGAAAGGGTTAGAGATAATAGAAGTAGGAAAATTGGAAAGCCTCCAAAAATGAAAGTAAAGATCGCATTAGCACAAACAATCTGAAAATATTACTCAGGATAAATAATGGAACAGCGTAAAGAGATTGAATATTGTGTTGCTGAACTGACTTTTAAACGTTTGAACCTCCGCACGAAATGCAAATCATGCGTCACACAGCAGCAGCAATAAGCCAACAGGTTCTCAAGCAAAGAGGAGGTGAGAAAAACACCTTTTACTTGTTTCCCAATGTATCACCGTTTAAGAGGGGTTTTGGAGGAGTGGCCCCGTCTCCTTGTGGTGTACTCAGCACCCCTCTTCGCAAAGGCGCCTATCGCTGGCGTGTTAAGGGTAAGCGAGCGAAATGAAAATCACATGTGAGGGCAGCAGCTGCAGCAGCAAGCCAGTAGCTGCTTGAGCAAAGAGGAGTTAAAAACATTGTTTTTGTTTCCTATTGTATCACCGTTTTAAATAAAAAATGTATTTGTTTACTATTGTATCACCATTTAACAGGGGTTTCAGAGGGGTGGCCGCTGGTAGAGGGCGAAAGGGGTTGGCGAGTGAAGCAAGCAGGGGGTGAAGCCCCCTAGTAATAATGATAATAATTCCATACATTTATATTTAGTTAAAATGACTACCATTGGATAAACTGTGTAATTAGCACATGGACTACTACTAATTTAAAAAAGAATATGTTCAGTTATGAATTGTTTTAGTTACTTTTACTTCAAACATTTGTGAGTAATTTCCTATCTGTCAACCTTACAAGATGTACTAGACATCCTTCTTTGAGGGGGTGGGAATTCTGGAAACAACTGAGATTGCAACAGTGCGGTGATCACAAAACTTTCACGTCATTTTCTGTCTCAGAGCCTCATTTTCTTTTTCATAATTAGACTGAATAGAAGTTGAGTACATAAACAAGGCATAGATTCTCTTGTGATTGGGTAGATCAAACCAATCACATACAGAGTTGGTGAGAAGTGAATGTCCTTTTCCACCGACTATTAAAGCCCTTCGTCATGCAGAACAAGAGTGATACGCACAGTTAGGGTGTCCCCTCTAGAGGGTGACTATCATCATCAAACCCTGGCTAGTAATAAGGGCAAGCAGTGAATCTTTATAAACTAAAAAGATTTGTTTCACAAAAAAACTTTTTAAATAAGTGAAGCTCTGTAGAGCACACTAAGCAAAAAGGAGTTGAAAGCAAGAGTAATCAAAGGCCAACAAGTCCCAGAACAGAAATCCAAAGCAAGGCAAGGTCAAAAACAGAGCAAACTGGTCGAAAGTCCAGTGATTCACAAAAAGCACAAGTAAAATCACCATTCCCAGATGTGTTCAAAATGAACCGCCAGGTGGTATGGGAGACATACCAGGTTTATTGGGTGGAGCGCAGTTCCTGGTGGCGATTGGCAAGTGACTTCACCTCTTGGGGGACCATCCCTAAAACACACAGAACAAAACACAGGCAGCTTACATGCATAAGCATAATCAATGCACATAAACAACATACATCAAAGAATGAAAAATGATTAAAACATGAGCCTGAATCCCAGCCAGAGGAAGAGCCCTAGCTGAGACATGAGAGATTGTTGGTGACATGCCCTGAGCTTGTTTATTGTTACGTGATCTCCTGGTTACTACCTTGGCTTGTTACTTTTGTAAAATATCTGAATATTACAACTATTTATTTTTAGTGGGCAAACCTTTAAGATTGTAGTTTCTGAAAGAATGATTTGTGAATAGCTTTCATTGTATTTTGTTCTTTCATTTTATTTGTTGATGCTTTCATTTTTGATTTGCCCATTTTTTTGTACTTTCACTGTTGTTTGCACTTTCATTGTTTCATTGTGCTTTCATTATTTTTTGTTTGTGCTTTCTTTTTTGTTTGCGGTTTCTTTGTTTTTTGTGTTTTCATTTTTTAATCGGTGCTTTCTTTTTTGTTTGCACTTTAATTTTTTTTTTTTTTGCGGTTCCATTTTTTTTATTTGTGTTTTGCCCTTGAGGACGATAGTACTAATAACTTCAAAAAAAATTTACAACACACCAAAGATTTGACATCTGAAACACAAAGCTGTCTTTTATGTAATTCAATGTGACTTCCAAGGTCTGCTGCTTGTTTTGGAACCTTTCATAATTACTTTATGATTATTAAAGTTTTTAAAGAAAAGAAAATCAAACTTAACATAATTGAGCTAGTTTTGTTGATTGTGAAATAAATACAGAAGTGTACCATTATGCATGCCAAATCACATTCTCAACATACTGTATAATGCAATGTTCTATTTGATGGCCATCCCTAAAACACATTAATAAGCATAATCAATGCACATAAACAACATACATCAAAGAATGAAAAATGATTAAAACATGAGCCTGAATCCCAGCCAGAGGAAGAGCCCTAGCTGAGACATGAGAGATTGTTGGTGACATGCCCTGAGCTTGTTTATTGTTACGTGATCTCCTGGTTACTACCTTGGCTTGTTACTTTTGTAAAATATCTGAATATAACAACTATTTATTTTTAGTGGGCAAACCTTTAAGATTGTAGTTTCTGAAAGAATGATTTGTGAATAGCTTGACATTCTTTCTTAGGTGGCACACATGTAAAATGTATACATCGGTCATATTTCATTTCATACCACTACAGTCTAAATTAGTAAATATGCCCTTTCACATCATCTATCCATCTATCCATTATCCAACCCACTATATCCTAACTACAGGGTCACGGGAGTCTGCTGGAGACATTCCCAGCCAACACAGGGCGCAAGGCAGGAAACAAGCCCCGGGCAGGGCGCCAGCCCACCGCAGGGCACGCACACACACACACACCAAGCATACACTAGGGACAATTTAGGACCACCAGTGCACCTAACCTGCATGTCTTTGGACTGTGGGAGGAAACCGGAGCACCTGGAGAAAACCCACACAGACACAGGGAGAACATGCAAACTCCACGCAGTGAGGATCCGGAAAGTGAGCCTGAGTCTCGTAACTGTGAGGCAGCAGCACTACTCACTGCGCCACCGTGCCGCCCCCTTTCACATCATGGTTCCCAAATTTTCATTGTGTGTGACATCAACTTTATACCTCAGTAGTTTCCACAATCCTGAATATCACTCTTTCCTTTATAAACGGAGGCCTATTCATTTTACATACTGAAAAATTTGGGGGCCACGTGCATTTTTATAAAAAAAAAAAAAAGAATTCAGTTGTCAAAGCAAAACATTTGAAGTTAAGCTGTTTTGCAATCAAGAGGAGTCATTCAGTCCATCAAACTCATTTGTTTAGCTAACAGCCGCGTTGTTTCAATATCTCATTCAGATACGTCTTAAAGGTTGTAAGGGATTCTATTTCAACTGCGCATCTCATGGCTTTGTTCCAGATTCCCATAACTCTTTGCATGAAAAAGTGTCTTCTGGCTTTGCTGTTAATTAGATGTCCCCATAATTTCCACTTGTCAGCCTTCAAAAATAGTTTGTGAGAAAACATTTAGTGATTATTACTTTTTATTTTATTAATAAATGTGGTCATTTTGAAACATATTCAAAATAACATCTCATGTCTGTTTATTCATTTGTGTTCCTATGCTCCTGACCCTGCAGCATCTGGCACAAAGTAGGAATTAACTCTCCATCAGATGCTAGGCCTTCAAAAGGCCTGTCAGCTAATGTGTTTGACTTTTTTTTTTTTTTGAAAGAGAAATATATGGTGGTCGTAAAGGGCAGAACACCAACAAATAAATGAAAGAGCAAAAAAACACAGATTGGCATCAATGTCAGGCTCTCACACAAGAGAGGGTGCTACCGCTTAAAGTTCAAGCTACACCCTTGCAAAGTGGGGAAAACTGTTTTTAGTAGACCACTCAAGTTCAGTTAAACATCTTCCTGGAAAGTTTTGCTTCTCGCAACAAATCCACCCACTTCTCCATTTTCCTAGTAATGTCAGTTCCTTTTTGACGTGTTAGTTTGTGTTTTCAATTTGTTTGTACTTTCATTGTTTTTTGTGCTTCCTTTTTTATTTGCAGTTTCCTTTTTTTGTTTGTATTTTCTTTTTTTTTTTGTGCTTTCATTGTATTTTGTGCTTTCATTTTATTTGTTGATGCTTTCATTTTTGGTTTGTCCTTTCTTTTTTTGTTTTCACTTTCATTTTTTGTACTTTCACTGTTTTGTTTGTTTCATTGTGCTTTCATTATTTTTTGTTTGTGCTTTCTTTGTTTTTTGTGTTTTCATTTTTTAATCTGTGCTTTCTTTTTTGTTTGCACTTTAATTTTCTTTTTTGCGCTTCCATTTTTCTTATTTGTGCTTTGCCTTTGAGGACGATAGTACTAATAACTTCAAAAAAAAAAATTACAACACACCAAAGATTTGACATCTGAAACACAAAGCTGTCTTTTATGTAATTCAATGTGACTTCCAAGGTCTGCTGCTTGTTTTGGAACCTTTCAAAATTACTTGATGATTATCAAAGTTTTTAAAGAAAAGAAAATTAAAGTTAACATAATTGAGCTAGTTTTGTTGATTGTGAAATAAATACAGAAGTGCACCATTATGCATGCCAAATCACATTCTCAACATACTGTATAATGCAATGTTCTATTTGATGGCCATCAGAATTTTGTGGTAGTGAATGTGTGCCGTAGAGAGTCAGATTAAGACACTACACTGTTTCTGGCTGTCAGCACCTCTGGTGACCTTGTTCCCCACTTCTCTCATCCCCACTCACAAAATAACAAATCAGATGCAATCTATACTAATAAAAGGCAACGCCCTCACTGACTCACTCACTCACTCACTCACTCATCACTAATTCTCCAACTTCCCGTGTAGGTGGAAGGCTGAAATTTGGCAGGCTCATTCCTTACTGCTTACTTGCAAAAGTTAGTCAGGTTTCATTTCGAAATTCTACACGTAACGGTCATAACTGGAACCTACTTTCGTCCAGTACTGTAATAGCCTGCAGCTCACTCGCCGTGTGAGGCGGAGTTGCGTATCGCATCATCACGCCTCCCACGTAATAACGTGAACGTTCGCAGTACGTAGAGAACATGGAGCTCAGTGACACATACAAGCATATTCATAAGTGCAGCTACTTCAGAAACAAAGCACGGTGTAAACTGTAAGTTTAAATTATTTTTATAGACACACTCCCGCTGCCGTTTGTCATGCCGAGTGATGCATAGAAGCATATTCATAAGTGCAGCTACTTTGGAAACAAAGTATGGTGTAAACCTAAAGTTTAAATTAAGTTCAGAGACAGGCTGCCGCTGGCGTTTGTCATGCCCACGACTAATACGATATTCGCGGGATACAAGTTTAATGAGAGGACGCAGGGTATAAACAAGAGTTTTGATCACTTTGTATCTAAGTTAAATTGCTGGTGAAGGACTGTGCTTATGCAAATTTCCGAGAGACTGCGTTTGTGGGGGGGGATTGACGTCATCATCTCCCCTCCCATTCACCTCATGTCATTCACTTCATTTCGCTCCGAGCTGAGCTCCGCAGCTAACACGGTCTTGCGGAAACAACTTTGTGACGCTGCCACCAAATACTCACAGAAAAATCCACAAGTTAATACACACGCTGTCTCTAGAGTTTCTCCACACTCTGAATCCTCCAGGCACTACTGAGCATAATCTAATTTTGAGGGTTCGGATACCAATAATGTTACTGAAAACCTTACAGCCACCGAGACTTTGTAACGGCACGAGACTTCAGGTCACATGTCAGCAAAAGAACCTAATTGAGGCAACTATTTTTACTGGCAGGTGCCCAGGGGAGAGAGTTTGTATTCCTCTCATGCCCGTTATACCCTCTGATCTCCCATTTCAACTCAAATGCCTTCGATTTCCAGTGAGGCTCTGCTTCGCGATGACAATTAATAAGTCTCAGGGACAGACTCTACAAAAGGTTGCCATTGATTTGAGGCAAGATTGCTTTTCTCTTGGACAACTATACGTTGCATGCTCAAGAGTAATCTCAGTGCACAGCTTGGTCATATTACAACTGGAGTACTGAACTGACAATGTGGTATACAAAGAGATCCTTAACAAATTATTATTGGTATATTTTCCCTCAGTTTAAAAAGGTTTACTTTTCTTCTTAATAAAAATTTAAAAACAGTATTTCGCCGCTGCAAGGCGTCGGGATTTTCCTATATATATATATAATGTATATATGTATGTATGTATGTGTATACTGTGTATATATATGTATGTATGTGTGTATGTATGTGTATATATATATTGTCAACGGCACCCGGGCACAGACAGGCAGACATCTTGTTTTGCACAACCACCACACGTTTATTTACAATATATACAATTGTTCTGGTCACAAAGACCCCAGTCCTTTGGTCACACAGACCCACACAAGTGCACAAACCCCTATCCCAAAGTCCTGGCCTCACGATGCCTTCCTTCGGGCCGTCTTCATCCTCGCCTTCTGCCTTGTCCTACTTCCACCCGACTCCAGCCTCGAATGTTTAAAGGACGGCCCCTTTTATAGAGTGCCCGGAGGAGCAGCAGGTGTTCCCGGCATTCCTCCGTTGGCCACGCCCCAGCGTGACAGAAGTGCCGGCTGTCCTCCTGACAGCCCTCCGGGTAACACCAAAGGTCTTCCCCCCAGCACTTCCTGGTGTGGCGGAAGTGCTGGGGCAACAAGTCTCCAAGACATCGGGGTGCCTCCTGGCGGTGACCCCGAGCCCCTACAGGGAAGGGCTTCCATGCCCTTGACCCGTGGCCCCCAAAGCAACCCGGAAGGCAAACCCCACGTGATCCAGGCAGGGCTCTGACCCTCTTCCGGTCCCTCCTGGCGTCCCGGCCGGGTCATGGCCCCTGGCATCCCTGACAATATGTATGAATGTGTATATATATATATATATATATATATATAGATATGTATGTGTGTGTATATATATATATATATATATATATATATATATATATATATATATATATAGATATAGATATATATATATATATATATATATATATATATATATATATATATATATATATATATATATATATATATATATAGATATGTATGTGTGTATATATATATAGATATATATATATATATAGATATGTGTGTGTATATGTATGTATATATATATGTATGTATATATATATATATATATATATATATATATATATATGACAGAAACACACATAACAGTGACAAAACAATTACATTGACAATCTTGTTACGTTATTTTTAAAATGTTTCATTTTCTTTTTCATAACTTCCTTAACACACTACTTCTCCGCTGCGAAGCGCAGGTATTTTGCTAGTATATTATATAACTACTGTATATACTTAAAACAATTTAACAAGACAGTATTATAGACAGACTTTCCAAAACGTGCACCTGAAACCATGTAAAAATCTTAAATTCTAGATGTGGGCCTATTGAAGTGTGTTGCTATTTATTATATCGAATCTATATAATCTATACTAATAAAAGGCAAAGCCCTCACTCACTCACTCACTCACTGACTCACTCACTCACTCACTCACTCACTGACTCATCACTAATTCTCCAACTTCCCGTGTGGGTGGAAGGCTGAAATTTGGCAGGTTGATTCCTTACAGCTTCCTTACAAAAGTTGGGCAGGTTTTATATCGAAATTCTACGCGTAATGGTCATAACTGGAAGCAGTTTTTCTCCATTTACTGTAATGGAGATGAGCTTCAACGCCGTGGGGGCGGAGTTTCGTGTGACATCATCACGCCTCCCACGTAATCACGCAGTACATAGAAAACCAGGAAGACCTCAAAAATGCGCTCAAGAAAACATGCATTATATAATTGAGAAGGCAGCGAAACAATAAGAAGCGAGTTCTGCTACTTCGGAAACAAAGCACGATGTAAACCTACACTTTAAATTAAGTTCATAGACAGGCTGCCGCTGGCGTTTGTAATTTAGTGCCTGCCCATAGAAGGCCGTCCGTCAGCGGCAATCCAATAGCAAACTGCCACGGGTAAATATTCACGGGTGAAGGACTGTGCTTATGGAGAGGAAGATGAGATGGTCAGGGTGGTGTTTGACACAAACTCAGCGAAACTGCGAGAGAAAGTTTTAAGTGCCAGGACTAAGGTAACATTAAATAAAGCTATGGACATAGCACGAGATGGCACCAGCACAGCTGGGAACCTTCGATGCAAGTACACCGAGTGGCTCACGTGAACTGACGCAGTGCACAGATAAAAGCAACAGTTCCAAAGAGCGCTGAACAAAAACCGAATTACACAGTTGAAAAGGCAGCAAAAATATGAAGCGCCTGATAAGCATATTCATAAATGCAGCTACTGTGGAAACAAAGCACACGGTGGAAAAAGTCAATGTCCCGCTAAAGGAAGACAGTGTAAAAAAAACCCGTGCATGCAGTGTGTCAGGTCTCAGATAAAGAAGAAGACGAGCTGTTTATTGATGCAGTAAGAAACGAATCGATGAATGAAACCTGTCATCTTTACAACGATTGACAAACACGGAATGTAACTTGAACACAACACATCGTACAAATACGACCCTGATTGAAAGAAATAATGATAATCAAATCCTTGATGACAGCAACATTCAATAACACTCACAAAACAATTACTGTATATTGACAATCATGTTACGTTATTTTTAAAATGTTCCCTTTTCTTTTTCATAACTTCTACTTCTCCACTGCGATACGCGGGTATATATATTTAAATGTATATATATACCCCTATCTACAGTACATACTCTCACATAGACAAGCCACATGCTGTGGCTCAATTGTAGAGTCTTCGCCTCTAATGCCGACATTCGAGGTTCGATTCCCGAGAGGGGATGCACTGAGTATGTACGCGCGCTACTGATTCATTTTACCTTCGCATCTCCTTGGTTTGGGACGTATGAAAAATATTCGGTTAACGCAGAATCATGTTACGTTATTTTTAAAATGTTTCCCTTTATTAGCACAAGCACAGCTGAGAAGCTTCGATGCATGTACTCCATAACGCGTTAAAAATAACGCATTTAATCACACTTTCAATTCCAAGCAAACGGGAACTTTTGTCAATGCATCATTTCCTGGTACATCCATTACACTGATGCACACATCACAGCTACAAAAATGTTAGAGTCGGAATAAAGCGCGTTCCTACGACTGATCATTTCGACTACCCGAGCGAAGCCTTGATAAAAGCATGGTTTTGTGCACACTGAAAAGCAAGCAAAATTAGATGCATTACAGAAAGCGGACTTTGTGGCTCTTACTGGGGATCATTGGACTTCCGTGACCGTTAGTAATTCTAATTACATCTAATTACAAAATGTTCAATGATCACACTGTTTTAGCCTAATGTACAAAATAATTTTGGCTAAGGTTACTCAGAGTTTAAAGATTAAGTTGGTCAAATTACCTTTTATGTTTCTGACTTATTTTTTTAAGAAGAAAACTGCACTTTATGTTGAAATTTTGGTTATTATTATTTAAAGACAATACTATTCTGAAAATCTACTTAAAGTACTTAAACTACCACTTTATTTTTAAGTCTGCCCAATTTTAACCAGGGATGATATTTTTGTTTCTGTTTTGAATTCAAATGCAGTTTAAAGGCTTTTTTTCAGAAATTAAAACAGCTTCAGTTTACAATATTCATGTCCATGTCTATTATTTGATTCTGTCGCCCACTAAAACACTTTTAAATAAAAAAAAACATTTGCGATTTGGGGCAAATTTACGTGCGATTACATACGATTAATCAAGATTAATTCTTACACAGCCTCTAATTAATTGGATTAATTTTTTTAATCGAGTCCCACCCCTAATATATATATATATGTGGATATATATATGTAGATTTGTATATATAAATGTGTATATACAGTATATACAATATATGTTTATATACAGTATGTATATATACAGTATGTATATATATGTATGTGTGTATATGTATATATATATAACTGTGTATATATATGTGTATAGATGTATATATATATATATTTATATATATATGCCAGCAACACTCATGACAATGACAAAACAATTACATTGTCAATCATGTTACGTTATTATTAAAATGTTTCCTTTTCTTTTACTTCTCGCTGCCAATCGCAGGTATTTTGCTATATATATATATATATATATATATATATATATATATATATATACAGATATATACAGATATATATATATACAGATATATATAAATAGATAGATATGACAACAACACTCAATATCAATGACAAAACAATTACATTAACAATCATCTTACGTTATTTTTAAAATGTTTGCTTTTCATTTTCATAACTTCTTTAACACACTACTTCTCCGCTGCGAAGCGCGGGTATTTTGCTAGTCAATCATAATTGTTAATGATTTGAGAATCACAAACTTTTTATTCATTCCAATATATACAAAATTTAGGAAATATAAGCAACAATGTAAGTTTACTTTTTTCTAAGAAACACTTAAAAAATATTTAAAATAATTGTGTTATTTTACAATAGTGTTTTTCTTATTATGCAAAACAGTTTTATTTTGCAGTTATGTTATTTTGAAAAGTATTACATTATTTTGCAAAACTATTAGTTACTGCTATCGGTGTTATTGTGCATACATGTGCTTCTAGTGAGATGAATACAAATGCAATCAGTTATTTTGTGTTTTTATTTGCAATTAATTTAGACCATTTTGCACAAATCTTTTTTTACGTTGACATGAAAGAGTCTTTTTCTGTTGCCCAATGTCAGAAAAGTCAGATTAAATCCACTAGGATCCAATGCTTTATAAGAGTAACCTGTCAAAATTTCTAAGGGAATTAATGATTATTATAGGAACTGTATCGTCGCATATAGTATGTGTAAATGTATTTACAAGAATATAAATATCATTAGCTGATTGGCGATAACAATGTGACTGATAACAGAGTTGTTACCTTACATTTCCAGACTGCTGAGTTCAATTCCTATCTCCATCATTTCTTGTGTGAAATTTGTACATTTTCTTTGTGATTATGTGGGCTTTGATAGATTACTCACCCCTTACCCAAAACACACAGTAGGCATACCTTAGTGTGTGTTTGAGTTTCTGACTTGCAGCAGGCAGTACCTTTGCAATATAACGTAATACTTTTGAAAAAATGCAAAATAAGGCAATACTTTTTTTGAGTGTTGAACTTAGCTTCCATTTTTCAAATTATTGCCTTTTGCTTTTTAAAAAGTTCCTTTAAGTAGCTTTAGCCAGTTCTCTTGTCCTCAAAAATAGAAACAAATAAAGTAATACCCTGACAAATCCCTTGTAATTTCATGTTTAAAGTGGGATAATAAAACCTGACCAAAATACACACCATAGGGACTTTACACAGAAAAAGAGCTAAAATCAAGGTGCAAAATATAAGGGATTTGGGGGGTCTGAGACCCTCTAGTTAACCCCAGGGAACCTAAAAATATTATATTGTAATAAATCTATCACGGCCTATTGTTGGTTTGAAAATATTTTACCGAAGTGCAGAAAGCTCTTCTTCCTGCAGAGCTGAAAGGCCTGTTTACAGGCTGAATGGAGATTTATGTTTGCCTGTCCAGCAAGGAAAGAGAGCACGATATTTAAATTGGGAGAATCCGAGAAAGACGACAGACACTTTTATAGGAAACAAAAAGAAATCTTAGCCCCAACCTGGCATTAGTGGTAAGCCTGAGTGGGGCATCACCTTAATGATGGTGAAGATGGTAAATACTGTGTTACTGATAGTGTTCATGTTGAGAGGTTAGCTTCATCTTGATCCCAGTTCATATTTGTTGTGTCTTGTGGTCTTTAAAAATGGAAAGTAACAGCATTGGTCTTTTTAGGGTCTTAGCGGAAAGCATATCCTGAGTGATAGCATTCTCCATAGTTAATTTGTTGTACAGTATATACCATAGTACCACATGTGATATAGTGGGTCTGCGGCCAGTTCTTAAATAAATAATTGGTGCACTCACAGCTTATAGAGGGGGCGTGGTAGTGTGGCTGGAGCGGTTCTCGGACGCAATGTGGTGCGGGCGTTTCCTCGCTTAAGTGCACAGGTGAGGAATCGTCCGTATCCATAATTGATGCCAGGAGCTGCTAATCACTACACCTCTGCCGCATCCCCATTATATATAGAAGCAGTGCGAGTGTGGAGGGGAAGAAAAAATGGAAGGAACGGAGGTTAGAGAAGGAAGAAGAAAGCTGAAAGCTGATGCCAGTGTGAGCGAGCGAGCGAGCGAGAGCAGGCTCACTATAAGAAGGACAGGCAGCTAGGAGAAGTGAGTCTTAGTGGGGTGTTTGGCCGGCACCTGGGGGCAGATTGATTGAGTCATTCCTGCTGAACGCTTGTGAGGAGAAGGAGTGACCGGAAGGTTGTTGGCAGCAGGAGTTGGAAGCTTGAGAGGTGGAAGCCTCAGTGTGAGTACCCTGGTTGCTGGGAAACCCAAGTCTCAGTCTGGTGAGAGCCCTATGGAGCCAGGGACCGAAAGGCTTTCAGTCTAGCAGTAGGAGAAATCAGCTGCAGGTAGGGCGACTTCCATGGTGCATACTGTAGCTCGGATGGGAGAACCAGGGGAGCCACCAGCAGAAGAAGGCACCAGGTTTTGTTTTTAAAAGACTGCTTCCAGCCATTGCTTTAACCTTGTTTTAAAGGATTTATTTATTGGATTTTAACCTCCACATTTCACTTGTTCTTTTTATGTAACTTAATGCATGTTTAATACAGTGGTGTGAAAAACTATTTGCCCCCTTCCTGATTTCTTATTCTTTTTGCATGTTTGTCACACAAAATGTTTCTGATCATCAAACACATTTAACCATTAGTCAAATATAACACAAGTAAACACAAAATGCAGTTTTAAATGATGGTTTTTATTATTTAGGGAGAAAAAATCCAAACCTACATGGCCCTGTGTGAAAAGTAATTGCCCCTTGTTAAAAAATAACCTAACTGTGGTGTATCACACCTGAGTTCAATTTCCGTAGCCACCACCAGGCCTGATTACTGCCACACCTGTTTCAATCAAGAAATCACTTAAATAGGAGCTGCCTGACACAGAGAAGTAGACCAAAAGCACCTCAAAAGCTAGACATCATGCCAAGATCCAAAGAAATTCAGGAACAAATGAAAACAGAAGTAATTGAGATCTATCAGTCTGGTAAAGGTTATAAAGCCGTTTCTAAAGCTTTGGGACTCCAGCGAACCACAGTGAGAGCCATTATCCACAAATGGCAAAAACATGGAACAGTGGTGAACCTTCCCAGGATTGGCCGGCCGACCAAAATTACCCCAAGAGCACAGAGACGACTCATCCGAGAGGTCACTAAAGACCCCAGGACAATGTCTAAAGAACTGCAGGCCTCACTTGCCTCAATTAAGGTCAGTGTTCACAACTCCACCATAAGAAAGAGACTGGGCAAAAACGGCCTGCATGGCAGATTTCCAAGACGCAAACCACTGTTAAGCAAAAGAACATTAGGGCTCGTCTCAATTTTGCTAAGAAACATCTCAATGATTGCCAAGACTTTTGGGAAAATACCTTGTGGACTGATGAGACAAAAGTTGAACTTTTTGGAAGGCAAATGTCCTGTTATATCTGGCGTAAAAGGAACACAGCATTTCAGAAAAAGAACATCATACCAACAGTAAAATATGGTGGTGGTAGTGTGATGGTCTGGAGTTGTTTGGCTGCTTTAGGACCTGGAAGGCTTGCTGTGATAGATGGAACCATGAATTCTACTGTCTACCAAAAAATCCTGAAGGAGAATGTCCGGCCATCTGTTCGTCAACTCAAGCTGAAGCGATCTTGGGTGCTGCAACAGGACAATGACCCAAAACACACCAGCAAATCCACCTCTGAATGGCTGAAGAAAAACAAAATGAAGACTTTGGAGTGGCCTAGTCAAAGTCCTGACCTGAATCCAATTGAGATGCTATGGCATGACCTTAAAAAGGCGGTTCATGCTAGAAAACCCTCAAATAAAGTTGAATTACAACAATTCTGCAAAGATGAGTGGGCCAAAATTCCTCCAGAGCGCTGTAAAAGACTCATTGCAAGTTATCGCAAAGGCTTGATTGCAGTTATTGCTGCTAAGGGTGGCCCAACCAGTTATTAGGTTCAGGGGGCAATTACTTTTTCACACAGGGCCATGTAGGTTTGGATTTTTTCTCCCTAAATAATAAAAACCATCATTTAAAAACTGCATTTTGTGTTTACTTGTGTTATATTTGACTAAAAGTTAAATGTGTCTGATGATCAGAAACATTTTGTGTGACAAACATGCAAAAGAATAAAAAAATCAGGAAGGGGGCAAATAGTTTTTCACACCACTGTATGTCTATCATGTTTATTTATGTCTCATTTATCTTATTTTATCAGTATGCAGTTTATTTTCCAAGTATAGTTCTTCATGTTATGTGAGTGTTTCCTGAAGAGGCAGGACTACCTGTCTGTTTCTGTGTGGAACCAAACCACAGGCCTTTAAAGGCTGAGGAGACCCACAGGTGTAATGTGGTTCATTTTGCGTGTACTTGGTGTTGGAGAGTTCTTTTGTGGTTTTGGAATACTATTATTTATTTGATTCTCTGAATTTCTGACCTCTGTTCTGTTTATGTTCACGATTATTAGATTCTGTTTTTTGGACCTTTTTCACTATTGAGTTGCCTATGGACATATCCATTTGTGCCTTTTGCACTTGTGTGAACATTTTAGAATTACAGACAATCATGAAAAGATTCCTTGCCTGATCTTTATTATACAGCCAGAGGTTTACCGTTACCCTCTCTCTGAGAGGGCAATGTATTATTAATGTATTTTAGAACTTTCGTAGCCAGTATCTCATTTTGAGGACCTGCTCCCCCAGAAGCCAATAGGTGAAGTGTGCCTCTTGTGTGTGCATCAGCAGAGTGTGGAGGCTCCTGAGGATTTTGTGTTGAAGAACTCTCTGCATTATAACAAATTAGATTTTTTTTTTTCAATCCCGCTTTTTCATTGTTAGGCTTTTTTGCTGCCCACACCCCACTTGGTCCTGGTGCCCTTGGGCACTCATTCATACAGTTAATACAGACCTTGACACTAGAGGTGCCAAGTGTTCAAAGAAAAATCCTCTTCTAAGCCACACAAGATCTTTAGCGCATGTTTCAACACTGTTTCTGTAACCATCAAGCATTTGTCCCCTTCATCCATCCATCCATCCATTTTCTAACCCGCTGAATCCGAACACAGGGTCACGGGGGTCTGCTGGAGCCAATCCCAACCAACACAGGGCACAAGGCAGGAACCAATCCTGGGCAGGGTGCCAACCCACTGCAGGACACACACAAACACACCAAGCACACACTAGGGCCAATTTAGAATCGCCAATCCACCTAACCTGCATGTCTTTGGATTGTGCGAGGATAAAACCGGAGCGCCCGGAGGAAACCCACGCAGACACGGGGAGGACTGTACATTAATCACATTAAAAGCAGCGTAACTTTAAGATGAAGCTGCACAAAGCATTCTTGGGTTATGAGGTTGTTTAATCTGTTCTGTGAGTCTGAATCCTTGCTTTTTATATTTCTGCTGCTTTATGTATCTGAATTTCCCCATTGAATTAATTAAATGTATCGAATCGATTAAAATCTAATCTGGTCTCTTCAGAATAGTTTATCAAGAATGAGTTTTTTCTTTATTCATATTAGTTTTGTATCTAAATGCAGGTATTTGTAAAAACTGGGTGTTAATTTATGGTAATTAGCTGATTTTTTTTTACTTAGCAAAATAGACAAATAAACAACAACTGACGATCGTTCCCAGTTTGTTAGGGAAAAATGATCTTCTACCAACACTGACGGGAGCCGTGGATTTCTAATATTTATTCATATCTATAGCTGAGCTGGAGGTAGCAGAGTTAAAGATGCTAAGATTTGCATTGGGTGTGACCAGGATGGATAGGATTAGAAATGAGGACATTAGAGGGTCAGCTCAGGTTAGATGGTTTGCAGACAAAGTCAGAGAGGTGAGATTGCATTGGTTTGGACATGTGCAGAGGAGACATGCTGAGTATAGTGGGAGAAGGATGTTCAGGATAAAGCTGCCAGGCAAGAGAAAAAGAGGAAGGCCTAAGTGAAGGTTTACGGATGTGGTGAGAGAGGACATGCAGGTGATGAGTGTGGCAGAACAAGATGAAGAGGACGGAAAAATATGGAAGAAGATGATCTGCCGTGGCAACTCCTAAAAGGAGCAGCCGAAAAAAGAAAAAGAAGATTCATATCCACAACTGTGTACATGGCATAATGTATTCCACCTCCAGACATCTTGGAGCACTGTAAAAACCGTTTGTATTTTTGTTGAACATATAGTTTATTTTATCAGTAGTGTAAATATCTAAAATATTAGTTTATAGAAATATAACATATACGATAACCTTGCCAAAAATACCTTCCAGAAATACTCATTACTTTATTTATTATTTCAATGGATTATTTTACCAATAACTGAAGTGCATTATGAAGTCTCTCTATAACTACTGGGCTAATGGATAAATTACAACTCTTTTTTATATGTATGTATGTACTGTACATTTATGGTGCTTTCATCTGCTTTAATGTTATGTTTAGCTCCATGTTATTTTCTGTTTGTATCTAAGGATATTTCATTTGAAATAATGTATAACATGCTTGCCTTTTCGTGAAACCAGATTTTATAAGAATCATTTGAATTGAATTATGCTGTTATTTGGAAATGATCATTTTCAGATTATTCTGCCAGAATGCCAGTAACCTTTCATTTTTAATTTAGAAGTCTCTCCTTAGTTTACTTCTGGATTCATTAGATTGAAATAAAAGATTATTAGTATTGCCTATATGATAACCTAGAAGTCAGGAAAAAAAAAAAGCACATTTCAGTGCCTTTGCCCCATTAACATACTCTCAATTTTTCAGGCGTGGGAGAGGCTGGATAAGGCCGAGCATGAACGTGGGGTGGCTCTTCGGACTGAGCTGATACGGCAAGAAAAGCTGGAGCTTCTGGCTCAACGTTTTGATCACAAGGCTACTATGAGGGAGGCCTGGCTTTCAGAGAATCAAAGACTTGTATCTCAGGTATATTTGCTTTTTAAAGTTTAAATAGGAAAAAAAATGTCAAAATGTACTCATAAAGTAATCATACTCATACTGAAAATACTAACAAGTTAAAAAATGTACACATGGCATAGCATACAGGTTTATTCAGGGACTTAGTTAACTGACTAGTAGGTTCTAGCATTTTTGTTTATTAATAACATAAAAATAAATGTATTGTTATAGTACACTAGCTCGGTAAGCCCGTGCTGTAAAAAGCCTAGAAACTATTGAAATCGTCTGAAAAAAAAATTGAAATGTAGAGATGTCAGGTAATTAAAAGGAACTTCTTTGGGCATCTCTCTCGTAGGGGGATTCGTTTTGCCAAAATGCTCACATCGTTTGTGCATTAGTGGCTAAGCGACTGTCTTTCTTTGGAGGTTTCGTTTTGACGATGAGCTCCCCACGCTTCCGTAATGGCAGATCAGCGAGCGAGTCTCTCTTTGAAGGTTTCGTTTTGCAGACGTGCTGGCCTCACTTGTATTTCCTCGGAGATGGAACCCTTAGCCCAACTCCAACTGTCATTTCCGGGCCGGACAGACAGACACACACACACTTCCATGCATAGATGTTTATATATAAGATACAATACACCTAACATAACAACTAAACTAATAAGGAAGTCTGCACTGCTGTTATCTCTAAATATCATTCCATTACTGCACTACTCAACAAATAAAGTGACATTGGACCAGTTTAGGCCTACTGTGAGCAAATGTATTGGCCCTATGTGTGCAGTCAACAGTGTCCCAGTTGGGATTTACACATCGGGGCAACATTAGCCCAGTGTGGGCAACAGACCCAAATTTGGTCACAGACCTGAAAAAAATCTACACCTTATGAGTCCATCCATCTATTTTCTATACTCATTTATCAAGGGTAGGGTGGCCATAGCACGTGGAGCCTATTCCAGCAAGCAATGGGCACAGGCAGGAACAACCCTTGGATAAGGCACCAGCCCATTACAGGGTGAATACATGTGCACACACAGCATGGGGCCAAATTCACACCACCATTCCACTAAACCGGCATGATATTAATTAGACTGTGGGATGAAACCAGAGCACATGGAGGAAACCAATATGGACATAGGGAAAACATGCAGACTGGGAAGACATGGGATGTGAAGCTCAGTCTCCTACTCCTACACTGAGGCAGTAGTACTACTATTGCCCTTACCGGTCCTTTCCCTGAAACTTTTTTTAGTGTTTAGTTGTTTTTTATCAATTGAATTATGTGTTATTATGAAGATTTACAATGTATTAATTAATAAGAATTGGAAATAAAAAGACACAATACTAATGTGGCTTTAAACTATTTTTCTTGCAAAGCACAAATTGCTTTTACATTTTTTGATACTAGTATTACAACCCTGAACATAACATTACCACATTACCAATAATATACAAAAATTATGCAATTTTATGCAATATAAAAACAATGCTTTTTAAAGTCGTTCAAATTGTTATTTATAATTCTATAATGAAAATCTAATATCCACTGAAAATACTACTTCACTGTGTTACTTGCTCTGCGACCACATTAAAAAGTGGGAAGCCATGGAGTAGTAATGACATTGACTAGCATTATGAAACCATCACTGGGCCAATGAGTAGTGGCAGACCTACTGAAGCTTGAACTGTTATGGAGACCACTTCGCAGCCAGCAATGAGGTCTAAATAACTACCGTTATATTCTTTCAATGAGGTTGTTTCATAACAGATTACCACATATTTTATCTCTAAATATCAAGTTAGAGATTCAGTTTTTAAAAATGTAGCCACTACATCTAAGATTTTAATTAAAATGGTGGTACTGAATTATCCCACATGTCAAAGTCACTGGTGTAAATCAAAACTTCCTATGCCTTTTAATTTTTAAGATATGGGGAGTTGAAATTTAGGGAAATATTATTTACACTCACCTAAAGGATTATTAGGAACACCTGTTCAATTTCTCATTAATGCAATTATCTAATCAACCAATCACATGGCAGTTGCTTCAATGCATTTAGGGGTGTGGTCCTGGTCAAGACAATCTCCTGAACTCCAAACTGAATGTCAGAATGGGAAAGAAAGGTGAGTTAAGCAATTCTGAGCGTGGCATGGTTGTTGGTGCCAGATGAGCCGGTCTGAGTATTTCACAATCTGCTCAGTTACTGGGATTTTCACGCACAACCATTTCTAGGGTTTACAAAGAATGGTGTGAAAAGGGAAAAACATCAAGTATGCGGCAGTCCTGTGGGCAAAAATGCCTTGTTGATGCTAGAGGTCAGAGGAGAATGGGCCGACTGATTCAAGCTGATAGAAGAGCAACTTTGACTGAAATAACCACTCGTTACAACCGAGGTATGCAGCAAAGCATTTGTGAAGCCACAACACACACAACCTTGAGGCGGATGGGCTACAACAGCAGAAGACCCCACCGGGTACCACTCATCTACACTACAAATAGGAAAAAGAGGCTACAATTTGCACGAGCTCACCAAAATTGGACAGCTGAAGACTGCAAAAATGTTGCCTGGTCTGATGAGTCTCGATTTCTGTTGAGACATTCAAATGGTAGAGTCAGAATTTGGCGTAAACAGAATGAGAACATGGATCCATCATGCCTTGTTACCACTGTGCAGGCTGGTGGTGGTGGTGTAATGGTGTGGGGGATGTTTTCTTGGCACACTTTAGGCCCCTTAGTGCCAATTGGGCATCATTTAAATGCCACGGGCTACCTGAGCATTGTTTCTGACCATGTCCATGCCTTCATGACCACCATGTACCCATCCTCTGATGGCTACTTCCAGCAGGATAATGCACCATGTCACAAAGCTCGAATCATTTCAAATTGGTTTCTTGAACATGACAATGAGTTCACTGTACTAAAATGGCCCCCACAGTCACCAGATCTCAACCCAATAGAGCATCTTTGGGATGTGGTGGAACGGGAGCTTCGTGCCCTGGATGCGCATCCCACAAATCTCCATCAACTGCAAGATGCTATCCTATCAATATGGGCCAACATTTCTAAAGAATGCTTTCAGCACCTTGTTGAATCAATGCCACGTAGAATTAAGGCAGTTCTGAAGGCGAGAGGGGGTCAAACACCGTATTAGTATGGTGTTCCTAATAATCCTTTAGGTGAGTGCACATACATGACGCATTATAGAATAATGAAATAAAACATAGAAAAGAATACAGTTAGTATAATATTTTATTTTTAACACAGGTCAAGTCAGGGTGGGGACAGTGCACTGGTACAGTGTGTTGCCACAATTACCACATGAGGAAACAGCTCAGGATCCCGGTTGGCAAACCCCCAGACAGACATGTAGTCTAATCCCACCCTCCGAAAATGACCATCTGTCTGCCACAGCAAGGTGTTATGTGGGTGTCCCATTGGCCTGGTCCAGCTGCTCAGTTCCTCAACAATGAAGATCCTGTGAGCCTGATCAACCTGGAGGAATTGCCGAAAATGCTTGTAGTGCCGTAACTGACAATCCCTCACAATGCATGTAATGCGCCTCATTCTGGACTCATAAAGTCTACCAATGGTACAAAAGGATTCTTTGAAAAGACCCAGTACTGAAGGAATCCTGTCTTCGTCCCAGGTCACTTGATAGCATCCATGTCTCTCAACCATATAGCAAAACAGAAAGCATCAGGACTCTAAAGACTTGGACCTTGGTCGTTTTGCAAAAATATTGGGAGCGCCACACACTCCTTTTCAGTGGCATCACGGTGCTCTCCAAATGTGTCTACTCACTTCATGGAAAGAGTCACCAGACACATGAATATTGTTGCTGAAGTAAGTAAACCTCTCAACGTGGTCAACACACTCTCCACAAATATAAAAAAGTTACTGAAATGTTCTCCTTTATAATGACTGCACTGACAACAATCCGACATGATAACTCACCAGACAGTTTTCTAGTATAGTGTAGTTTGGTGCATATATGAACAAGTATTTCCTAAACGTATGAGTACAAACGTTAAAACAGAGTGCAAACTGACTTACACAATGCAGGTCAAATTCCGTTAGAACAAAGTGCTTTGAAATGAAAAACTAATTTGTTATATTGGGATTTGGTTATAATGGAATTGAAACATAGTGTGGTTTTCTAGCCTGACAATCTGCGAAATGCCGAAATGGATGGTAACGTCTGTTTTCTTCACGCAGGCATCAATGGCAGCAAGTTTTTTTTAAGCAGTGCCCCTCAGCATTCACAGCATGCAGTCTGACTTTGAGGTCTGGGGTGAAGGGGGTTGGGGGGCTTGTTGCCTGGAGCACGTGTCACTTGAATTATATAAAGCAGCTCTATGTGTCCATAAGGCACCTCTTAACTTTCATAAATGTGGTGGAAATGTCCAACTCTGTGTGGCTGCTAACTGTTCTTTTTTAACAATGAAAAGTTTTATATTAAAAGATCATAATAAAAAGTTTTCGGAAAATGAAGATCATGTTCGTAACTAAGAATAGCTGGATGTATAAATTGTCCAGCACAAAATTCAAAGACGCATTCAAATGCCACCATTCTTTTAAAGAAAAATGATGGTGTACAGGTGTTCATATGGGTAAATTTCGGCAAATTTGTGAAACATGTTGAACACAGGTGAGTAGCATAAACACGGGGGAAGCTCAGCAGTCAGCACTTTTGCTGAAATGTGAGCCAAAAATGAATCCTCAGTCTGATCAGTGAGCTCAATTCACACCTCGAGAAACCCAGAAATAAGTGACAGCTGTGGTGACCCTACAGAGCTCCTTGAGTACAGCAAAAGTCAAATTTGATTGACAGTTATTTGCTGTCGCCACCCCCGGATACACCCACAATGCTTCGAGTCTGCAGAAATCCTTCTCGAGCTCCACGCCACTACAAGAGTGTGATGAATATCGAGTAATAAACATGAAATGTAATTGGCAGTTCAGCAGAGCTTGTGAATCGTGATTTTTGGCCCAAGTACAGAAGAAATATAGGTGTTTTGCTGCTTTTTCTTTAATGAAAAATGACTTTGTTGTAATAAATTTTGCAGATTGAGATTTTGTAACATTAGTTTTATAGGACTTTGGCCAGGACCAATAAAAAAAAAAATGAGTAGTTCATAAAATCTACTGGAATTTGACCTGTATATCAAACTATCTGCACTTCATTTTATTTCTCAAATATAAATGTGCAGTATTATAAAGATGTTGTAGTAAAATGGGTTATTGTTTTTAAGGACAATTTTGGCTATGATCTATCAGCGGTGGAGGCAGCAATGAAGAAACATGAGGCGATTGAGGCTGATATTTCCTCCTATGAAGAAAGGATCAGTGTCATTGTTGAACTTGCTTCTGAAATGGAGACAGAGAACTATTATGATATATGTCGCATCACTGCTCAGAAGGACAATATACTACGACAATGGGCTCTTCTGAAGGAATTAGTGAGTGGTCGAAGAGGGCGACTTGAGAAGAACCTTAGTCTGCAGAAAACCTTTCAGGAGATGGTCTATATGATTGATTGGATGGAAGAAATGCAGGTCAGTGTCTACAAGCACCGTAACCTGTTTAGATGTTTTATACAGTTTTTAAACATTTGGCTGAAGATTTTGGGAAGGCAGTTCACTAATTAATGCTGTAGCCTTGAGACTGGGTTCACATCCTAGCCCGATCATTGTCTGTACAATTTGCAGTTTGGCCATATGTGAGTTTGTGTTTTTATGTTTGATTGTTTCCTCCAGTTACCTCCGTCGCACCTTCTACTCAATCATATTGAGTTCTTATAAACATTGGTGTGGCAAGAAATCATAGGATAGAATATAAATATTAATAATTCAATTTGGCAGCATTAAACAGCTTACCATTATTAACAATTATTCCTTGACTTTAGAGATTCATCATTACATTTAAACGATTTAATAGCAGAGGACCATAATAGTAGTTCTATTTAAATGAAGCCTTAAAAACTCCAATGCTTTTGAAGAGTCAGATCAATGCTTTTCAATACTTAAAAATGCATTAAAGACTACATTTTTTTTTTTGTTTTTTTCTTTTTATTTTGATGTATAGGAAATATTATTGTGCTATTTGGAATAAAAACAAGACCGATGTAAATTGTTTGTTTGAAAGTTGTATCTGAAATGCTTGGTTTTTCAATAAAATTAAAACAATAACCTCAATAATAATCATCATAATATTAATGGTATTCCTTCAGCGGAAATAACATAAGGAACACAGATACAGCAAAATAAAACTTAAATGATCAGCATGGTGATGTGACTGTTTACTCCAGGCTTTAAATACATTACTAAATGCTGACTTAATTTAAATTCAAAATATAGACACCATGTTGGATGGACTGACATTCAGACTAAGATGAAAGGTGGATCCTTGCCATAATGGAAGGACAACAAGAGAGGAGGCTTATCCCCGAAAGGATAGGGCTGGATTATTATCACATTCGGGAGGAAAGATTAATAGATGTAACTGTGGAAGAAAAGAAAACAGAGGAAGACAGGACAGGTTCAATCAATTAGATTTTTATTCAGTCACAGATGAGTACGTGGATTCTACGTTGCAAGGCAGAAGAGCAAAGTAAAATTTTTTTCTATTGGCTTTTTATAATTTCTTCTTCCTCCTTCTTCCCCTTATTATTCAAAATAAAACATAATATTGTTTACTTAAGCATTTTGTTTTAGTATGCTAATGGGCCATCTGTTCTAATTTTTTTTACAGATCAGATAGATCCTAAAGAAGGAAAGGTTATCTCTCTTGTGTCAAATAGACACGTTCCTAAGAAACTGGAAATTGTCTTTGGTCAGCTTACTGCACCCTGTCTTATGACAGACGCCTGTATGAATAACCTGCCGTTATAGCAAAATAGCTTTGTCAGCTATTAACTTTAAGTAGCTTGCAAGCAGTTAATTTTTCTTTCACAATGTACAGGGGGTGTTTGTTTTCAAGAGCAGTTCCTTCCGCAGCACCATAGATGGAAGAGCTCTGCTGGCATGGACTCGGTAAAGACCTGGAAGTCCTTCCATCCGGCTAACCCTGGCACTGGAAATACTCCTGACTTCAACATAAGAGGAAGCCATTGGTTCTCCTCCAGTGAGTCAGGAGGCAGAGGGTGATGCTCACCTGGAGTAAAAGGAGTATTGTGAATTAGACTTTATGATGTGGAATGCAAAAAGGCATTTGGTGAATAAAAAATGATTATTTCCACTGTCTTGGTGTGATTGTGTTTGGGGTTTTGGGGCTCATTGACACCCACCCAGTAATCACAGCCTATTTATGAATTAGTTGATGACACTGTTCACTAGGGGTGTAGCAATACGCAAAGTCACACTTCAGTTCGTACCTCAGTTTTGAAGTCAAAGTATAGTAAGTTTTCAGTACAGTGAAAAAAAAGACATGCAAAACATGGAATTTCTTTTCATTTATTATCTTAACCTGAAAAAATATATACTTATATACTGTCAGACTTCAGTCAGAACAGTGGCAAACTGGTGTAGATGCCACATGGGCTGGACGAACATCCCAGCCAGGAGAGGAAGCAGACCCGGAAGGAAGAAATGGACGGACAGCCCCTATAGAAGCAGAGATATCACTAGAGAACTGTTATTCCCCCAGCACGCTAGGTGGCAGCAGTCCCTGATATACCCACCCAATGGGAAGCCAGCAGGGCATGCTGGGAAATGTAGTCTGGCAGGGCAGTCACAGGGTGCCATAAAAGGGCACTCCAGGGAAACAAGCTCTCTACATAAATAATGGACTTCTGTGTGACCCGGAAGTGCTTCCATCGGGCAATTGCCCTGGCACCGGAAGTACTCCTGGGTCTGTAATAAAAGGGACCACACTTCCTTACTCAGGCGAGTCGGAGCTGGGTGGTAGAGAGGAAACACTTGACTGGAGGATGATGAGAAGAAAAGGACCAGTGTTTTGAAAGTGTTGATAATTTTGGAGGTATTTAAATAAAACTTTCGTTTATTTTGATAAAGGACTGTGTTTTGGTGATCGTGTTGGGGTTTGTGGGTCACAGACACCCAGAGTTTATTACACTGGCTATAATTTCTTGAACATGTGACGTGTAAATAAAGATACAAACCTTTCTTTCTTAAAATAATTTACCTATGCCTAAGTATTATTTAAAAAAAATAAAATGATAATATCACTGCAACCTACTATCAAAACCTAGTGCTTCTGACGGTTATCAGATTAATTCAGGGTTAGGAAATAACCGACTGAGTAATAATGATGAACAAAAAAACAGTATACAGTAATCCCTCGCTATATGGCGCTTCGACTTTCGCGGCTTCACTCTATCGCGGATTTTAAATGTAAGCACATCTAAATATATATCACAGATTTTTCGCTGGTTCGCGGATTTCTGCAGACAATGGGTCTTTTAATTTATGCTACACGCTTCCTCAGTTTGTTTGCCCAGTTGATTTCATACAAGGGACACTATTGGCGGATGGCTAAGAAGCTACCCAATCAGAGCATGTATTACATATTAACTAAAACTCCTCAATGCTATAAGATATGCATCCCGCGCGGAGCTTGATTGTTTGCTTGTCTCTGCCTCTCTCTCACCCTCTCTGACATTCTCTGCGCCTGACGGAGGGGCTGTTTGCTTAAAAGATACTGACGCTCCTCTAAAAAAATGCCACTTTATTGCGGTGCTCTGCATATTTAAAAGCACAAAAGCACACATATTGATTTTTTGATTGTTGCTTTAATCGCTCTCTCTCTCTCTGACGTTCTCTGCGCCTGACGGAGGAGATGTGAGCAGAGGGGCTGTTTGCTTAGAAGATACTGACGCTCCTCTAAAAAATGCCGCGGCAAACTTAAAAGCACAAGTATTGATTTTTTGATTGTTTGCTTTTCTTTGCGAGCGCTCGCTCTCTCCCTGTGAAATTCTCTGCTCCTGAAGAGAAGAAGATCTATTTGCATTCTTTTAATTGTGAGAAAGAACTGTCATCTCTGTCTTGTCATGGAGCACAGTTTAAACTTTTGACTAAAGGGTGTTATTTCATGTCTAGAGGGCTCTAATAATGTTAACAGTGTGGGAGAGTTTATAAGGTCTTAAAATATATAAAAATAACTACACAAACATGGTTTCTACTTCGCGGATTTTCGTCTATCACGGGGGGTTCTGGAACGCAACCCCCGCGATCGAGGAGGGATTACTGTAATAGTAAAATATAAATCCTTTAAAGTACAGCACGTAGAGAATTATTGATTCATTCTGTCCTCATGTTTTAAAGAAAAAATCATGTGTCCACATTGTCTGCAGAAAAGATAGCTCTGCTGACACTAACTATGTTTTTTGCAGTTGGAAAAAAAACCCCTCAAACTTGGGACAAGGGTAGCAGGTTCAGTAAGATGGCACTTTGCAGTATGACAATATGTGGATATGTGGGCTCATTTTTTCACATCAGTAGTAAGAGCAAGGGCTGATGCCTCAGATAAATTATGCACAACTACAGCTTATACTTGTTGAGAAATGGCTGGTATGACTTACCGGATGAAATATGGGCGAGAGGAAATGTCATACTAGGGCTCAGTCACTTTTAACATGTTTTTAAAACCTGTATTATATTCAACGAAGTATGGTCGCAGATCCAATGAGATAAAAACACTTATGGATTTTGTTATTGCTTTTGCCCAGGAAAGGTTGCTTAAGTGCCACGAGGAGCAGTGTTTGATTTCCGTTGTTTTTTCTTTGTACTGGTTATACGTTTAAATGATGTTGTCTCAAATGAGTAATCATGTTCAAAATACTGCCTGCAATATGCCCGATTTGAGTTAAACAATGCCAGTGTTCTATTGAACCATGCCACCTATTGAAAGGTGCTCTGAAGCTGTTATGCGCATGCACAGTATACATTTAACCACATACATCACTGCACCCATTGACTTGTGCAACCTTAGAAAAAAATGTTGGCCGATGGTGAATAATACCAGGAAAACCTTATGTTCCTTTTGACATTTTAACTTTTAAACCTGTAAATATTCTGTAGCATATTTTGACAAGACAGCACAAATTGTTAGAACACCAGCTCACTGCCTTTGCCTTATCCACTTGTCTTTGCCCACTGCTACTGTGGTTCACTGGAAAGCTGAAATGTTCCCAAACAGGAGCACAGTCCTCAAAATCTGGGTTTACAGTGGCCATATTTTCAAGGCTGCAGAACTGAACATGTGCCAATTCAGTTGCTAAGTTACGGCTCTGTTATGGAGTCAAATAGGAAACTGAGTTTTTAATGTATAGTAGCCTCACACATACAAATAAAGAAGAGAAGGCACACTGTGTCTTGTCAAGTGTCACTTTATTTGCTAATGTTTCGGCTGACTGACAACCAGAGTATAAAAATTTTATGCACGTAACATTCATGGCTAAATCTAGACTACGTTCACATGGATCACAATTAGCTCCGAACCAAATGTCCAGTACTGAACGACACGGTACAAACATGTTCACGTGCATGTCTGGCTTGCTAAAACAATCGTTAGTGCTTTTCTTACTGTACAAACTGTCTGTCATTGTGTCTTGAGTGGATGGTGATATTGTGTACACTGGTGTGGACACAATAAACAAGAATCATGGTCGGTGTTTAAAGATGATTATTATATTCCAAGTGCAAAGATCAGAGCTGCTCTTTTTAACCTGATTGGATGGAGAGCAAGTTTCTGTTTATGGTGAACTGTTAAGAGATGAAAAGTCTCATAAAAAAACCCTATAATAGTTATATAAATGTGTGTTGTGTGTGCAGAGAGGAAATTGCATGTTTTAAAAATAAACATAACGTGAGGCCTGGGAAAAATCTTTCTGTAGAATCAGCTTATACATTGGCATTCGATAGCATCAATGAATGAATAGTAGATGTGAACAATACGTTGTCATAGGCACTGTGTGTGCTCTCTGTTGTTCAGCATTATGACAATAGTGTAGGACCATGAGGACTGTTTAAGGTCATGATGTTAGGTAGAATGCCTAGTGGGTGCTGGGTGGTCTCATGGCCTTAGAACCCCTGCAGATTTTGTTTTTTTGTCCAGCCCTCTGGATTTTTTTTTTCTGTTCTCCCTGGCCATCAGACTTTACTTTATTCTTTGTTAATTAGTATTGCCTAATTCTTATATTTTTTCTTTTTTCCTTCTTCATCTTGTAAAGCACTTTGAGCTACATCATTTGTATGAAAATGTGTGTTTTGTCTTGATAGAGTAATATACTACTCTACTTTCCCCTTTTGTATTATTAATGTGTAGCCTTTGTCAGAATGCCTCAGATCTCACAGACTTACCACTGTTTAAAAGGTATTGTACCATATAACTTCTCCCCCACCTTCCATTCTACATTTATAACCTCAGGCAATTAGGTGTAGTAAAAGGCAAGTAGGAGTTAAGTTACACTTTAAATAATAAATTATTGAGAATATTCATAAATAATAAGAATATGAAAAGTACAAGTGAATACTGGCAACCATACAACCTGATGAATGCTGATGTGTAGTTTCAGGCGGCACACAGACTTGTAGTTACTTTAAATATCTCTAGTTAAGTCATAATTTTTGGTCAGCTTTCTTCAGAACAGGTCGCATGCCTGTCTCAATATGGCTGCCGAGTTGTGCTCCTCATGGCAATAGTGTGACAGAGAGATGCTTCTTCATGGTGATGTTTGTAAGAGAAAGAGGGAGGGATAAGGCAAGCAAATGTATAGACCCTATAAACTCTACAGCCAATAGGACATTGTGGTACCTAATTGCTTCGGATACAAGCCAATCCCAAATAGCCATACTTCAGACCAATGGGGCACATAATCAAATTTTCACACCTGCCCCCAAAACCAATTGCTCAGCTGATGCTTGCCAGCTAGGTAGTCTGGCTTTCCTGTGGTGGTTGACTTAGAAAGCCCTGCAGAGAATCACTTGCCAAACTGGTTTCAGGCACTTCCCCCAACCCTGTCGTAAAATTACAAAGAGACTCAGTCCTTAAAGGGGTGGGGGGGCTTCTTAACCATCAAACCATTGCTGTTCTTATCAATGATAGATATTAGTGTTGTAAGATACAAATAAAGACATACAAAATATTTATCAACTTATATCCAAAGTTTCACACCACAACAACGTGCTAAACAAATAAATGATGCTGTTGTAGGAGCTGATGTAAGCCTGAAAAAATTGGCAGCTTTATTCATAAAAATATAAACTGGAAAATTTGCATTTGAAGTAAATAGTGTGTTAAATTCTGTGAAAAGAATTGCTGTTAAGAATGCTGATTACAAAGAGCCACAGGAGATGCAGTATTCAGTACTCAAAACACCTAAATCAACGCATCTGCCTGTCAATGCTAGTAGATGCACAGATGACGCTGCACAGCATCTACCTTCTGACTACATGTTTAAACAAGTAACTAAAGAAATTTGACTGTCTAAATGGAAATGCAAATATGCCATGAGAAACTAGCCGCAGCTTTTTAACATGTTAAGAATTATGTTTTTGGACTTCTCTAGCACCTTCAACACCATCCAACCTCTGCTCCTTAGGGATAAGCTGACTGAGAAGGGAGTAGATTCACACCTTGTGGCATGGATTGTGGACTATCTCTTACAGACAGACCTCAATATGTGCGTCTTGGGAACTGCAGGTCTGACATCGTGTGCAGCAATACAGGGGCGCCGCAGGGGACTGTACTTTCTCCAGTCCTGTTCAGTCTATATACATCAGACTTCCAATATGACTCGGAGTCCTGCCACGTGCAAAAGTTCGCTGATGACACTGCTATTGTGGGCTGCATCAGGAGTGGGCAGGAGGAGGAGTACAGATAGTTAATCAAAGACTTTGTTAAATGGTGCGACTCAAATCACTTACACCTTAACACCAGCAAGACCAAGGAGCTGGTGGTGGATTTTAGGAGGCCTAGGCCCCTCATGGACCCTGTGATCATCAGAGGTGACTGTGTACAGAGGGTGCAGACCTTTAAATATCTGGGAGTGCAGCTGGATGACAAATTGGACTGGACTGCCAATACTGATGCTCTATGTAAGAAAGCTCAGAGCAGAATATACTTTCTGAGAAGGTTGGCATCCTTCAACATCTGCAGTAAGATGCTGCAGATGTTCTACCAGACGGTTGTGGCGAGTGCCCTCTTCTACGCGGTGGTGTGCTGGGGTGGCAGCATAAAGATGAAAGACGCCTCACGCCTGGACAAACTTGTTAAGAAGGCAGGCTCCATTGTAGGATTAAAGTTGGACAGTTTAACATCAGTGGCAGAGTGACGGGCACTAAGCAAACTCCTGTCAATCATGAAGAATCCACTGCATCCACTTAACAGTGTCATCTCCAGGCAGAGGAGTAGCTTCAGTGACAGACTTTTGTCACCGTCCTGCTCCACTGACAGACTGAGGAGATCGTTCCTCCCCCACACTATGCGACTCTTCAATTCCACCCGGGGGAGTAAATGCGAACATTAATTTTATTTTAATTCTTTTCATTTTTATTACTATTTAATTTAATATTGTTTCTTTGTATCAGTATACTGCTGCTGGATTATGTGAATTTCCCCTTGGGATTAATAAAGTATCTATCTATCTATCTATCTATCTATCTATCTATCTATCTATCTATCTATCTATCTATCTATCTATCTATCTATCTATCTATCTATCTATCTATCTATCTATCTATCTATCTATCTATCTATGTTGTATACCCACAGACCACAATGCTTAGCTAAACTCTAGTTGCAATCATTATGTCATACAGTGATATAATAGTCAAAATGAAAAATATCATAGCAAACAGAAGCACTTCTCAGATGTGTGGGGCCCAGTAGCTTTGATGGTCTGTGTGTGTATATGTTTGTCTGTCATTACAATGTGCAAATGTATCATTTAAGCTTTAGTTCCCTTGTACTACAAAACTCCTAAATCGATAAGGCAATTTTAGCTTTTTATTTTTGCTCAACGTCAGGTCTTTTGCTCTCCATTGCGGTGGTTTAAAATGCACGGACTGGAGGAACTGGGGGCGGGTGTATTAGGAAGAAGCTCTGTGGGTGTAGCGTTTGCAGTGCAGGATTTTGCCGCAATTCACAACGCACTTTTTAACAGGGTGTCCCAGAAGTGTATTCTGCAGTTTAGTGGGCATTCCCCTCCAACTTTATGGTTGAGGAGGCCCTAAATGTGTTACTTATGCTCCTACTGTGCTAATACTGTATATATCATGTTAATTATTGTATGTATGAATATGCCCAGTGATTTAACTGACAGCCTGTCAAGTGGCTTTTCTGACACTGATGAACAGAAAAAATATCTTCAGCTTGAAAATAAATCTCTGTCATTTGGTTGAAAAGTTTTTAATTATGACAAGATAAAACTAGTGAATTATTTTAAATAGCCCACTTGCATTTGTATTGCATTTCAATGCAGTTAATATGTTTGATTGCATTTAATTTTGCCACAAATAATTTTCCATACAATTAAACTGACAATTACAACACACTTAAAAAAAAAAAAAAACAACAGTCAAATTAAAAAAATGAATAAGAACATTGACATCTTCAAAAGAAAACAAAATTAGAAAAATAAAATCATGACAGCTGTGTTATTTAAGCAAGCATGTTCTATTTAGGAAATGCTTTCAGGAAAAAAGTTGCCACTCTAAGAGGATTTTTAAACATAGAGTACGAGTACAATTAGTCTTTTTTTTTCACTCAGTGGTGTCAAACATGCACGTCAGAGGAACAAAATCCCGGCTCATCACAATACCCTGTTTGGGCGAGAGGGGGTGCTGTCACTAACAGTCTTGTCTTGCCTTTCCCCTGTAGCAATGACAAGTCGGCCATTGAGGTAAAAATTAACCCCGTCCCTTTTCCGCCAAAGTGGCTATAAAAGTCCAGCACCTCATGATGTTGGCGTCTCATTTGGACCTGAACCTGGTAAAGGACGGAGCTCCCTGTGACTGGGCGCTCTTCAAGAGCTGCAAGTTTTGAAACAAGCAGGCTGCATTGCCATTATTTCAGCCATGTGACTGCGAACACCAAAAGATTTAAAGGGGCGACTCTGTTGGTACCCCAACACTTTTGGATCTCACCCAGCATTTATTCACCCGTCCACAATGGGAATATTTCAAAATGGGTGGAGCAATATCCTGTTATGTCTGTTATGGAGTTGAGTTTAGCTGATATATCCTACATTAGTTTATCTTTTAACCAAAACAATATTATTATTGACTTGATTAAAGCTGACTAAATGATAGTATTGTTTTCACGTAAGTTTAATGTTAGTTTTTCTCAAGAGGAGGAGGATATTGAGACCCAGGTATTAAAGCCAAGTATAACTGATCAACTGTCTGTTGAGCCTGTCATGTCCTTTTTTATATGTTTTTGATTCTTCTGAGGAATTGTTAGTTGTTATTCCAGCTGCTTGCCATGAAAAGTTAAATTATCTTTTCAGGGTTATTTCTGTTAGTACACCAATATGCTTATTATTACTGAATGTAAGTAACCTCATGTTGCATCTCTATGGGTTAATCAAGTTTGCAAAATACATTAGCAGAAGGTCACAATATTTTACAATAATTAATTCTGTTTTTGCAATTTTCTACAGGTGAAGTTGCTATCAAAGGACTATGGGAAACACTTGTTGGAAGTTGAAGATTTGCTTCAGAAACATGGCCTGCTAGAAGCTGATATATCAGTACAGGCTGAACGTGTGCAGACATTTAATGTGGCAGCTCTCAAATTCACAAATATGGAAGGTAATGAATAAATAAAGGTTAAGTCTTCTATTTTGAACCTTCAGGCTTCAATTGTAGGTGATATCGCATCACTGTCTTCTTGTCTCCAACTTCAAGATCAGTGACCCATGTTCAAGGACAGATTCTTATTGTACCCCATAATATTATTTGCAAACAATAAGGATATAGCCCATAGTCATCAAACTACAGTGTAATACTGTGTAAGGTCATCTCTTACAATTCTCTTAACTACATTATAATAAGGAGGACAGCTGCAAGGTGTTATGAGTAAAGGAAACAGTAAACCTAAAACCTTTAAGTGATTACAAGATGGAAGAGTATTATGAAGCATGCAAAAAATATTTTTTATCAGTACAATCCTGGTAGAAGTACTGGTAAAGAAACAAGAACATAGCTGTCAAAATTCACAATCAAAAATACAGAAAAAAACACCTATAACCCTAAAAGAAACTAAACCCTGTGTAAGAGCCATTTTCCTAGTTCTATAAAATGTATGAATATTTACTAGATGATAATGCATAAAATATGGGAGGTTTCTAAAACCCCCGTGAATAGAATTGAGTTGGTATTTTCCTGTCATTTCTTAACAGTTTTTGAGTAAACAATGTTCTTTAGTAAGTGTTTAGCCTTACCTTGTGTAAGGTATAGAGGCATACGGTTTTTTAACCGTGTCCTTGAAAGAATTCTTTTTATGCTCGCGTTCGTGCTTATGCACGGCACTGAGCTTGGCGCATATCTAAGCGCCAACGGCCTAAGGGTCTTTTGAGTGTAAAGTAACTCGTAAATTAAAAGATCTAAGTTTTGAACCGTATGTTTAAAGCATACAGAAGAAGAAATAAATAACCTTTAAGTACAGAAGTAACCAAAGCATCATAAGAAAAACTAAGTTTATAGAAGATACATTTTTCCCTTTTTTTTGCCTTTATTCTTTGTGTGTAACTATTTTTCTTTTTATTCTTGTATGGATTATTTGCCTTTAACTTTCACTAAATATTTTTAAAACGAACTTTTGGACTGAGAGATTTCTTTGACACGCGTCTTACCCGTGCCTGATTTCACCTTACGCAAAGCGGCTACACCCTGTTAAAATCACTAAATACACATCCAAGATTTTTTTGTGTTTTACTACAAAACTACTATAACCAGAGTGGTGTGCTGTAGGAAGGGCTTTATGATTGCTCAGTTAATTATCATTTTTAGCTTATGCAATGCTGGTAATTTTAATTAAAATAATCAATAAGATGCCTCCCAAGGGATGCCAAATTAAATGTAGGTTGAGTAAGGGTCCTCTGTTTCACTTCCTAGTCTGGAGGCAAGAAATAAGAAGAGATCTATACATTTTTTGAACAATGCTTACAAATCGGAAAAGGTCTGCATTGACGCTGTCATGATTTATTCTGAAGATAGAGGTTTTGTAGCCTTCTCCTGTTAGGGAAGCTGTTTAGTGTACTGTTGTGAGGTTCACGTCCTGCGTTTTTATGAGCATGGCCTCCGGGGTTATTACCTTTAATTAATCTGCAGATGGGATAAAAGGTCAGCCTTATGCTCTGGGCCTTATCCAATTTGCAGATAAAAAAAGTATCTACATTTTAAACATTTCATGTGATTGCTTTTCAAATCTTGCATTGTTTTTGAAATTATTGCCTGTTATTGACTGCATATTTTGCCCCTCGTCCGCGTTTTTGGTTGCTTTGGTTTATTTTTATTTTCATTTGTTTGACTTTGTGCTTGCATCTCCCTGTTTACTCTAGACCAGTACTTCCTAACCTCGGTCCTGGGTACCCCCTGTGACTGCAGCTTTTTGTTCCCACCAGATTCCTAATCAGTGACAACACCTGATAGCGCTGATCTCATTTAATTAGCTGGGAGTATTTTTGTTTTATTCTACATTCAGAAAAGCACAGCAGCATGATTTTTACATTTATGAGACATTTAGAAATATTTCTGTTTTTGCTTTAGATTTAAATGCTTAACTCTCTTTTGTTGATTTCATTATATTTTGCCCTTTCTCTGTGCAGTTTTTCCCTTTCGTTGTATCTTATTAATAACAATTAAAAATGAGCAGAGCAGACTCGCTGGCAAACAACACACTGAATAATCAAAAGCTGCAACTACTTTAGTGTCAGACCCACTAATTAGTAAATAATGGATTGATTAAACAATTAGAAAACTTAGAAAAGCAGAATGAAAATCAAGATGTAAAGAGCAAAATAAATTATTCCCATTTAACTGCTTGGTAAATTTTTATATATCTATATTTTTTTTAACCAAACTTAGTTTTTGAATTACTATATTGTTCCGAAAACACAGAACTTGGGAAATAACCCATCACTTAATTAGCCTAGGAGTCCAATTAAAAACAGGAGTTGGTTGGAACAAAAACCTGCAGCGACAGGGGGGCCACAGGACCGAGGTTGGGAAACACTACTCTAGAAACTAGTTATCTGCTTTTCCTGCCGAGCCAGGAAAAATGCATTCACTTTCTCTGTTGTCGTTTGGCGTGGCGATAGACTTACTTTCACAAATAACCCAGACACGATTGTTGCAATAAAGAAAATGATACAATTTATTTATAACACAAGGATAATAGCAGATGGCAGAAGGATTAGTTGTGCTTTTCTCTTCCACAGAAAAAGCCACATAATTTACACATTCTGTCTCTTAGCTTAGATAAATCTTTCCTCTCCTATTGCAAAAAGGCACACAGCTTATGAATTCTGATCTTTCAGTTCATGTAACAGGTTATGAAGCTTCTATTGCCTTTAGTTACTCCCAGCCATGCTCTGCTCTGGCTTAACAAACTCTCAAGTTTGAAAGTTGCTCTTCTGCACTTTCTTACTGGATTTAGGAAGAATTGTATAACACAGCTAAAACTTTCAAAAAGGTTATTACCTTTCAGTTACAGTTACACCAATGCTACAATTCATTGAGCTGGCTTTGTCTTGTCTACTAAGTTAGAATTAATAGTTCCTTGAATCACACTTGGTGTACTTACAGTCCAGACACGTGGAAGGATCTTCAGCATGCTTTCTTTCTTTTGATAATGATGTTTTCTCCATCTTCGCCTTGGTTGCAACTTCTGGTACAACAGTTTCTTTTTAACTTTCAAACACACCAAGCCAGTCCTGTTATTGCTAGCAAAATCTGTTTTGTGAACAATTTATGAACAGTTGGTAGCTAGTTTATACAAGATGAACATGTGACCTTTTGTATACGGGCTGCCTCTACTCAGAATACTTGCTGTCTTAGCAAGGTTTGGATTAATGGCACCTCTTGTTCAACTCCTGTTATAGATAGTCTTCAGGTTTTTTTTTCGGCTTGCCCCAGATTACTCTTTTGGAGTAGATGGAGTTGCTCCAATTTCACTAAGGCCTCACCCTATTAGTACTGGGCAGTTAGCATGATGGAGGAAGCAATGACTTTTTAAAGCCAGTAGTGGACTTCTTGTCATTGTGTTCCTGGGTACATGTAAGCCCATCCTTTTAGAAGGATCAGATAATCCACAAGGGTTACAATCCAAAGATGCCCCAATGATAAAGAAGCTAATATGAATTGTGTCTGGCAGTGGCTTGCTAAGCCAGGATTTGGTCCCCAGGCTAGCAAAATGGATAATGCCAGTCTGTCCTACAATGCTGCTGTCTTTTATATGATTACTAGACATTAAGCCCGTTACAATAACGGGCGCTAGAACAGTATTGCATAAACATTATTAGGAACAGTCTATATTAAATGGCATTAAATGACCTCAATTCTGTTTGTTGTCTTAATTTTTTTGTTAAAAATATTTTTGCAAGAAGCAAAAAATTAAAATAATATAAAAAATAAAATAGAAACGTATATGACAATACAGTAAGTATAATTAATATTGCCTTAGTGTAAAACTTTATAACAATCTGTAATACACAATATCTGAAGAAGATATTTAGGAAAATGGTTTATTTTTTTACCTCAGGAAATTTTTCAATAAAATTTCATTATAGACAACATTTTTTGTAAACACTCTTGTTCAGGACCATCTACAACGTTGACAACAACATCTGTAAAACTTCTAACTCTTGATAATGCAACATATAACTGACCATGGCTGAATATTGGTTCTGGCAAGTAAATGGCAACTTTTTCTAAGGTTTGCCCTTGAGCTTTATTAATTGTTATGGCAAAGGCTAATGTAACTGGAAATTGTCGCCTTCTTATGGTAAAGGGTAAATTAGTAGAGGATAGAGCCAAATCAATACAGGGAATATTCTGACGCTCATTTTCTTTTTTACAATTGATCTTTTTGCTCGTATTTTTCTTTGCCTTTCAGCCTTTCTTTTGTTGATGTTTACTTGCTGAGCTGACCGTTCTTCCAGGAGATGTTGCTTATATACGATTTGAGTGTCTGTGTCTTTTGTCCTACTTGATGTGTCCTTTTTTTGGGTGGCATGTTGTTAGTAGATAGTTAGTTAGTAAACATGCACAGGGCAGTATGTGTGGCGTCTCCCCAGCAATGGATTTTATGTGCGCGGCCGCGACTACCCAATCAGCACGCTCCCCAGCAATGCTGTCCTTTATTTGCTTATCATGCGCGGCCACGGCTACGCCATTCACTGTGTGCTCAGCTTCCAGTGTGTTCCAGTGCGTCCACTATGCTGGTTGTGCGTGTCACACCGAGCCTCGCGCATGCGCACTTCACCAAAAGACACACACACACAGACACCTGGACGCACACAGGGGTTTTATTAAAGAGGATAGATGGTGGTGATGTCACATGCCACGAGGTCAAGGTCATGTGACCAAAAACAGAGGATTGAGCCACAAAAAAGATGGTCTGTAAAATCAAATGAACTTGTCTAAAGGGCAAAACATAAAGTAAAAAAAAAAAGAAAATCAAAGCTCAGAATCTTGACTCTGAAATGGAATAAACATTTGATTAATGTTCTCTGTAGAACTGACAGAACTAGAAATTGACTCTATTTTAAAATTAATATTTGAATGCCATAATATTAGAGGTATGTTGTGAAACATGATCACCATTATCCTGTGTATACACTAGTCTTCAGGGGGTCTTGAAATAGCACAGTTTAATCCTGAGTGTTTTTATTATTAGATTAGTCTTGTAGATCCAATAAATAATAGATGCACACTCTTACTGTTCTGCGTTCAGGTTCTGACCATTTAAGGCATTTAGTTATGGCTTATTATTTATTGTTAATAATTTATTATGTGCATTCTTTGTTTATATTTAAACTTTATTTAATCAATTTTTGACTAGGGCCCGTGCAAACATACGTTAGTGGTTATTGTCTGTCACTTCAGTAAAATATAATAAATGTAATCAATGTATTTTTTACAATATTTCAAATATAACTTTCTGTCAAGATTTAAAGTGTATTGTGCAAAAGTAATTATTCTATTTTTAAGATTTGTTTGTTTGTTTTTTACTATCCAAAAATCTTTATAATGTCAGCATTCATATAACACGTGTAGCATAAAATATCTGTTATAATTTTATTGTTTTGTTTAGTCTAGAATGTAAAGCAGCAGCATATTGGTCTGCAAAAAGTATTTTCTAATAATAATAATAATAATAATAATAATTCTTTACATTTATATAGTGGTTTTCTCACTACTCTAAGCGCTTTAGTGAGTGGAGAGCCAATTCAATTACCACTATTGTGTAGCATCCACCGGGATGATGTGGCAGCAGCCATTTTTGCTCCAGTACACTCACCACACTTTAGCTATTAGGAGTTGAAGGGGTGAGAGAGATGGCCAATTCGAGACAGGGGATGATTAGGGGGACACAATGACTAGGCTGTGGTGGGCAATTTAGCTTGGACATCAGGATACACACCCTATTTGTTACGTAGGATGTGCAGGGATCTTTTATGACCACAGAGAGTCAGGACCTCGGTTTTACGTCTCTTATGTTTTTTTTTTTGCCTTCTTTTCAGCTTACCTTTTATGAAGGCATTCAAATTCACGTAATACTAAATAGTATTTTCTTGAAATTTCAGGTTTAATATTATTACTTAAGTTTAAGCTATGCCATTATTTTTTTTAATTCCTTTGTGTTGATTTATATATTAAATGTTTGAATCAGTGTGTATTTACTTCTTGATCTACATATTTTATCATTTTTCTTGCTTTATGTATTAATTTTATAATTACAGGTTTTAATGTCAGATGCACTAATTTATGTGATTAAAAAAAATTAAGCAATTAATTGATTCCCAGCACTAATATATATAAAATATAATAATAATAATAATTCTTTGCATTTATATAGCTCTTCTCTCACTACTCAAAGCGCTCAGCAATTGCAGGTTAAGGGCCTTGCTCAAGGGCCCAACAGAGCAAAGTTCCTTTTGGAATTTACGGGATTCAAACCGGAAGCCTTCCGATTGCCTGTGCAGATCTCTAATCTCAGAGCCACCACTCCACCTATTATAAATATACACACTTCCTAAGCAGGCTACTTACTGTATATGAAAGCAAATCTTCTTAGAGACCATAGTGACCCACTGATATTATTCAGTCCTGTGTACAGTAAGGGTACATTGAAAATGTTTTAGCAATGCTACTATTCTGAGATAGTAGTTCTGCTCTCTTGTAAAAGACAGTTACCGTGTGATTTTCTTGCAATTTATTCTCTTTATCGAGTCACAGTATTTTAGAAAGCTTTATTATGGTAGTTAATAGTTCATCAAGGGATTGTGTTAAGTTTTGCTGACTCCTAAAGGGTCTTATAATGGAAACATATGTCATTACAAATAAGGTTAAGGGTTGAAAAACTTGACATTTTAGTTTAAAGGTCTTAATATATCTATTTAGTAATAAATATTGTGGGAATTCAGTTGTATCATTTTGGTCAATTAATCTTTTTTGCTTCTTCAGGTTATCAGCCGTGTGACCCCCAAGTCATCTGTAACAGGGTCAATCACGTCAACACTTGCCTAGAGGAACTGAAACAATTGGGAACAAAGCGGCGCACAGAGCTTGAGGAGTCTCGTCAGCTCTGGACTTTTTTTCAGCAGATGGAAGAGTCCGAAGCCTGGATCAGGGAAAAGAATGCTATTTTGGCAACACAGACATTTGGAAAGGATCTGACCAGCATCCTAGAGCTACTCAATAAGCATAAAATTATGGCGGGAGAACTTCTGGGACGGCGATCCCTCCTGCAACACACCATGAAAAAAGGCAAGCAAATTTTAAATAAGAAATGTTTTGGGACAGGAAAGATCCAGGAGAAGATCATGGATGTGAAGGCACAATGGAAGAAATTGGAAGACCATGCAAGCTTGAGGTTGCACAGGCTTCAGGAGGCCCTTAATTTCTTTCAATTCAATGCTGAAACTGATGACCTCCTGGCCTGGTTGCAAGACACCTACCGATTAGTCTCCAGTGAGGATTTTGGCCATGATGAGTACTCAACCAAATCTCTGATGAAGAAGCACAAGAGTGTAGTGGGGGAGATTGAGAAACATCGTCTCAATGTTGTTGCACTTAGGAAACACATGGTTAGCCTGTCAGTGCAGTATCGGGAACTGGATGAAGTCCAGAACAGACTGGGAGAAGTCGAGCAGTTGTACACTGAGGTGGTGGATGTGGCAGTACTCAGACAGCAGTGGCTACATGATGCCCTAGCTGTATATCGGATGTTCAGCGAGGTCCATGCATGTGAAGTTTGGATTGACGAGAAAGAGCAATGGCTGAACAAGATGGCCATCCCAGAGAGACTAGAAGATGTGGAGGTGGTGGCACACAGGTAGTGTTTCTTGGTGAAAAATTAGGTTCACCAAACAAGTATATAAAGATGGTCTAGTGCCTAATGATGAATTTAGTAAGTGAGGGTTTTACAAATTTTAGTCTTCATAAAAAATAGTTCTATTTATGAAATACTAAGGTAGACTCTTTTTCTGTAAATGACTTTGAATATCCATTCATACCTCTATTTCCAAAACCCTCTTTTCCTGTATTCTTGCAGCATTTGGTACAAAACAGAAACCAAACCTGGGTGGGACTTCAGTTCATCACTGGAGAAATGAACACATACAGTATGGAACCATTTTAGACTTCCCAGTTAACTTAACACACATACACACATATTTGAGATGTCAGAGGAAACTATTTGTGATGAGGTTCAGCAGTACATATTTAATTGGAACACAGGAATTCATTTACACACTTAATTTACAGTAGCTTCTGATCTTTGGATATGGTCTAAGCTTATCTGAACTTACTCTGCTGTAATTGCTTTATCGTTTATTTACAATGGATTCAATATTATACCATGGGGTTCAAAGGCCAAATCAAATAAATTGCATTATAAGACCCCCAACTTAAGAAAGGTCTGTTATTCTATTCTTACTTTTAGCTTTTCAGCATTTAACTTTTGCTTTTGTCACATTTTGTTTTACTCGCCAAAAATGTCCACACAAACTTTATATTACAAAATAAAAGGCACTGTTTTCTTTATAGTAGAAAAACTGTTTATTATTATTATGTTCTATACCTGTCAACTTGATACATAAATACATGAAATGTACAGTTTGACTGTCTGTCACAAAGTTCAATTTTCTCCTGATAATATGACAGTTCAAGGCTTCCAACATAATCAAAAAATGCAAGAATCAAATTGACAGTGTGCTCTGTTCTCACTTTTTACATTAACTTGCAATACATTTAGCAAATGGTTATTTAACTTCAGAAACTCTTTAAATTTTATTTGTGTGATTCCCTTTGTGAGGAGTAACATAACAGCTGTGGTCATCAGGAGGTGCTGCCGGTCCCCAAACACCCGACACAAATGGCTCAGACACAAGTCGCAATGGATAAAGGCTTTTATTTTGGGAAACTCTTCCCAGCTTAAGCATTTCCCATGCCACAACCACAGTACAATACACAGCAATACTCTGTCTTCCTTTCTCTCAGCGTCTCCTCCACTCTTCCCAGCAAGCTTCATCCTCCTCCTCCTTGTCCCAACTCTGGCTCCTGGTGTTGAGGCAGGTAACTCCTTTTATGTAACAGCCAGATGCACTTCAGATCCCAAAACTGGGGTTTGGAAGCACTAATGGATGAGGCTGGAGCCCGAAAAAGTACATTTTGCCAGTCCCTTCAGGACCCCCTGGTGGCACTCACAAAACACAACAAGACTGAGCTGAGAAACTCCACTTCCCAAGATGCCCTGTGGGAATCTGTAGTGATGCCGCAAACCAGAGAGGCTGCCATCTACTGTTCTG
The DNA here is from genome assembly GCF_016835505.1 of Polypterus senegalus. Lineage (NCBI taxonomy): Eukaryota > Metazoa > Chordata > Cladistia > Polypteriformes > Polypteridae > Polypterus > Polypterus senegalus. Next base: position 22,841,792 of record NC_053164.1, read on the forward strand.
CTGGAGATAGTTCTTCCATGTAGTGGGTGTCCCGGGTGGGTAAGGTTCCCAGGTGGTGCCCCTTGCAAAGCATTCCATCCTGCAAGGGCTCTCCTCCTTCAAGGGGCAGCTTTCGGCATCGACCGGTCCATGGCTCCCTCCTGAAATATAGAAACAGGCTGATGGGGAGATGCTGCATATGTACCACCTTCTAGCATCTTCCTTTACTGCTTACAGGCGGCGTCTCCAGCCATGTCATGGTTGATGGCACTTATAACACTGTCGCTGTCCTCTTGGACCTTGTGACCCTCGTCCAGAAGCAAGACCGGAATCACTGCCTATCCCCATGCTCAGCCAAGGTTAGCTCGTCCCTCCATAACCATGGAGCAGAGCACAGGCTCTCCTGCTGCATTGTTCGGATACCTAGTTTTTCTCCTGCAGAATCCTTGCTGTTCTGGTGTATGATGGAAGTCGGGGTCTCTCTATGAGATAAAGGGAGACCCTGTATTGTCTGGACCCCCTTTACCTTATGTGTGACTGTCCCCGATTTGGTGGGAGGCTGGACAACCCGGTTACCGGCAGCAAGCAAACCATTTGTTCGTGTCCAGCCCTCTGCCTTTCTCCTCCACTATGGGCTTCTTCCTTGGGGCGTATCTAACAGGAGGCCGTACAATTGGGCGATCGATCATCACAACCCTTTTGCTTGTCAGGATCAAGGATACTTGGCATCCTTCACTCATATCCATTCTTCTGCAAACAGTGGGGTGAGGTCCACAACAAAAGAAAAAGTCTCTGATAACAGATGGCCAGGAGTCCTGCCAACTTCTCCACTTGTTTACACCAGAGTACTGCAGCTCCCCACACATCTGACACAAACGACTTGGACACAAGTCACAATAAATAAATGCTTTAATTGTGGGAAACTTGTCCCAGCGTAAGTGTTCCCCACACCACAACCATAGTACAATACATATCACACAGCATTACTCTATCTTCTTTTCTTTCAACCTCTCCTCCACTCCTCCCAGCAATTTTCAAGTTCCTGGAGCCGAGACGGGTAACCCCTTTTATGTAACACCCGGAAACACTTCTGGTGTCCTGAAACTGTGGCTCAGAAACACTTCTGGGTGTGTCATCTACCCATTTCCAAATTTTGAAAGTAGTTTTTTCAGGAAATTCTTTGTTTAATTTTTTGAAATACCATTGAAGGCACCACATGAAATGTGTTAATAACAGTTGCAACAAAACTACAGATGAAAGGTTTTCTATTTATATATTGCATTTCTACGAATACATTAATGTCTTACTGTGTTCATCTGCTAAAGCAACATCTGAAATCCTTCCACCCATAAACAGTGTGCAATTAACTTTATAACAATATTTTGTCTCTGTATTTCTAGTGCCTACAATATACCTCTCCATACACTCTTAAAAATAAGGGTGCCAGAGTGGTTCTTCAGAGTGATGCTATAGGGGAACCATTTTTGGTTTCCAAAACACCTATCAAAAATGAATATTCCAGAAAGAACCTTTATCTATTTAAATTTGTAACAGGCTCCATTCAGTAAATAACCATGAATAAATTGTAACAGATTTGTGAAAAATCAATGGGTCATAGTTTTAAAAGGATCCTTGTTGCATACAATAACACAGGCTAAGTCCAAGTTTTCTTAATCTGTTTGTGTTCTGCCAGGCTGCCTGCTATGCATTAAAGATTTCAGCTTTCTGTCACATATTAGGAAGTTTATGAAAGCACAAAGAACCAACTACATATGCAAATAACCCTTCCTACTATGAATTGGTGCTTTGTCAAGCATTAGTTCTATGAGAAACCATGCAACCCAGTAAAGAACTGTAAAATGTCACTAAAGAATCAGTATTTTTAAGGGTGTAGAGCAGAAGTTCACACATGCATTATTTGACCAGTTGCATATATGCAAGCAATTTTGCTTTATGAAAACATTTGTAGTACTGGGGTGTTGTATTGTGTTAGCCATTATGAGTGTAGTGAGAAGTCAGGCAAAATGACACCTTTTATTGGCTAACTAAAAAGATTACAATGTGCAAGCTTTTAAGGCAACTCAGGCCCCTTCTTCAAGCAAGATGTAATGATTACATCTCGCCTAAAGAAGGGGTCTGATTTGCCTCGAAAGTTTGCATATTGTAATCTTTTTAGTTAGCCAATAAAAGGTGTTATTTTGCTTGACTTCTCTACTGAAAACATTTGGAAAACATAATGCCAATGCATACTGCATTGGGCCCAGGGCAGAAATATGACCTGGAAAGGTACCCTGTACACTCTTAGGCATACTGATAGATAGATAGATAGATACTATATACCAGAGAGATAGACAGATAGATAGATAGATAGATAGATAGATAGATAGATAGATAGATAGATATGCACTATATAACATAGATCTTTATTTGTCCCCGGGGGAAATTTGGCTTTATTTTCTTTTTACATCTTGAATTTAAGACAAGTCTCTGAGAGACAAACATTGGAAGCAGGATTTGCAAAGGAGAAACTATTTAAACTTACTGTGAAAATAATATTTTTCCATTTTTCATTAATGATGTACTCTCCTGCTTGCTTTTAGGTTTGAAAGTCTGGACCAGGAAATGAACAGCCTAATGGGCAGAATCTTGGATGTTAATCAGATTGTCCAGCAGTTGCTAGACAGTGGACACCCCAGTTCTTCGGAGGTCCGTGGCTGCCAGGATCATCTTAATGGAAGGTATCTAACATCAGCTTATTTAACCTTTTTTACGTACTTTTGTTTGAATGTTTAGGTTTTGTTTTTCCAGGTTGGTTTTATTTTTTTTTTTTTAATGGAGCTCAATGTCTTTAAATCACAGTACTAGTTTATGGTACTTTATTGGTTAGTCTACTTTATGTTCAGCTCAATCTATATAACAAATACTTGCGATTAAACGATAAATGTCAGTATCGTGTTGCAAACATTTTATTATACACAGCTGTGTAACTAAATCAGATCCGCTTTAAATTCGTTTGATGTTTGGTAAGCTTGTGGAAATGAAGCACAAGGAATCGTACCATTTCCTTTATGTTAATGTATCCTCTTATGTGGTTAGTCTTCTTCTTTCGGCTGCTCCCGTTTGGATTTGCCACAGCGGATCATCCTCTTCCATATCCTTCTGTCCTTTGTGTCTTGCTCTGTTACACCCATCACCTTCATGTCCTCTCTCAGCACATCCATAAACCTTCTCTTAGGCCTTCCTCTTCTCCTCTTCCTTGGCAGCTCTATCGTTAGCATCCTTCTCCCAATATACTCAGCATCTCTCCTCTGCACATTTTCAAACCAACGCAATCTCAACTCTCTGACTTTGTCTCCCAACCGTCCAAGTTGAGCTGACCCTCTAATAACAACAACAACTTTTATTTATATAGCACGTTTTCATACATGTGGTGGGCTGGCGCCCTGCCCAGGGTTTGTTTCCTGCCTTGCACCCTGTGTTGGCTGGGATTGGCTCCAGCAGACTCCCGTGACCCTGTGTTAGGATATAATGCATTGGATAATAGATGGATGGACATTTTCATACAAATAATGTAGCTCAAACTGCTTTACATGATGAAGAAAGAGAAATAAGACAAAATAAATAAGAATTAAAATTAGAGAACACTAATTGTAAGAGCCAGTCTTAGAAAGTTAAAGTTTTGAGTTAAACTCATATTAGTTTTTGCTTAATCTGAATAGAATATAAATTTCTTTCTTAGTCATAACTTATGGTATAGTCTTTTTCCCCCTTAAAGTTAGTAAGAGATACTATAACTGAGAAACAGTGTGACAATAAGCTTAATTGTGGTAAGAACAGGTCCCAGTAAGGAGGGACTTGAAAGACCCATTTTCTACTCAGAAATGGGATAAGCATACAGTTTTCTGGCCATTTAGAAATGGTTCTCTGCTACCTCCAGCTCTGTCTCCTGCTTTCTGGTCAGTGCCACCATCTCCAACCCATAACTTCATTTTTTCTGCAGTCTTGTGCACCATTTTGAACATAAGAAGAAGCGTGTAAACTTCCTAGCGGACGTAAATGCATTGCTTTTTAGCCTATTTTTAAACAGGATACAAGTGCATTGTATATTTGTGATGTGTTTAATCACTCAGTTCAAATTCTCAGCAAAGGAAAGCCCAACTCCAATGTAAGTAATCAATCATTGATTGCCATTGATATCGCCTATCGGTACAAGCGTACTTGGTACTAATAAAGAAACTGTTAGACAGTCATCTTTTGATTAAATATTACAGTAACAGGCTTCAGGGCAGCATTCAAAGAGTCAAATGCCATGTGAGGGTAGATGCCCGTCTGTCACCAGGTTTAACACGCCTGATGGCAGGTGCCTGTTCCAAGGCACCTTTACCTTCTATCCTAACACGAGCTTGTCACTATTACGCCACCTAAACTGAAAGAATGAGTCACCAGCTTGGTGCTCCTTTTTCTTCATTAAACATTTCCTAGATCTAGAAGGTAAGCATTTGCCAATCATGGTCTCAAAGAAAAAATATTGTGGGTCAAGGCTAAAAATATTGTCACAATAATATCACCACATTGCCAAAGCCTAACCTGAGTCTGTGGGACACCTTGGGTTGTAAGCGAATCAGTAGTAGCTTGAGTGTTGAAAACACACCAAGTCACTATTCTGACTTTTGATTGCAATTGCTTTTCTTGTAATAGACTCTCTTTACTTTAGTCTTCTTACTCTGTTAACTAGTGTGACTGTGGATGGTGCTATACCAGTGCTTAACCCGACACAGACGGACACGGGAGGCACAATACTAAAATAAAGTGCTTTTATTTTTTCTTTGCTTGTGTGGGACGACGTCTTCCCTGTCCCCACGAGCCCACAACACAATCCAAAGCACTACTGCACACAATACTTTCCTTTCTTCACACTCTGTCTTCACCACTCCTCTCTGGCAAGCTTATTCCCTCTCCTCCCGACTCTGGCTCTCGGAGTGGTGGCTGCTGGCTCCTTTTATAGCCTACCCGGAACTGCTCCAGGTGTTTGATGACCCATTTCCGGCTGCACTTCCGGGTGTTGTGGAAGAACCGCCCACATGGGCGCAGGAACCAATGCATTGCCCCCTGGTGGCACCCCTGGATCCCAACATGGTTGTAGAGAACTCCAACTCCCATGGAGCCCTGCGGGAATCCGAGGCACCACTGCCACCCAGGGGGGCTGCCATCCAGTGTCCCAGGGGATGTACGGTTCAGTCCATGCCTGTTCCCCAGGACCATATACAGAAGAGGCGTCCAGGCTGGGCAAGGGCCACTGCTGTCCGCCACACTAGGAAGCCTACTCACTAAATTGTGTCAGCACTCCATGTACTAAACTAGTAGTAGTCACAGCATGGGTTATAAACCAACAGCCAAATCTAATGGACCCACTTATCTAAAGTAACCACAAGCGTGAGCAATATTCAAGGTGATAATGGAGCTCGATCCTGGCATTCTGTTAGTTTTCTAGTCTCTATAAATAAGCAATGGAAAATAATGACTAAACCCCCGTGACTCCTAGGCATCCTCATGTGGCACTGCTTATAAAAACTTCTTCATTGTATAAGATGCACCTTGTATTATAGTGCACCATGTGTACTGCTTTATTAGACACATTAAATCTCATTTGTCTGTGTCTGATCTCTCTAAACGGCAAAAGCTATTACATGTTTTTAAACAGATTATGATTTATTTAAAAAATAATGAAAAAGGATCACTGTGTACTAAACAAAGTGCATTTGACAATTCCATTCTTAAACTGCACCTGGTGATTGGTTAATTTCATAGCAGTTAAGGCCCTTTCCTGCATAAAACGTGCTGATTCCAAAGCCGCCCAGAGGTGTCCGCCATTTCCAAAGAATTACTCAGGACAGGGGAGGTGGGCCCGAATTATTGGGGGTGTCATTTTGGAAAAGTTATTGCTTATTCCAGAATTTATTGTTGTGGTGTAACTACTACTTATGATCTGTGCTCATTGCCAGCAGCAGCCAAGTTAATTTAATACAAATTAATTTTTCCATTCTGACATTTACTTCAATGCATGCACATGTATAATGCATTCACTCCTACAGAGCACGATGCAAGATGCAATGTGAATAATGTACTGTACAACAAGAAGTGGTATGTATGTAGTATCCGGATTATAGAAAGGTACTGGGCATACATACTTAATGCAGTAAAACTGTCACATAAAGGAGTAGATATATATTTATACATTAATCTTCTGAGTTTACCTTTCTTATTGGCTGATCATTAGTAACTTTAGCTCATCACATTGCATGTGAAAAGGAAATCAGGTCCATGCAATATATGCATATACTCACACCTACAATGCTCTTCTGATCTTGTGCCAGTCTTTCAGACTTTCTGTTTAGTGTCCTCAGTGCATATTCAAATATTGCTATTCATTGAGGGAACCCACCTGTCCACACTAACAAGCAATGGTCTCCCTGTGGCATACCAAGTCTGCAAACAATTTATAGTCATATGAAAAAGTTTGGGAGCCCCTCTTAATTCTTTGGATTTTTCTTTATCATTGGCAGAGCTTCCAAAGTAGCAACTTCCTTTTAATATACTCAGCAAAAAAAGAAACATCCTCCGACTTTCAACTGTTTTTACTTTCAGTAAACTTAATGTGTAAATATTTGTATGAACACTAAAAGAGTCAACACCATAAGACATAAACTAAAAATGTTTCACAATGTGTCCCTGAATGAAGGGAGGCTCAAAATCAAAGCTGCTTGAAGTACTGCAGTGCATCTCCTCCTCATGGACTGGACCAGATTTGTCAGTTCTTGCTGTGAGATGTTACCCCACTCTTCCACCAAGGCACCTGCAAGTTCCTGGACATTTCTGGCGGGAATGGCCCTAGCCCTCACCCTGCGATCCAACAGGTCCCAGACGTGCTCAATGGGATTGAGATCCGGGCTCTTCCACTGCGAGGATGATCAGCTGTCCTTTCTGTCTCCCTGTAGCGCTGTCTTAGGCGTCTCACAGTGCGGACATGGCAGTTTATTGCCCTAGCCACATCAGCAGTCCTCATGCCTCCCTGCAGCATGCCTAATGCACGTTCACGCAGATGAGTAGGGACCCTGGGCATCTTTCTTTGGGTGTTTTTCACAGTCGGTAGACAAGTCTCTTTAGTGTCCTGCGTTTTTAGAACTGTGACCTTAAATGCCTACTTTCTGTAAGCTGTTAAGGTCTTAACGACCATTCCACAGGTGCATTGTGGTTAATTGAACATGCATGGAAAACATTGTTTAAACCCTTTACAATGAAGATCTGTAAAGTTATTTGGATTTTTAAAACATTATTGTTGAAATACACAGTCCTGAAAAAGGGACGTTTCTTTTTTTGCTGAGTATATATGACATGCCTTATGGAAACAGTGGTATTTCAGCAGTGACATTAAGTTTATTGGATTAACAGAAAATATGAAATATGCATAACAAAATTAGACAGGTGCATAAATTTGGGCACCCCAATAGAGATATTACATCAATACTTACAGTAGTTAAGCCTCAATTTGCAAATATAACAGCCTCTAGACGCCTCCTATAGCATTTGACCATTCTTCCATACAAAATCTCTCCAGTTCAGTTAAATTTGATGGCTGCTAAGCATGGATAGCCTGCTTCAGATCATCCCTTAGATTTTCGATGATATTCAAATCATGGGACTGTGACGGCCATTCCAGAACATTATACTTCTCCCTCTGCATGAATGCCTTTGTAGATTTTGAACTGTGTTTTGGGTCATTGTCTTGTTGGAATATTCAACTCCTGCGTAACTTCAACTTTGTGACTGATGCTTGAACATTATCCTGAAGAATTTGTTGATATTGGGTTGAATTTATCCAACACTTGACTTTAACAAGGGCCCCAGTCCCTAAACTAGCCAAACTGCCCCAAAGCATGATGGAACCTCCACCAAATTTGACAGTAGGTAGCAGGTGTTTTTCTTGGAATTGCGGTGTTCTTCTTCCACCATGCAAAGCGCTTTTTATTATGACCAAACAACTCAATTTTTGTCTCATCAGTCCAAAGCAATTTGTTCCAACATGAACCTGGCTTGTCTAAATGAGCATTTGCATGCAACAAGTGACTCTGTTTGTGGCGTGAGTGCAGAAAGGGCTTCTTTCTCATCACCCTGCCATACAGATGTTCTTTGTGCAAATTGCACTGAATTGTAGAACGATGTGCAGATACACCATCTGCAGCGAGATGTTCTTGCAGGTCTTTGGAGGTGATCTGTGGCTTGTCTGTAACCATTCACACAATCCTGCTCATATGCCTCTCCTGTATTTTTCTTGGCCTGCCAGACCTGCTGGGTTTAACAGCAACTGTGCCTGTGGCCTTCCATTTCCTGATTCCGTTCCTTACAATTGAAACTGACAGTTTAAACCTCTGAGACAGTTATTTGTAGCCTTCCCCTAAACCATGAGACTCAACAATCTTTGTTTTCAAATCTTTTGAGAGTTGCTTTGAGGATCCCATACTGTCTGTCACTCTTCAGAGGAGGGTCAAAGGGAAGCACAACTTGCAATTGACCACCTTAAATACCTTTTCTCATGATTGGACACACCTGACTATGAAGTTCAAGGCTTAACAAGCTAATCCAACCAATTTGGTGTTGCCAGTAATCAATATTGAGCAGTTACATGCATTGAAATCAGCAAAATTACAAGGGGACCCACATTTGTGCACAGCCATTTTTTCCACATTTGATTTAATTTCATACAAGTAAATACTGCTTCACTAAAAAGCTTTGTTCGGAAAACACCCCAATACTCAGATGTTCCTAGGAAATGAAAGACATACCACTGTTATCTTTTTTGTTGAAAGGAGTGTAAATTATTATGCAGGCTGAGAGGGGTTCCCAAACGTTTTCATATGACTGTAATAGTAGCAAATTTTATAGGTATTTATAGCTTATCACTCTCAGTTAAATAGGTATAAAGGCAAAAGTTGCCTGTTATTTTAACGCTGTAGCGAGGGTAAACACGGTATTGGGACAATGTCACACCAGTGTTTGGTGTCCCCTTGTGAGTCACCAACTGACCTGAAGGACTGCAAATCAGAGGGCTTCTTTGAGCTTGAACAGGCACTACGCCAAGACATGTTTCCGATGCCGCTATTTCAACTACAGTCACGCTTTCGAATTGAAGCAGCCCGATGGCAAAGCACATGCCCCAAGCCTGTGTAGGAGGGAAAGAGCACAACGCTGAGATTGAGGTTGCCAGTGGAGAGGATATGTGTGTACAGAAAGAAAAAACTGAGTGAAAGTAGGTGAAAGTTCACATTCTAACTTTCTTGCAGAGGGGAACAAGCAGTCAGTGTGACGTGTCGCCTGGGGAAAGGTGATGGTTTGACATAGGGATAGTGCAACTGATCAGAGGATGACGTAGGGTGTGCGACTTGACATTGCTTTGCTGTTGGGTGACCCCTGAAGAACTAAGTAATGATTAGCTATTCAGAAGTGCTAGCAGTAAAAATCCATAGTCCAGACCGCCAGGGGTAGTCATTTGACCGGTCTTTGGACTTGCAGATATTTCTTACTGCTGAATTGGTGGAGCAGAGAGAAGAATGAAGTTTGTATATATTAGTGAGGATAGTTTAATTCAGATTTCTGTATAGTTTTGGGTGGAAGCAATCTGTGTTTGTAGGCGCTCATTTTTACATTATTGTCTTTGTGCATAATGTTTTCACATTTTGTTTTTGATTATTTTTCTGCCCATCCTTCGTAAATTATCTCTTGAAGAAGAAGGAGGAAGAAAATAGCTTTTTGTTTATTTTTTTCTTATCACTTTTTGCTTTGGAGTCACTAATTATAGAATATAGCACCTGCACTTGTTTTTCTTGCTTTTTATGTTCTTGCATTGAACTGCATGTTTGCAAGACATTACTGTAAATAGTTATTGGCACCTCTGGGGTAAATCAAAATTCTGTTTTATTTGAACAGTCATCATTGCCTGTGTCTCAATTTTCCCATCCCCTGTTCATTCAGTTATAGCTCCAGGTACTCAGAGTCAGAAACTGCAACTGTGCCATTGCACAGGGCACCACACTCCCATTAACAGTATTAGTTTTCCTTTCACCTTCTCTGGCCCTAGCTGAGCTTTTCCCCAGTCCTATACAAGTTGCACTCCTAGAAATAGCTTAGTATCACACACTATAAGAACCTGACACCAGCTTCTAGTCATGATGGTTATAGTTTGATTGGCTGCATCGAGACCTGTGTTACTTATCATAGGTGAAGAAAATACAGATGTGGTTTTGTGATAGATAGATAGATAGATAGGAAAAGCACTATATAATAGATAGACAGAAAAGGCACTATATAATAAATAGATAGATAGAAATGGCACGATAGATAGATAGGAAAAGCACTATATAATAGATAGACAGAAAAGGCACTATATAATAAATAGATAGATAGAAATGGCACGATAGATAGATAGGAAAAGCACTATATAATAGATAGATAGAAAAGGCACTATATAATAGATAGATAGATAGATAGATAGATAGGAAAAGTACTATATGATAGATAAATAGTGTCACAGATGGGGATCTTGTCCGGCTGAGATGACTCTTCATTGTATGGACCTGGGGAGCAAGCCTGGTCATGACATTACCTCCCCCATAATGCTAGATGGCAGCCCCCTTGGGTTGGGATTTTGGAACTCATGCCTGTTGCGGTCCGTGGCCTCCACCATGGGGCGATGCAGTGGTTCCTGAGCCCATGTGGGTGGTTCTTTCACCACATCCAGAGGTGCATCCAGGGATGGGTCGTCAGACACCTGGAGCACTTCTGGGTGGGCTATAAAAGAAGCCAGCAGCCAGGGAGCCAGAGTCGGGGAAAAGGGAGACAAAGCTTGCTGGAGAGGTGTGGAGGAGATAAAGAAGGAAAAAAAAACTGTGTTTTTGTGCTGTGTTTGTGGGACTGTGTTGTGCCAGTGGCAACGGGGAAGGCGTTGCCCCCAGGCAAAGAAAAATAAAACATTTATTTGTTTTATAAGTGTGCCTCCCATGTCTGTCTGTGCCGGGTTGGGTGTTGATATAGCGCCTTTGTCACGATAGGTAGGTAGATAGATAGATAGATAGATGTGTAAGGCACTATATAATAGATAGATAGATAGATAGATTGTACTTTATTGTCCCAACTTTTAAAGTAAATTGTATTGTGTAAAGTGTTATCACAAATGTCGACAATGACCCCCCACATATACATACAAGACATACAAAAAAAGAAGAAAAAACTTCTGACTAGGTTAGTGATAGGAAAGTATTCAGAGTGAGGCATTATAAAAATGTATTGCCGTAGGTATGAAGGCGCCTCAGTAGCTTTTACTGACACACTTCTGTTAAATAATTTTTTCCCATAATGTCCTCAGTGCTAGTCTGTCAGAGAGAGGATGTGCAGTATTGCTGTTTTGTTTTTATTCTCTCCGCTTTATCCTCCAACGGGTCAAGAGTGCATCCTGTATCTAAGCTTGCCTTCTTAATCAGCTTTTTGGTTTGTTGGACTTCTCTTGAAGTGATGTTACTTGCCCAGCATACTATGGTATAGTGATGGCACTAGGCAGCAATGGCGCCAAAAATCATGTGACCGCAAAACACTCATGGTCATAATGTAACCTGCGCTTACCAAATGTAATGAAGACATAACTTGTGTGTACAAAATATGCAAAAAATGTAACTTGCACTTACAAAATGTGCTCAAAACATAACTTGTGCTTACAAAAGGTGTGGTGCAGCACGCAGACTTTTGGCAGTAATCTAACTCCATGCAAACATGCCATGCTAGAATAGAGCTACAGCATTTTAACACGTTGTATTTCCATAGACCAGAATGTTTATCTACACTCTGCTGTTGTTATGTCACTCAGATAGTGATGCAATAGACAAAGTGAATTAAAGATATCATAGGAGACAGAAGCTCATCTCAGATGCTTGGAGCGAAGTAGCAGCAGTAGTCTACATGTCAATGTCAATTTATTTATATAACACATTTAAAACAACATAGGAATGCTGTGGTCAAAGTGCTTTGCAATAATAGAATAAAAGGAAACAAACAAATAACATAAATACAAATAAAATATAAGAACATAAATAAAATACATAATAAATAGAAGTAATGTTATATAATCACAATGAGAAAACCATCAGTATTACTGAAGGTCACGGAATGCAAGTGAATAGAAGTGAGTCTTTAATCGTTTTTTGAACAGTTCAATTGTAGACGACTCCATTATGTGATGAGGTAAAGAGTTCCACAGGCGAGGGGCAGCAGCTGTAAAAGCCCTTTCTGTCCCCCTTAGTTTTACACTCGGTACGAGGGACATCAAGAGACAACTGACCAGAAGATCTAAGCACTCTGGATGGCTGGTGTAAAGCACACAATTCAGATAAACAAGCAGGAGCGAGCCCTTATAAAGATTTAAAAACTAGCAACAAGATTTTAAAATCAATTCGAAAACTGGCAGGCAACCAGTGTAAAGAAGCTAATATTGGAGAAACAGAATCAGACTTTCTTGCCCCAACCAGAAAGCAAGCAGCAGCATTCTGGACCAACTGTAACCTGCGTATCAGGGATTTGTTAATCCCAGAATACAGCGAGTTGCAGTAATCGAGACGAGAAAAAATAAAAGCATGAGCAGCTTTCTCAAGATCCCTAGAAGATAAAAAAAAAGGCTTGATCTTACCTGATAGACGAAGCTGGAAAAAGCAACTCTTGACTACAGAATTAATCTGTTTCTAAAAAGAGAGGTTACTGTCAAAGATAACAGCAAGATTGGAGACTTGAGGTTTGCAAAAGACAGAGAAAGAGCCGAGAAGTCCAAGACCAATTTGGGCTTTAGCTGATGGACCCACTATAAGCACCTCTGTTTTATTTTGATTCAGATCAACAAAATTATTAGCCATCCAGGATCTTATTTCAGAAAGACAGTTGTGCAGTTGATTTATTGTATATATTGTATCATCAGCATATCAGTGAAAAGATATGTTACATTTCCTAAAAATAGCTCCAATAGGATGAAGGTATATAGAGAATAAAATAGTACCCAAAATGGATCCCTGAGGAACACCATATGTAAGAGGAGCAGTAGACAAAAAAGAGGAATTTAAAGTAACTGAAAAGTGTCTGTCAGTTAATTATGACCTGAACCAGTTAAGAGCAGCCCCTTTAAGCCCAACAAGATGTTCATGTCGCATCAGCAATATCTCATGGTCAATAGTGTCAAAGGCAGCGGACAGGTCCAGGAGGACAAGGGCCTGAGTCAGTAATAATAGAGATGTCATTGAATACTTTAAGGAGGGTGGTCTCAACACCATGATAACGCCTAAAGTGTTATTGGTAGATCTCAAATACATGTGTGGATGTGTGAGTATGTCTGTCTCTTCTGTCGCCATGCTTATTACAATGTGCAAATTAATCATTAAGCTTCAGTTATCTTGTTCTACTGAGATCCTGAATGGATGTTAGCTGGTTTAGCTTTTTATTTTCTCACAGCCTCAGGTCTTTGGCTTAGTTTCTTTTGCTGTCTCCCTGAAATCCGAAAGCTTTAAAGTGTACGGACTGGAGGAATCAAGGGTAGATGTTTTAGGAAGGTGTTGCCTTTGCAGGGGCGTATTTTGCTACTATTCTCTGCAAATGTTTTAACAGCTTGTTTGAGAATCACGTTTGGCTCCATGAGACTACCCCCCGACCAGTCACAACTATCTTCATTTCTGCTGAGTGTTCACAAAGTCCCCCGGCTTTCTCCAAGAACACTACATTTCTCCCAGTTATGTAACCTGATAAAAATGAAAACCGGTGTGCCTTTTAATGAACATTGTGCCATTCAGGGTTTGTCTCTGCCTTATAATTAATTTTATAATTGGCTCCAGCTCAAAGACACTCAGTAAAAGGCTCAGAAAATGATGGTGCATTGTCTATAATGCTGGTCATACAAGCTAAAAGCATGGTATTATTTTCAATCGTATAAACAATTAATAAACAACCGCTTTTAATCCTTCATCCATTGTATGTTTTAAGTATACTTTATGGAGCTTATTGAATTAGATCGTGGCACTTGCTATATTGCGAGGTCACCAACTGAATGCTATCAAACAGCTTCATTTATTGTAGTAAAGTAGTACTATTTCAACTTACAAAAGACATTTTGAAGATTCAGGAAATGAATGGGTAGAAATGAGATTTATAAGTAGCGTGTGAATCACTTGTGTCCTGGTTTCTCTGATTCAGTGCATTTCTGACACATTTGTCTTTAGCATTGCTTTAGGCATAATATGTGAGTCAGTGCAGTGTAAGATTTTATTTTTCTCTGCTTTCAGTGGTCATTTGTTTGGCGTATTTGAAGCATGGATTGAATTATTTAAATTTTATCCACCTTCAGAACTGTATCCATTTTCCCTTATTCTTCAACTTCAAAAATGTAATTATTTATTAATATAACAAGGCTATTTAATGTGTTTGAGATATTGTCTCACAGCATAGCCTTGTATTATTGCTTCATGTTCACATGGGTGTTTATATTGTAAAAGGAGCTATATATGCACCCGACCCGACACAGACTCACAACGGAGGCATGTTAAACTCAACAAAAGATTTATTTTTTCTTCACCTCAGGTCCATGCCTTCCCCGTGTCCCTCAGCCCTAACACAGTCCCAAAGCACACCAAATACTAAAGTAAAGCACACACTCTTCCCAGGCAACCTCGTCCTACTCCTCCTAACTCAAGCGCCCAAGTGGAGACCACTGTAAACTTTTAGTAGGCACCCAGAAGTGCTCCAGGTGCTTGATGGCCGAGTCCCGGCTGCACTTCCGGGTGTGGCAAAAATACTACCCACGAGGGCCCAGCGTTTCCCGCTGCAGCACCCCCTGGCGGCGCCTGCAGAACCCAACAGGGCTGCACCAAACTCCAACTCCCATGAAGCCCTGCGGGAGTCCGAGGCACCACAGCATACCCAGGGAGGCTGCCATCTAGCGTCCAGGGGGAGGTTTTGGGTTTTCCCATATGTACTACTGTTTATCCCCAAATTACAAAAGATATGTGTCTTTTGAGTCAATTTAAATGTCAGTTGCACAAAACAGAGTGTACATATTCTAATAGAAATGTGTTTTTAATGTGTTGTACTTGTATGATGAATGAGCCAATCACAAGTGACAGATGATTCGATTGGAAACTGAAAAAATCGTAAGTGAAGTGAACAAGAATCATGAATCAGACCGGTGGTACTTGCACGTGCTCCTTAAAAATCTAGCTGTAAAATAAAAGACTGTTGAGCTCTGCTGAATCTGTTTGTTTGTGTTGGCAAATCGATTTGTTTAATGCACTAAATATAGTATAAGAACAAATTGTTAGTGAATTGCCCTACACTACTGAAATTGCTAATACAAAATGTGCAGGTCCGTAAAGAAGGAAAGATGGAGGCACGATGAAATTATATTAAGGTTTCCATTTGTTCTATGTATAGACATCTTTTTAAACATATTCTAATTTTAACATTTTCAATTTGTTGTGATCATCACTTCCTTGCATTACAAAATTGTTTTATTCTGCAGGTGGAATCGTATTGTGGAACTGGTAGAACAAAAGAAAGATCATCTTAACTCTGTCTTGCGTATCCAAAATTACTTGCTGGAGTGTACTGAGATTAAGTCTCAGATCCAAGAGAAACGTAAAGCTATTGAAACCATACAGTACACTGGCAGTGACCTGGGAGGTGTTCTAGCACTTCAGCGAAAGCTGTCTACGATGGAAGGTGCTTTGACTGTTTTAGAACCCAAGCTGATCTTGCTCCAGCAGGAGGCAGAAGAACTGGTTACTGCACATCCAAATCAAGCTCTTGAAATCCTGGTGCAGTTTGAGGACATTGGAGTTGAATGGGAAGAGCTTAAGAGGATGTTGCAAGGCTGCGAGGATTCACTTACAGTGGCTCGAAGGCTTCAACAATTCATTCAAGACCTGGACAACTTCTTGACCTGGCTGGTCCAAACCCAGACTGCTGTGGCTTCAGAAGTCCTACCAAGTAACCTGGAGGAAGCTGAATTGCTTATCAATCAACATGCCACTCTGAAGGAAGAAATTGGTCGGTATGAGGAGGACTATAATCGCATCCAGGATGTCAATAAGCTGTTGACATTGGAGGAAACAGAATTACCGTACATCTCCCTTCAGCAATGGCTACAAAAGTTAGATGTTGGCTGGAACAAACTTTTGGATGCTTGGGAAAGTCGTCGAGAGGTTCTTGTGCAGTCACACATCTTTCATCTTTTCCTTCGCGATGTGAAACAAGCAGAATCTTTTCTTAATAACCAGGTACAGAGATATTCAGTATATGTGCATTCTATGTTTTATATGTAAATAATTTAATAGAAGTAGAATAATTTAGTTGAATGCGGACTCGAATAGACTTGTCAACAATGGTGCTCTTCCACAAATTAACTGGTTTGTTTTGAGTAAAAAGCAAGTTTTTCATTAACATCACTAAAAAGAGAGTTTTTATTTTAGTTATGTCTCTGCTTTTGCTATTTGGGTGCCAACCTTAATAGCAGACATACAGTCTATTGAATGGATTTTTTTTTTCAAAACCATGCTTATGCTTTCTTTCCTCATTGACATCTTTATCTTAGCAAACTTATCAATTACTATATTTACTTTTTCAGGCCTGTAAAATCAGTGAATGTGTTTTTTTTTTATTTTAAAATAGCCTACTATTTAGTTTTTGCATTCAAAATTCTGTATTTTAAAGAATATGGGATGAGCAATGATGGGTGTAGAGATAAGTGTGCCTTGTAGACTAGTGCTCTGTTTTGCCATGGGGGTGACACGATTCTCAGTTTCAGACTCTTTATTACATGACATGGACTTGAACAGAGTGTCCCAAATCCCCACTATTATGGCCTTCATATTTACAGTTAACAGCCTGTTAGCCAAAACAAGTGGGAGAGAAGGCGTTATGGTCAGGTCTTATTTAGCCACGACTTAGCGTACGTACTTGAAACTTCTGCAAACTCAGCTTTTCACTGTAGCTCCTGGGCCAGGGCGTCTTGTTGTGTGGCCTTTTATGTTTACAACTTGCACATAGAGGTTGGTTCCAAATACATAGTTTTTACTGCTTCTGACCTGGTATTCTTTGAGTATAACAGACTCGTATATATCGCAGCAAGTTTTTCTTAAGATCGTATCTATAGTGCCTTCATAAGGTATTCAGACCCTTTTAATTTTGCTATGTTGCAGCCTTGTGCTAAAATCATTACTTTTTGCCTCATCAAGCAACACTCAATATCATAGAATGACTAAGTAAAAACAAAATTTTAGATTTTTTTGCACATTTATTAAAATAACAAAAAACTGAGCTATAACCTTGACACAAGTTTTCAGATGCCTTATTCATTATTTTGTTAAAGCCCCATTGGCAGCGATTCCACCCTGGAGTCTTTCTGGGTCTGCCGTGACGAGCTCCACACACCTGGATTGGGAGATTTTCTGCCATTCTTCTCTGCAGATCCTCTCAAGTTTGGACGGAGACCGTCTGTAGGCAGCTGTTTTCAGGTCTATCCAGAGATGTTCGATGTCATTCAAGAAGGGGCAGGGCACGGTGGTTTGTCCATCACAAAGTGTAAAGTGCATTGAAAGGGAGATGGTGGTTTAGGGGGATTGTCCCACACTGAGTCTACAGTACGCCTGACTGTCCTGCTGCAAGCAGTGGTTCCCCTTTGAATTGTCTAAAGCAGGGGATTTAAAACTTTTAAACCTGAGGACCCAAATATAAAAATCAGTACTGTACTGGGACCCAAAAAGAGAATTATTGTTATAATGACAATGGAGTCATAAAATGATAACTAACAATGGCCATATAATAAAAAATCGTGAATGGTCTCCCCTAAACTTTCTCGTATACACAGATATGGGGATGGAGGAGTAAATCACAAAACAATGATTATATTTTTATATTATGCACATTAAGAACCATCAATAACAAGTCAAATCAAATTAATAATATATTGGACAATTATTATAAAAGTAAAGTTGAATAAATCGTAATCTGCAGCTGCATGAATTAAAGGTGAAATACCACTTCCGGTTAGCGGAAATAGCCCAAAAGTTGATAGAAATCTATGGTTTGTACCTAATACTTGTATGCAAAATTTGGCTGACCGAAGTGAAAGCGCACTGAAGTTATTGTGTTTACATATGCACACGCATACACACACACTAGTGCTGGGAGATATACCGTTTCATACCGAAAACCGTTTTTTATTTTTGTTATAATATGAATTTTTCTTATACCACAATACCGGTTTAAATAGCCTAAACAACGTTTGGAACGTGGCGCAGCGAGAAACTGTTTTTTGACTTTTTCACTGCTACACTGCTAAACACGCAAGCAACGGAGTACATGTGTTCGTGGAGGTATTGAGCGGTGAAAATGGACAGAGAACATTATGAAACTGAAGCTGTAGCAGACGATAAAGTTGAACATGATGAACACAGAAGAACTTTTGCCGAAAAAAGGAGCTGCGTCTGTTGTCTGGAGATTTTGGTTTTAAAAGGTCAGATGTGGACCAAACAATTATTTATTGCAAATGCCGTGGAGGTAAAGTTGTCGCCGGAGCGGCAACACGAGCAATTTGCTGCACCACCTTATCCGCAAACATGCTTTGGAGTACCACGAATGTATGGAACTAAGATTGGCACCCTCCACATCCTCAGGTAAAATTGAAAAAGCTAGAGGACACTCGAGTCACACGTCACTTGTAGACGCGTTTGCTGGAGGTACTACCTACAGTACAACAAAAAAAAGCAAGCGGTGGATTGAGATAACCAACGCCAATACAATCCAGATAGCTAACGTGTCAGTGGACAGAGATTGATAACATTAATAGAAAGTGCAGTTGGTTTACAAAAAATATTTACTATTTATTCCTATTCTAAGACATGTTCAGTGCAATACAACTTTTGACAAGCACCTCTGGATATTAAGTCTAAATGCTGCTTTGGATGGTTGAAAATTTGTTGTCAAAATTATAGTTTAAGTTTATTTTGTTCAATAAAAAGGTTCTAAATTTGACTGCAACTGTCATGCAGTGTGATTCCTTCTCTTCACTGGTGCCACTCCCTTGAAAACTATCACTTTATGGGGCCATGCAACCCTGTAATGATACTTGTGTGCACATTAAAATGTTTTTTTGTACAATGTACAATTGTCATGACAGTGGAATAGGTTATTCTTAGCAAGGCTACTGCAGTAATTGCAGTGGAAAATGTGGTTAACATCCACTCATGTATGGGGAAAACAATACCGTTGAATACTGTGAAACCGGTATAATTTTGGAAAATACTGTGATATAGAATTTTGGTCATACCGCCCAGCCCAAACACACACAGACATAATTCCAAAAAAGTGAATTTTCGGAGGTCTAAAATGTCGAGATTCATCAAAATCTCAGAATTGAATTTTTGGATGATTACTATGCTTTCCCAATACATTGTATACGAGAAAGTACATAGGGAACATTTTTTTTTCATTTCAAGAGTATTTCTCACATGAATAGTACTAAAGGAGAAAATTAGGAAACCAATGTATTACTCCATTCATCCAAGCCTGCTTATTCTGAGAAGGGTTGTGGGCTACGCTTGTTCCTATCTCAGCACAATACAGGAACAACCCCTGAAGGGGGTGCCAGTCCATCACAGGGTGAATAAACACAGACACACATAAAGGCACACAAGGGCCAGTTTACTGTTGCCAGTCCAACTAATCTGCACATATTTGAACTATGGGAGGACACTGGAACACCCGGAGTAATCACAAGTACACACAGGGAGAACATGGACACTCCACACCAGTAGCACCTGGTGGTTTGAACCTAAAACAATTACATTCAAAGCAGGGAATGATCGATTCCTCAAGTACATCATACTGTAAGATTTAGAAAGGATAATATGAAAGGTACTTAACTTAGTCACTTTACACATGAGGCTGGGTAAGGAATGAGGTATTTCAAAATGTAGTTTATTAACCTTGTATTATATAACAGTACAGTTATCCCTTGCAAGCCTATGCAACATTAATACTTTTTTCTAAATGATTTCACAAATAGTTTAATATACCATTTAACAATTCAATTAAAAACAAACAAAAAACAGCTAGGTTATTCCAAAAATATTAAGCACAAATTATATTTTAAACAAGTGGTTGGTTAGACATTTTCCAGTCCAGATTGAAATGTTTAAGTCTACTAACTGACATCTTGCTGAATATTTTACTGCTTATCTCAACCCTTGTATATTTTCTGGTGCTTTTACAGTTCTCAGTATTCTGACAAACATATCTTTCACAGTGCCAGTTAATTATCAGACCACTTTCATAAAATGTGATGAGAAGGAATTCTTTCTTGCCAAGACACATTAGATTTAATACAAAATGTTTTTTGCACCTCTGTTTCAGATTTGGATTCAGCGTCTACCATAACAGCGAACACGCAGTCAACCACGGATGAGTTTAATCATTGCCACTGAAACCATATTTTGAGTACGATATTGGCAGAGCAATATATACAGTGCCCTCCATCATGTTTCAGACAAAGACACATTTTTCCTCGATTTACATCTCTGCTCTGTGGTTTAAAATTACAAATCAAATAATTCAGACATGACGATGCAGACTTTCAGTTCAGGGGATTTGCATACGTTTTGGTCACGGCATGTAGAAATGACATTTCCCTCCATTTCTATAATGGCACTATAATGTTTAGGACAAATGGTGTCATGGTGTTTGTGATTCCACAGGTGGAATTCATTGGTTCATAAGATGCCACAACTTTCTTCTACCCTTAGGAGTCTGTAGTTGCCAACATGAGGACAAGAGCTGTGCTGATGAAAGAAGCCATTATGAGGCTGATAAATAAGAATAAAACCATTAGAGGCACCGGTATATACTCCCATCCTATTAACCTTGAAAATTGTCACATCCTTGTCCTACACCTGTTATTTTCATTTTGACATTTCAATCTATTGCCACAGTCTCATCACCTCACCAGCTCATCTGACAGTTGACAGTTCCTCTTCTCTGTCCCTTTCTTATACGCATATTTGCTGTCAGTCTTCTCCGACTGACTGTTTAACAGGTTGTGAGATGGGAGTTGAGAAAGATATATTTTTGTGCCACAGGAATGAAAGCTCTCCCTGTAATGCGTCAATGACATGTTTTCACATACTTGCCGCAATTAAAGTGTGACAAATAGCAGCAGGGATATCACTTGGTACAGACTTCACCCTTCAAAGAACTTTTGTAATTTTAGTGTACAGTCATATGGCCACCCATCACAGATGTTTGCAAATCATAATTTAAGGAGCACTGTTATAGAGCGTCAGAAGGGGCCGGGGAGGGTCTGTTCTACAGGGCATCGGAGAGGGTAAGAATGTAGACCTGAGCACGAGGTCTTTCAAAACTGTTGTATACTTCTGATGATAAAATTCTCAAAATGCTGGTACTGTACTGTTTTATACAATTTTTTTCAGTACTTTTTCAGCACTGGTATACCACCCAGCTCTACCTGGTATCTGGGAAGTACAAGATTTTTTTTACAAGAAGAGTTTCTAAAAGTGTTTTCTAAGTACAGTACACTCACTCGCCAGCCCGCGGGAACAGGCACTGGGCTGAACCGCTTGAAAGGGGGTCAGGCGCTCCTCTGTTAGAGATATCGATTGTATTTAAAGAGATGATACATAGAAGAGTATGCAGGGTGCTGAAGAAAGACGAGTTGGTGATAGTTTATTATTAATAGAAAATCAGTTACTTGAATATTTCACTACAACTGTCTATTGTAAATGCCAATGCAAAATACAATGTAATAAAAAGTAAAAGTAAAAAAGTAAACCATAATAAATCGTAAATAAAAATGCCAATGCATAATAAAACATGGTAAAACATAGAAGTAAAAAGGCAAAATGTAATAAATCATAATCAAAAATAAAAAAGTAAACATTTAATTATGTTAACGCCTCATCAAAAACAATATTAATAATTACTTTATCCTGTAACTTATATTCAATAAACATTGCTTTTTTCCTCTTTTTCATTAATTGGACGATTCTGTTTGTTCCCTGCGTGGAGTTTGCATGTTCTCCTCGTGTCTGTGTGGGTTTGCTCCGGGTGGCCCGGTTTCCTCCCACATGCAAGTTAGG
Organism: Polypterus senegalus; assembly: GCF_016835505.1. Lineage (NCBI taxonomy): Eukaryota > Metazoa > Chordata > Cladistia > Polypteriformes > Polypteridae > Polypterus > Polypterus senegalus. The sequence goes on from NC_053164.1 coordinate 22,863,994, forward strand.
TGGATTGGTGGTTCTGAATTGGCCCTAGTGTGTGGGTGGGTGGGTGTGTGTGTGTGTGTGTCCTGTGGTGGGTTGGAGCCCTGCCCAGGATTGGTTCCTGCCTTGTGCCCTGTGTTGGCTGGGATTGGCTCCAGCAGACCCCCGTGACCCTGTGTTTGGATTCAGCGGGTTGGAACATGGATGGATGGATGGATTCTGTTTGTTCTTGATTTTTATTATATGCAGCTCTTTTTTGTTCATTTTTCGATGTTCATTATCAGCTCTTTCTGGTCTTTTTCTATCGTTATCTAAAATTCCTCGTTCTTGAATAGATAATTTACTTTTCTGCGTTGCCGTTATAATCAACTGCGTTGAAGAGTGAGTTAGCACTGATAGTGTCACAGGATGGTATATAGAGAAGATGTGTGCAGTAAGAGTAATGATTGGACGAGTGGTTTGTAGGGGAGTGGTCAAGGCTGAATAACGCGCACAAAACGGAAAACTATTTTAATATAATCTAGTGGTATTTTTTATTATATTACAACCATTAAGTATAATTTCATATATTGCTTTCTCAAATTACTTTCATCACAAAAGCACAATCACATTACAATTCAAACCAATTAGATAATGTGCGTTTTTATCACTCAGTTTCAAGGTAAAGCATTTTTGCTCTGACCCTCTCCCATTAACATACACTCCATCTTCCATTTTCTTTTTTCATGGCAAGAGGCAATTTGATCACCATGAGTCCCGTGTATTTTAACTTTCACTTACTATGTTGCATTGGCAAAACACGGGGAAATTTTAAAGACGCCTCTCTACTACAATTTGCCAGGAAAGACGAGGGTTAAATATTACACCTTCATTAGACTTATTAGTTTGACTGACTATACATTAGGGATTTATGTTTTAAGATTTAAAGATTGTTTCTGGTATTTGAGATGTAAAGGTTATGTACAGAAGGCATATGGAAGATATGTTTTAAATACTATAACAGAAGAAGCACTTCTCCTGCTTCCTGTTGAGCCAGAGGTGCTCTGGGAACAACAGCTCAAGAGATGAAGTTATTTCTTTTAGTATGGTTGCCTTCAGAGGTGAAATGTTCAAGTCTAGAAGGGCCACGATACAATATGAATACAACAGGGTGCTTAAGAAAATGTTACCTCTTGTGGGAATGTTTTTGTTTCCCTTACTGTTGGCTAAGATGGCAATGACACTGAAAAGAATAAAAGACCTCCATTTCTTCTTTATTCCAAAGTCAGTCTCATTGTCATTTCAGACAAATGGCACAGAAAGAAAACACAATTCCCTCAAGTTCTGGCATTTTTTGAAGCACACTATACAGTAAGTGAGATTACCTTTTGATTTCATCAATTGTATATCTGGAACAGTGCTCTCCCCAGAATTTTTTTTCCAGCCGGGTGGCATGAAAAAGTAGAACGGTGGGGCGGGACAAGGAAATTTGGTGGTGGGGAAAATTAAATGTGCACTATTTTTATTAGTTAATTATTATTAATAATTTTCCAGTGCTCAATGTGACTTCCTTTTTTAAGGTTTGACACTTCTGCCACAATATTTTTATTAAATTTAAGAAGTATCCAAATCAGGATCCTGCAACCCTAACAAAACTTTTAAAGAACAATTGTTATGACATAAACCAAGAGGCACAAGTACTGTCGCTATTGGGAAGAAAAGTGAAAACAATGAAAAAAGGTATGGGAAACCTAATGAAGAAAAATGTAAGAATATTCCTCAATGCCAGCTTGTTTATGCAGAAGGTGTCTTCAGTGAAATATTTATTCTTATTTTCTTCCAAGAAGCCCAGTTGTCTGCAGCTTTCCCATAATCAAAGTCCCCAGGATCTGGGCCCTCCAAGGAGATCAGCATGAGATTATTTAGCGTGCTTTGATTCATGCGATTTCTCAAACATGTCTTGATCCTTTTAAGGGCAGAAAACCCCCTTTCACATTCAGCTGTGCTCACTGGGATCACTAGCCCAACATGAGCTAGTTTGGCTATATTTGGAAAAGACTCTTTGAGTTCTGATGTCGTTGCCATTTTTAGTAAAATCTGTTTTGGACTGAAGTCTTTGTATGACTGACTTCTGATCATTTTTGATGCAACTGTCCATTCTTGCCTGCTACTTTCATATTTTAAAATTGGAGGGCTACCATTTTTGGAGTAACGATCGAAAAGAATTTCAGCAGACTCACTTGAATCGTGAGTTTCTGCGTTGAAAACTTTTGAAAAGCTGGAGTTAATTGGCATGTCAGCGAATCTTGCATCTAGGTGCTTGACAACTGTCTGTAGGTATTTATCATATATTGCAGTTTTGAATGACATTACATCACTCGGTGTATAAACAATGCGGAGATCTGACCATTCTTCTGCTAGACAATGAGGAAGGCTTTGAAAATATCTCCCAGGAGTGTCTTTCAACTCCATGATGGACAATTTTGTGGTGAGCAAAATTGGCTCAATTTCAGTAAGACTGACATCTTGCCTTTGCCAAGCCTTAGATAAGTTGGACAACAAAGGTAATACGCCTGAAAGCATCATCAGAGAGGAAACAAAATTGTACGTTTTAATACATCTGCTTAATCCTTCATCTGTGATGTCATTTCTTTCAGTGGCCTCTCTTTCCAGCATAGCTTTGACACTCATCATACATTGTCATAGTGACTGTACTGCAAAGTCATGAGACAACCATCTAGTGTCACTGGCCATTTTCAGCTTAATCTGGGGAATATTCCGAATATTTTGAATTTCCATTAAACCAGCCATCCTAACTGAAGAATTTTGGAAGAAACAGAACAGCTGCCTTAAGATGTCATTCAGCTTTGTTAAATAAGGTACAGCAGCTGCTGCTTGGGCACTTGCAAGGGCCAATCGGTGGTGTACACAGTGGCACTTGACCAAGAGTCCAGATGTTTTATCTTTAAGCAGTTTTGCCACTCCTTTCTGTTTCCCAATCATAACAGCCGCTCCATCTGACCCTAGTCTAACCAGATTAGCAGTTTTCAAGCCTAGAGTGTCCATAGTCTCACTCAGTGTGTTGCTTATAGTCTCCAATTCGCCATCAATCACATTGCGGGTTGATGCAAAACTAATTCTGACCTCTTTAGTGACCTGGCAAACATATTTAATGCAAATAACTAATTGTTTTACAACTGAAATGTCTGAGGTTTCATCACACAGAATACTGAAAACATTTTCAGCGTGTATATTTTTCAGTATGTTGGACTTTATTTCTGATGCTAAGACATCCAGCAGCTCTTGCATTATTCTTTCAGAGGTGTAATGTGCATTTTTTTCCAACATTGAGATGTTGTATAAAGGAACAACCCATTTCATTCCAACAGCTTTTCAAACAACGTTGTATGTGACAACTCATTTTTTGCCAACCAAGCTCCCACAAAGGCATCTCTCTGTAAGTTATTTAACGCGGATGCAGATCTTTCAATTTGACCGATTCCAGTTTGCTCTAGTACACACTTTCCAAAAAGGTCAGCAGAAGACTCAATGTGCGTTTTACTTTTTTCATGGTCCAGCAAGCTTTCTTTTCGAATTCTTGTGCATGGCACGTTTACCCATGGTAACTCCCTCCTTGGGGTGTGTTTGTTTAAATATTTCATGCACAATGAGCACCACATACCATTTTCTTTGACCATTAGCTAATTAAAATCTTTAAACCATGGTTTGTTTATGCCGGATAAACGGTGCTTAGATTTATCAATTGGCAGAGTGTGTGCTGAAGAGATTTCCCCGATGGACCAGCCTCTGCAATGTCTTCTCTGAAATTGCCACATCAGGAGTTGATGCCACACCTTCATTAGTTTGTGGTGTCTCTTTTCTGAAATAACTGAGCAGTGTTGTTTTCTGAACACTTTTTTTGCTTATCTTGGTGAAATGTTTGCAAAAAATTAAAAGTACCTATGAATAAGACTTTTGAGTGGGAAAATGGGAGCCTGTTGGATATTCAATATGCACTTGCACTACGGCAGGGCAAGATATGAACAAAAAAGGAATGGCAGATGGGTCACTTTATCAAAACCATCAGCAATTCAGTGACAAAACTTTTGCTCAGGACACAGTATGTGCTGCAAGGGTTTCTTCACACTTTTTGCAACATGGACGCAGGCCCAAATATGAGCAAATATAAGAATGGCAGATGGGGTCACTTTAACAAAACCCACAGTATGAGCAAATATAAAACGGCAGAGGGAGTCACTTTTAGAGGAACCACAGTGAGTGCTACAAGGATTTTTGCACACAGAACACACCTAATGCTTCAACAACTGTATATACGTTGTGGTGGATAGGGGGCACTCTCGCTCCCTTGAACCCCTGTCCACGACTCCAAACACAAGGTAAAAGTCCTCAAATTGACTTTATTAAATTGCCACAGTGCACAAAGCACCCTCTCCTCCACAATACTCATACAATAATCACTAATCACAAACAATAAACAATCCTCCACTCCCAGACGCGTTGCCACCCTTCCACCCAGCTCAGCTCGCCGTCTGGGAGCTCCCACAGTCCTTTTATATCTCCTGACCCGGAAGTGTTCCTAATCCCCAGGCCATGTGACTCTCAATCACTTCCGGGTCAGGTACAAGTTCTTTTCTTCACCTCGGAAGCATGTCATTCCTCTTGTCCACATGTGCTTCCGGGCGTAGGGAAAATATCCATTATTCCTCCCTGCAGCGTCCCCTAGTGGCCCCCATGGCATCCAGCAGGGCTGTGCATAAAAACTACATTGTCCATGATGTCCTGCTGGTCTTCTGGGGACCTCCCTACTGCAAGGAGGGCTCCACCTGGCGGCTTGGGGGTATTGGCCAGGATAAACGGCCGGCCATCCATCACAACGTATATACTGTATATTGGTTTGCTATGTACTGAACAAGAAGAGAGCAGCTGTATGCTTAGCAGCACCACACAGACTGTACTGACACTGAGAACAGAGACGTCACTTCCTGACTCCCTTTTTCTGAAATCTGACAGGCTGGTTCAACTAATCCTTTTTTATTTTATCAGTCCTCCTCTCATCTGCCCACCTCCACATCCTCTTTGCTTGTGAACTGCCGCTCAGCTCCCGCTATTAGCATGTACAGCCCCCTCTCGCCCGCCAACCTCTCCATACTCCTTGCTAGTGTATTAAGCTGCTCTGCCCCCACTATTACCATGTACACCCCCTCTCAAAAGCCCACCTCCCCATACTCTTTGCTTGTGAACTCCGCTCTGCTTCATTCCCGCAGTGATCGGCAACACTCTCCCCTTGCCACTTGCAATCCTGCTTCTAAAATATTTGCCCTCCTGCCCGCTCATCTCTTGCCATTTCTGCAGATCATTAGATCTGCCTGTGCCTGTAGATTTGCAGCTGTCATCTCACAATGTCATGCGAGATGACAGCCAGGCGCTCAACTAAATTAGCCGGGCGGAGTGCCTGGAGAAACACTGTTGAAGTTTAGTTTTTATTTATTTTATTTTTTTTTTACTTTTAGATAACATTATGTTAACATTAACTTACATTTGTTAAGTATCAGCCAGAGTTCCCCTTCTAGCTGGCTTTCACATTTTTAATCATTGCCTATTTTGTTCATGTTAATATCAATGATTATTTAGATTCCATATGTTGATGTATCATTTTTTTATGTGCTATGTAGTTTGTGGGTGATTCCCACAAGAGTTGGGACCATCAGCCCATCACTACCAAGAGACTGTCCCTAACCTTATAAAGGCTAAGGTAAATCCACAGTCCCTTGCGGTTCATTAAATGTGCTGTTGTTGGTGAGTTTCTCTGGTGAATGTTCTGTGATTTTTGTGAACCTCTGGATTTTTGAGCTCGGTGCTAGGGATTTCAAATTGGGACTTTGTCTGTTTTTGGATTTCTATTTTGTATTCGTTGTCTTCTGTGCCTTTGTGTCCCTCGGAGCCACAGATCTACTTTTGACTGTTTTTGTGATTTGCCCCTGTTAGGCAGTTTTCCCCCATCTAGTGGGAGTCATTGTTGGAACTTAATGTGCTTAGAAACCTCTAGTTTGTGACAATGTTGCCTGACAGACTGAAAAAATAAAATCAAAATAATTAATGTCTATGTGTAGATACAGTCATATGAAAAAGTTTGGGAACCCCTCTGAGCCTGCATAATAATTTACTCTACTTTCAACAAAAAAGATAACAGTGGTATGTCTTTCATTTCCTAGGAACACCCAAGTACTGGGGTGTTTTCTGAACAAAAATTTTTAGTGAAGCAGTATTTAGTTGTAAGAAATTAAATCAAATGTGAAAAACTGGCTGTGCAAAATGTGGGTCTCCTTGTAATATTGTTGGTTTGAATGCATGTGACTGCTCAATGCTGATTACTTGCAACACCAAATTGATTGGATTAGCTCGTTAAGACTTGAACTTCATAGACAGGTGTGTCCAATCATCAGAAAAGGTATTTAAGGTGGTCAATTGCGAATTGTGCTTCCCTTTGACTCTCCTGTGAAGAGTGACAGCATGGGATCCTCAAAGCAACTCTCAAAAGATCTGAAAACAAAGAGTGTTCAGTCTCATGGTTTAGGGGAAGGCTACAAGAAGCCATCTCAGAAGTTTAAACTGTCAGTTTCAACTGTAAGGAATGTAAACAGGAAATGGAAGGCCACAGGTACAGTTGCTGTTAAACCCAGCAGGTCTGGCAGGCCAAGAAAAATATAAGAGCGGCATATGTGCAGGATTGTGTTACAGACAACCCACAGATGACCTTCAAAGACCTGCAAGAACATCTTGTTGCAGATGGTGTATCTGTACATCATTCTACAATTCAGCACACTTTACACAAAGAACATCTGTATGGCAGGGTGTTGAGAAAGAAGCCCTTTCTGCACTCACACCACAAACAGAGTCGCTTGTTGTATGCAAATGCTCATTTAGACAAGTCAGATTCATTTTGGAACAAAGTGCTTTGGACTGATGAGACAAAAAATTAGTTATTTGGTCATAACAAAAAGCGCTTTACATGGCAGAAGAAGAACACTGCATTCCAAGAAAAACACCTGCTTACCTACAGTCAAATTTGGTGGGGGCTCCATCATGCTGTGGGGCTGTGTGGCTAGTTCAGGGACTGGGTCCTTGTTAAAGTTGGGGGTTGGATGAATTCAACCTAATCTATATATATACTGTAATTCACTAAGGCAAGACACCCCTGAAAAGGCAAGACAATCATGGAAAGCACGCCGGAAGGGGCGTGGATTCACTAAGCCGCCAACAAGTGAGACACCTATGGCGCATGCAGGGAGGAGCCACGCCCACAAACACCAAGACCATTGGATATGACGACAACTTACAGAGCCACGGCCACCAACTCAGACGCGACGACACAGAAAAACCGGTGTCATTTATATTCGTCTGTCGTAGAGGTCACATGCAGCTCCGACCCACGTTGACTGTTAATAGAGGCATGTTTCTCACGAAGGTGAATCACCATATGCGGCGTGTAAAACTGTTTGCGAGGGGTATCCCATGGGATCCTTAAAACATTCCTTTACAACTGAGGTTAAAACACAATGAAGTGAGCAGTCTTTAAAAAATGAGTTTTCGGTTAGGACGCACGACTGCATGCACTATAGCAAACTGTTTTACACGCTACATACAGCAATTCGCATCCGCGACAAACATGCGTCTTCTTAGATGCTCCTGCACTTTGTACACACACCCCTCCCACCTCTCTACCACCGTGGTTGAGTGTCTTGGTGGATTATATATAGAAAGGCAGCCAAAACCGCACAGAACAATGAAAAGTCTACGTGAGTCACAGGTGCATCTGGACTGTACAAAGACGACAATGACTCGAGTGACGAGTTGGAGGTGGGCACATGAGCAGGCAGTGTATACTGGACGAGAAATCAGCAGACTAGTATGACAGAGGGAGCGGAATGGACGTCCTTCTCCTCTCCTCCCATTCCACCCTTCACGCCTGAGCGCCGCACGAACGATTGTGTGTTGGTTCGTTTCATGCATTGGTTAAAACCCAATGAAGGAAGCAGTCTTTAAAAACCAATAAGCCATGTTCCTCTGTTTCATTACCGTCTCACATGCTTCACCAATGCAGGCCCTGCAACAGTCGAGACGCTCTCTCGGCAGCTGACCTTCTCTGTGCTTGACCGGTTCACACAGAGGCACCACATGACCAGGCGGTGTGTATGCTTCGAGAACGAGGGTGGACGTGACAGGACTATCTAAGAAGAGGCATGTTTGTCACGGATGTAAATCGCTGTGTGTGCAGCGTGTAAAACAATTTGTCGCGAATGTGAATCGCTGTATGCAGCGTGTAAAACGCTGTATTGTATGTTGCCCTCTCCAGAGTTGCATCTTTTCATTCACCTACAGTCGTATACACAATGAAGTGAGCAGTCTTTAAAAACCGAGTTTTTGGTTACGATGCACGACCGTGTGCACCATAGCAAACTGTTTTACACGCTACATACAGCAATTCGCATCCGCAACAAACATACGTCTTCTTAGATGCTCCTGCACTTTATAAACACCCCCCTCCCACCTCGCTGTTACCATGGTCGGGTGTCTTGGTTGATTATATATAGAAAGGCAGCCAAAACCGCACAGAGCAATGAAAAGTCTATGTGAGTCACAGGTGCATCTGGACTGTACAAAGACGACAACGACTTGTGTGACTAGTTGGAGGTGGGACATGAGCAGGCAGTGCATACTGGACGAGAAATCAGCAGACTAGCATGACGGAGGGAGCGAGTGGACGTCCTTCTCCTCTCCTCCCGTTCCACCCTCCACGCCTGAGCGCCGCACGGACGATTGTGTGTTGGTTCGTTCCGTGCATTGTTACAATGTTGCTTTTCTTGCTGATTTATTACATTACCGATTTTTCAAATGTTAATTTTCTCCCTGTGCTTAAAAATGATTAAAAACCGGCCTGATTATGCGGCGTATGGTACACTGCAGGTTGGCTATATTAATAAATAATTCACTAAGGCAAGACAACCATGGAAAGCACGCCGGAAGGGGCGTGGACTCACTGAGCCGCTGACAAGTAAGACATCTATGGTGCACGCAGGGAGGAGCCACGCCCACCAACTCCTGGCTTCTCCGATTGATCGGTATAAGCATGGAAACTGTTGGGTTTGAAGCAGGGATGTGACGTTTGTTTTCTTTACTGGAGATTAAAACATTTCTTGTAGCCAGTTAAATGTTTAACATGTTAAGACAAGAGTCTTTTATTTTATTTTTATCTGCAGGCCAGTTTTATTCTGTGTAGCACTCTTTAGCACTTGGGCTCCATCACTCCCTTCTGTCTTTAAAGATTTGACAAGAAGTGTGCAGCCATAGCCTGTTACTTTAGTTTATTTTATTAGGGGTTATCACAGATGGCTGGGGTCCTTGCCTGGCCAGGACGCCTCTTCACTGAGATGACTGGAAGAGCAAGCGTGGACAGCACAGTACCTCCCCCAGGACGCTAGATGGCAGCCCCCATGGGCTGCAGTGGTGCCTCAGACTCCCGCAGGGCTTCATGGGAGATGGAGTTATCTACAGCCCTGTTGGGATCTGGGGAGCCGCCAGGGGGTGCTGTTGCTGTTCCTGGGCCCGGAAGTGGGGCAGCGAGCACCTGGAGCACTTCCGAGTGACTTATGTAAGGGTCCAGCAAAGACTACTCAGGGAGCCAGAGTCGTTAAGAGGAGAACGAAGCTTCCTCAGGAGGAGTGGAGGAGTAAAGAAAAGGACTGAGAGATAAAGAAGGAGAACAAGAAAGTAACGTAAAGAAAGGAAAGTGTGTGATTGGGCTGTTGGGGACATTGTATATAAATCCATTCATGTGTGCTTTTTGGACTTGTGCCTTTAGTGTCTGTCTGTGTCAGGTTAGTGTGTCACAGTGCCATCTGTCTTCCACAGGGTATTTGAGTAGGGTCCTGCTTCTTGCAACTGTGTGCTACAAAAAACAGACATAATAAACGGTGGCTCTTTATTATTGTTATAGTATACTTTATATATATGTGAACTGTACTTAACTGAATAAGTGATGTGGGTTCAATCTTTATTTTAAGTGGTTTATTTTTTCACATGGTATCTCCCAAAGCTGGGCATGTAGTACAGCGTGTACATGAATAAAGTACGTTAGATAATAAATGAAAAAATAACTTACCAAATTAAAATGCAAAGCAAAAAAAAAATGCTTCTTAAATCTAAGATATCTGACCAACTGTTGACTTATCTAAAATGCAATAACGAAAATTATAAAGTGTAATGAAAATAAATATTTAGTTTACCACATTACAGTTATGTGGAGAAAAGAGAAACTGAGTTTAGTTTATGCCCATATGCTATTCATTGACTGCCTACCACTTCCCACAGCACTTAACTGGCATCCTGCAGTGAAAATGATCAAGTCAGCTACTACATGGATAATGCATCATCTACCGGCTACATTAAAAAAAAAAAAAAAAGCTATAAAAAGAATAAGATTTAATTGATGATGACATTTAACATATTTGAGCAATCACCAGTGATTTTATCTGTTTGTTTTTTTTTTGTTTTTTTTGCATATATTACAGGGAGCAGGCCTTAACTTTACTCCATTTTGCTTTCTTTTGTATTGTGTGACTTTGCTTTACCAGACAATCTTCTTCTGGTAAAGGGCTGTGTTTTACAGTGTCACATTTGTTTGATGGCTTCAGTTGAGTTTTCATATGCTTCTTTTATGCTCTGCAGACACATCATGAGCAAAAAAGCTAAAATATTAACAATTAAACAAAATTAAAAAGCACATATGATGAAAATGCATCGCAGATGTGGTAAAAGGGGTGTGAGCTGTCTAGAAAGATCCAGAGGTAGACCCAGACCTCCCTAGACGTGTCACAGAAATGGCCTTACCACAGGCTGCCAGCTCCAAGTTACTACCTGCTGGCTTTGCCCAAAAATGAGAAGTTGGCCTTAATTTTTTTTTTCAAAAAAGCATTAAATGTTTACAAATGCCTTACAAGGGAGAGGCTAAACATAAACCTCTGGCTTTTTGTGATAACCCCAAACAAAATATCTTTATAATTTATGAATTTATTTACAAAAACTATATGAAACTCTAGAAATGGAAAATACAGGAAAAAGAGCAATAAAGAGTTTCCCAAAAAAGGCAACCCAAGGTTGACAAGCCTCAGTACAAAATCCACAATCAAAATCCAATAACAGAAGTGATAAATGAAGAAACAGAATATATCACTAGAAAATATTACAGAATGGTAAACTCTTAGCAATTCATTGCTGAAACCAATTAACTAAACTCAAAAAGTGGCCGAAGGAGGACCCTTCGGCAGTGACACCCGGGTGTTCCCGTTTCCTGGGGCTCCACCCACAAAACACAAGGAATGGCAGAACATTTCAAGACATTACATGTAAATAACAAATAAAAGTACAATGTGTGTGTCTTTACCTGTTGGTCTGCCATTTGTACTCTCTTTATGTTGCATATTACTTGTCAAAATAGAATCACTTTTTGTGTCAGTACTTTATGTAAGAAATTTAGCTTGATAGCTTTGATGCTGCTTGTTACAGAAGAACATCACATAAAAATAACATCAATCACAAGTTAAATAACATGCATTATGTTAGTGCGATTATAAAGGAGATGTGCAAGTTATTTGGAAAATAAGTTAAAGCACGTATAGTGTGTACAATATGCACATAAATGTACATACCAAATACAAAATATACATATACATACACTAACACCTTCATATATGAAAGGACACACAAATGGGCGAGGAGAACAAGCTAAACTACTTGTTTATGAGTCTATAAGTTTTAATTTTAATTGGTGTTTACCAGAGGGGAGCTATTAAAACAACAGCAATTTATTTGTAGAATAGCCCAAAAGCACACAAGGAATGTCTCACTGGGCTTTATCTGGCCACGTTTTTTGACAGCCCTCTAGCCTTGACTCCCTAAGAAGACAAGAAAAAAACTCCCCCCAAAAAAATGGAAGAAGTCTTGAGAAAGGCAATTCAGAGACATTTCTACTTTTGTCTGTAGTAGGGAATCCAATCCCGGGCTCCCGGGAATGAAACTGCTGGAATTCCCGGCTGAACGGGAATGGCCAAGCTCATATATATAGCGTGTAAAAGTGTAAAAATCGATCAAGAAATAACAGTTATAGCTGAAAATAATTAAGTGGCATGGTTTTTTGGCCCATGGTGTAGTGTGTTGCCGATTAATTCAGTCAACAACAGATCAGCAGCAGTCAGTTTCCTGGCTCCCATTAAGACTGAGCATAGTGGACTGGGAGGAGTCTGCACTCTGCAGCTCACGAATGCAGGGACGCGGCAGACTTCATTGACGTCTGTGGCATGTGCTGTTGACAGCACAGGCTGGTGTCAAGTTTTCAACTGGAGCAGAGCTCGGGTCCAGTCGGCAGTCAGAACACCAGTTGTTTGTGTTGAAAGCCTCGTACGAATGGCCGAGTTTGTCGAGTTTAAAAAAGACGGAGTTTGGCAGCATTTTTTGCGCGACTGTGCTGCCTACTTCAGTGGAGGCAGAGCATGCTTTCTCAGCGGCTGGTGTACTCAGCATGAAGGTACGCTCTCGCCTGGATGACCGAACGCTCAACACGTTGGGCTTTCTACGCTCTTATTACACAAATGACTAGATACATGTACTTATATGACAGCATGAACTGCTTGTAGTTAAGGTTAGTCTTTTATTGGTGTCAACATATTGCAGTAGTTTTATTAAAAATAAGTGTCAGTCGTTCTAAAACTATTCACATGTGAGATGCCCGTACATTGTGTCATTCACGTGAGCCCTGGATTCCCGGGAATGACATACGGATTTCCCGAATTCCCAGGAATGGATAAACCCATCGGGGAATGGATTCCCTAGTCTGTAGGTCATGTTTTAGTGTGAATTCTACACACGGCATTATGCATGAGCCTCCAGGACCTTGGCCATTTAGGCACTATATGAACACTAGACACATACAAATGGAAGAGTACAGCCAATTATTTTTTCAGCAGACATCACAAATGCTGCAATTTATTTTCAGAGTGGACAATTGCTGAACCAAACTAGACAGCAATGGCGAATGTGATTACAATTTCACTTATGGCTTTGTCGAACTATGCTGGGAAGGAGTGGAAAATATTTCATTACTTTAGTTGACATAAAAAAAATGCATCCACTGCTGAGTCTTAATGATGGAAATGGTGATAATGTCCCAGCTGAGAGTGTTTGTGATAGTTTTACCCAAAAATTTAAAGAGTTCCACCATCTTGGCTGTAGAATAAATAATTTCTAGAGGGAGAGGTTATAAGTGTCATTTGTGAAAGTCATTTACCATCACAACTGTCTTTGTGATATTGAGTACGAGGTTGGTTATTTGTAGTGCACCAAGACAAAAGATGAATCACCTCCTTAGTAGTAATTAGTCTGATAATGGTGGTGTCGTGGGCGAACTTAATGATTTTTACTGAAGGGTCAGTGGACCTACAGTCATTAGTGTACAGGGAATTGCGTAGGGGGAAAGTACACAGCCTTGTTAATCTGCAGACTGTCTGAGAGATGGGAGCCTGTCCAAACATCCTGTTTGTGAAAAAACTGTGAGTCCATTTGCAGAAGGAAGCATTGAGTTCAATTTGTAGAAGTTTAGTTTGCAGAATTTCAGGGTGAATGGTGTTAAATGCTGAACGGAAGTGTACAAACAGTATTCTGGCGTAAGTTCCTTCAGAGTGTAGATGCTGCCCCAAAGTGCAGGTCCATGTTTATGCTGTAATCCACAGATCTACTTGTCCGGCACACAGACTGAAGACTGATGAGCAACAGTAACAGACTTCAGATGGATTAGAACTGAAGCTGTTCAAATATCATCATTTTAACTGACGTTAGGAATAATAGGCCTATTATCATTGACGTACCTTATTTTATCTTTTTTGAAAACTGGAGTAATAGCATTCCTTTATTCAGAGTGAGAAGCTAAAATTAAATTCTGGACAAAGTTGCATGCACTAATGAGGACTGATAGGTTTCTTCATTTTTTTCTATTTTTATCTCTGAGTCTTTCTCTTGCTCCCTTGTACGCTATTGATGTCCTTTTTGCATTTCCTTTGTAACCACAAGGGGGAGCCATCGAACCCCAAACCACAGACACAAAAAAAAAACAAGCAGAATTCCAGGTTCAAATAAAAATATTTTATTTGCTTCCAAATAAAAAACACCAGCCACAATTCATAATTATTTATTTTCTCCTTCCACCTCCCTTAGAGTGTTGCCTGCTGCCTCCTGACTCAAATAATGTAAGGCTGCAGGTTTTCTTTTAAATCTGACCCAAAAACTGCTCGCTCAAATCATCTGGAGCACTTGCGGGTCAATTGGAAACCAGCTCAGTTTAACCCCAACAGCACCCTCTGGTGGTACCCAAAGACCCCAATAGGGCTGCATTTCTGGACTCCCAACTCCAATGCCACCCTTTGGATGTCTCAATCGGGTTCAGCCCTGAGGAACACTGCCACCTGTTGTGTGGGGGATTGAACAGCTTCCGGTATGCCCATTTGCCTAGTCTATCCATTATGGCCTCCTGGCAAGGAAAGAATCCATCCTTTATCCTGAGCAGGTTGCCTTTCCTTCCTCCATGGGACCTACACCTGGCTGTCTGTTCCCATCTGTACCTTCCTCAGACTCTTATTTGGGAAATTCAGCTTCAACAAATTGTCCTCTGTTTGGGGCGAGGTGTTTCGGTTGCTGGGACTTGCTGACTTATTTGTCTTTGTTTAGTGTGGATCTTCATCAGGTTGACTCTGTATTTCATCTCTTATGTCTACGTTGTGAGTGCCCTCAAATTGACATACTGGCAATATTGTCATTTCCCTTCTCAGCGTGACCAATCCAATTCTATTTTCTGGATTTTATTTCATTTTTAATACTTGTTTATTTGGTTAATTTCCATGGCTATTCTTCAGTTTTTTTGTTTTCCAGCACATGAGCTATTTATTCCAGAAATTTAATAAAAAAAAAAACTGGAATTTATTAATAAGTATGCCTATTTTCTTCCATGACTCACAGCTGTACAACAAGAGCTCTGATGTGACATTACTGTTGAAAATGTACATCTTTGTTTTTAATAGGAGTTAAAAAAAACTTGGTTAACTATTCCAAAAGCTTGTGTAGTTTTAATAATACGGTGCTGGATATCTCAGTAAGCACCACTATTTCTAACAAATAGGCTTCCCAGGTAGAAAACTAATCAACATTGTGGGGTTATTTATCTTCATTGATAACTTAATTGGCAGTTTTTCTGTGTTCAATACATAATCTGATAAGGTGGAAGCCTATGTGTTCTCTCCTCGGTCTTGGCTTGATGATTTCAGCTGTTCTAGTGTGTCATATTTGAACTACGATTTTATCAGTTTCATTGAACAGTGTGATTCTGCCCCAGTTGCTACATATACTGAGGTCAGCTTTTTTCAGTTAGTTGGTCTATTTGTCTTGCCTTCCATTCTTTTTCTATTTTCTAATCAAGGAGTCAATTTCTGTTAATTATATATTGTGACCAGTAGGGGGCATCGCAGCAGCCCAAACACAACCACACAGATGCAAGTCCCAGGTGCAAATTGAAGGTTCATTATAATTACCATATATACTCGCGGATAAATTCTCCTGTGCATATGTCGGGGCTTGATTTTAAAGTATAATTTCTAGTATTTTTTATGTCTTATAAGTTGAATGCGGAAAACTCACGCTACTGGTCCAAGAGATTATAGATAGATAGATTTTTTGTCAAAATGTGATGAATACCAAATTTGATGAGTTTCGAAAGACAACGAATCTTATGTAAGTGTGCATTTTTTAGTTTTTGTGTACTATTTATACATTATTATTCTTATCAAATTTTTTTTGAAGGTAACTACTTCTTTCACATCTTGTAAAGCACTTTGAGCAGGATCCTTTGTATGAAAATGTGTTATAGAAATGAATGTTTTTGCTGTTGTTTCCCTGATGTCCATATTTCAGCTAATGGTGAGTGGACTAGTGATTGAACCTGTTTAGTATATTAGGCAATATGTTGTCAGGGCTGTTAGATTCTAGACCTTTGATAGTAAGCTTTACTTTATTTAGACTTGGAGCTTCAGTGTCAATTCAGTGTCAATATAGCAAGTGTCTGAGTTAGCTAACGGGTCATGCTGAGTCAGTACACTGAAATGTCCCTCCCATCAATCTTTTTTTTGTTTGACAGATGTCAGAAGCCCCCCTTTTCAGGGCCAGAGTCAAAAAAGCAGCGCAAAAAAGGCCCATTTTTTCTCGCCATTGGTGCATGTGCTTTTGACACTCACCGTACATGTGCATTCAGACCAACCAAGGAGCCTTAATTGCTTGCGACGCAACTAGCCAGCCTTTATTGAACATGATTATGTTAAGTAGAATGCCCAGAGGGGACTGGGCGGTCCCGTGGCCTGGAACCCCTGCAGATTTTATATTTTCTCTCCAGCCGTCTGGAGTTTTTTTTTTTCTGTCCTCCCTGGCAATCAGGCCTTACTCTTATTCTATGTTAATTAGTGTTGTCTTATTCTAATTCTTACTTTGTCTTTTATTTCTCTTTTCTTCATCATGTAAAGCACTTTGAGCTACATTATTTGTATGAAAATGTGCTATATAAATAAATGCTGTTGTTGTTGATGAATAATAATAACGACGTAGTATCGTAACAACTCGAGATTAACATCAAATTATGTAACATCAACATTCAATAGCAATTGTCTGAAAAGTGCACTTAATGCAGAAAACCTAACAATGAAATACGCACAATTTTGCAATTACCTTACGAATCCGAGTAGGAAAAAATTAATTTGCAAAGACATTGGGTCAAAGTGACTCAGTTCAGGCTCTTGAGGGTAAAAATTAATCCACGATTTAAATTTCGTAATACATGGGTGTTGATCTCCAGTCCTGGAGGGCCGCAGTGGCTGCAGGTTTTCATTCTAACCATCTTCTTAATTTGTGACCAGTTTTTGCTGCTAATTACCTTCTTTTGCCTTAATTTTAATTACCTTGACTCAGGCCCCTTAGTTGTTTCCTTTTTCTTAATTAGCAGCCAAACAATAATGAGACACAAAACAAGAATCCATAAAACCAGCTCACCTGTGCCCATCACAAAATATGTGAAAATAAAAAAGGTGGAGGTCTCAGTAAGGCTGATCTCTCAGCTCACCAAAACATTGTGAGGGTGGTCTTAGAAAAAGCAGAAAAATTAACAGTTCTGGAAACTGCTGTGGCAGAATGAGAGCAGCAACAAGCCATGGAATTAAATCATGAGTTTAATTAACAGCAAGAATCTGCTTCTCATTGTGAAATTGGTTGGACTCTGAAGCCCCGATTTAGCTGGTCATCTGTTGGCTCGTTTCCTGCCTCATTTCTGTTTGGCTGCCAGTTAATGAAGAATCAATTCAGAGGAACAAATCTTAAGAACAGGAGTTAATTAGCAGTGAAAACTGGTCACTGATTAGGAAATGGGTTAGAATGAAAACCTGCAGCCACTGCGGCCCACCAGGCCTGGAGTTCGACACCCCTGTCGTAATAGACCAGAATTCTATCGAGGATTTAAAAAATTCTAAACATTCATGCGGGGCCCGCGGGCAGGCTCTTAGTTTTACCTTTACAAATATCCATTTAAATAGGCAATCAATTTTTACTGTACAACTAACTTTCAAGGTGAAAAATTTACTACGTGGCACTTACCGAACAAGAATAAAGTGGCAAGAAACCCCAAGATATTGCAAACAACGCAGCTAAATTACTAAGTAAACTGTTTAATGTAAAATTGATAGCATTAACTTGAAATCTTCGGTTAACAATAAACACAACAATGTTATAGTTACGTCATAGCGCAAAGAACAATAGTAACTGTATAATAAGTAACACTGTGTCTAGGCGTCCGAAAGTCGGACTCCAAATTTCATTCTAAGAATTATTTTGAGGTTAATATAGCAAAGGAAAACTGTTCAGCCTCTGGAAAAATTCTCATCTGTTTTCATCTGGGCCTACTTCAGGAATGGGCCTAAGGCTGCAGCATCAATAGCACCCACCTTAATCTGGCCCTGCTGCTTTTTTATTTTTATGTTTGCTCCATTTATTTCTTGCTAGTTTTTTGTTATTGGCTATATAATAAAATGCTAAGGTCTGTGTGTCCAGTCTTCCAGAGCAATCTGATTGGTTAGTTTGGCTTTGGTGTGATTGGTCAGTTTGGAAGCGTGTGTGTGACACTCATATGGAGGATTAAAAGGCGTATGAGCCACGTAGAGAGAGTCACCCTTAAAGATGGCAAATATAAAACTGGGCAGAAAATGAGAGCGGTGCCTTGCAAATAATGAAAGAGTCCGAGAAACAGGCTTTATGGGAACTCTTGAAAGATGCAAGTACAGAGGAAAGATGCTGAAGTTACAAATAGTGCAAGAGATAGCAAATATTTTTGAAATATTCTATTACCTGTCTGTGACAGGTACCATGACTAGTGCTGTATAAATCCCTAGCACTGTTGGAATACATGTGACTTCCTCCGCTTTAGTGGTCAGGTTTTAGGCCAAGTGCCTTTTATTTCTCCTTATGAGCTTTTAGCTCATTTCGCTATATTGTACTGTCAGAAGTTCTCTATATACGTTATTGTCAGTAAACATATAAATGTCTATTTCTCAGAATTCCTACGTGATGCTGTAAAAACATACCCAGTAGGTACCTGTCACAATCAGCAAAAACTTTTCAGGAAGCAAGACTTCAAAAATTGTTGTGCAGTCAATTTATTTTGATATAATTTTTACAAATACTATACTCTTTTCTTCTAATTCCTTCTGATTTTTGGAATATAACCTTCCTATACTAGCAATCTCCACAATTTGTAGTAAAAAACACTGCCTGTAGATTTTTTATCCACCATGAAAAATTGCTAAGGCTGTTCACGCTAGACTAGTCTCCATGATTACAGTTAGAAACACAATGATAAAATATATATGCTGTATATGTTTCTTTATTTGATTATATTGTGTACTTTTGTTTAATGAACTTGTCAGATAAGTAACTAAATTTATTTGCATTCTGTGGATTAGCCAGCTCTTTATAAATGCCAGTAAACATTAAGTGTGGATTTGCATAAATATAATTTTCACTGCCTGTCAGTCACTGTTTTTCAAGTGTATGGAAGGAGGCAGAGCTTCAGTCTATAAAAATACAAATTAAGGTAACACCGAAATTCAGTAGGAGGGACTGAAGTGCAGTATAACAGGGGAGCTAAGAATGGGGGCCATCACATGATCTAAAATCCTTTTCAGTTGTCTAAAGCATTTATCATGGCCAAGAGTAGAACAGGCCATTGTGTGCACAGGCTGTCTTTCTCTGTTTTCCTTTCCAGTGATAAATACATTGGTACAGTTTTCCTCACACTTTTAAATGTTAAACCTAATTTGCCCAGTTGCAAAGGTGTTTTCATTTTATTTGTATCAAGAATAACTGCAAATTGAACAACTCCATACATGTACACTAACATTAGACAGGGGAATCTGAATATTTAAGGCCGTTGACTCAGTTTTTGCCTTTTGCCTTTGATTTACTATGTGACCCAGAAAAAAACATTTCATCTACATAAGCTTTAAAAAAGAAATCTATTTACTGTATATATACTGTATATATATATACATGTGTGTGTGTAAATTTGTTTGTAACTGTAAAGTATACAAATCTTTTAAACTAAGAATGCAGCTTGTATTTGACATAGAATCCACACATAAATCCATCCTTCCATCTCCTAAACCCTCTTATCCAAAGCAGGGTCATGGGAAAGGTGTGGCTTATCCCAGCAAGCATAAGACCCATGGATGAGTAGATACATTTTGAAACACTGTTTATTTATTCCTTTTCACTGGAAATGCTGTAGACCAAAAACTAGCCATTCTGCAGTCACAGTTTTGGACATCTAGTCTTAAATAAATTAAAATAATTGGGTATAACAGTCTTCAAAATACACAGGCCATACTGAGTGATTTTCAGTTCTATGGTAACTAATCATCTTTATGGAAATTATATTGTGGGCTCATGTACACTGTGTATACATCAAGTGTGCCACCGTGTTGATAGTTGCCATGGCAGCAGTGCTAGCTGTCTATGCCTTATTTAGCTCTCTGTGTTGGATATCTAGACTTGCATCCATTTTTTTTTTTTTGCTGAGCGTTGTGTTGTGCATCTCATATATAATAAATGTTTGTCAGAAAATCTGTGATTTACAAAACCAGATAGTAGCTGATCCAAAGATCCTATTGATGATGATGCATGATTTTTAAGGGCCATACACCACAAGTGTAGGTCCAGTTTTGGTGGGTTATTGCATTTTATTTATTACTCTTCTTCCTCTCATTCTCACTTCTGCTATATTTAAATCATTATGCCATCAAAATTAGGAAAATATAAAATTTTAAAATTTGCCAAAAAATAAAAGATTTGGTTGGGTATCTTATTTATATTTTTCTCATATCTTACAATATTCATCTATCATTACTGGTTTTGAGCTTCATGTCAATTTGGTGTGTGTCATTAGATGCAGTTATCATATAAACAAATATACTGTGTGGTGGACAGCTGGGGATTCAGCCCAGCCAGGACGCCTGGAAGGACCTGGAGAGGGACAATACCTCCCCGGGACCACAAGAGGGCAGCCGCCCTGGTCTGCGTGGGGTCCACGGGAACTGAAGTTGGAAGGTCATCCCTGCTGGGGCCAGTGGTCACCGCCAGGGGGCGCCAGGATAATTATGGAGCCCTGGAAAGCAGCACTTCCACCACACCAGGAAGTGCTGCCGGAAGATTATCTGGAAGCACCTGGAGCACATCCGGGTGAACTATAAAAGAGACTGCCTCACTCCATTTGGGGAGCCGGGTGGAAAAGGATGGAGCTTGCGACAGGAAGAATAGAGGTGGCAAAAAGAAAGACAGAGATAAGGACTGAGCCATTATTGTGCTGGTTTGTGCACTGTTGCAGAAAAGAGGAATAAACGTGTGTGTTGTGGACATCTGGTTGTCTTGGTGTCTGTCTGTGTCCGGGGCATATTTTACAACTGCTAATTTAAAAGTTGATAATAGTAAGTAATTAAATCTGCTTTTCAGCATTATGACACTGCTAATTGCTCATGAAATTTATTTTAAATTCAAGTATTGAATTTCCTGTTTATGACCATTCCAGGGGCCTCATTTGCAAAACTTGATTTTGAGCATGAAAATATGCACATGTCAAAAACGAAAATAAGCACAGCAAAAAAAAAAAAATCAGATTTATAAAACTTGGTGTACATACA
This sequence comes from Polypterus senegalus, assembly GCF_016835505.1. Lineage (NCBI taxonomy): Eukaryota > Metazoa > Chordata > Cladistia > Polypteriformes > Polypteridae > Polypterus > Polypterus senegalus. Next base: position 22,885,293 of record NC_053164.1, read on the forward strand.
CAATTCCACGCAATTTACCCTTTATTAATCACAATCATGTAAACGTGCATTTGTGAATGTGCCTCAACCGTATATGTCCATGCTAACCAACTGCTAATCAACCTCATACATATGTAATCCCGATGCTGCAGATCTTCATTGGCTGGTAGAGCAGCCACCTGACACATCCAGTAGAGCCAGATAGAAGTTCTCATCTCTAAATTACTGGCACGCAAAAAACCTTCATTTGGTGCCCTAAGTGTGGATGTCAGTAACAAGTACAAATATGACGAATGACAACATGTTCCTGTTGTTGTAAATACTTTGAACTTCAGCAGCACCATGCCTGAAATAAGAACAAAATGGTCCGATCTCTAGTGACATAGCAGATCATTAGTCACCAGCAGAGCGTGCATGTAGTGGGAAGAGGTAACAAATACATCTACTCTTTCTGATTTGGATCTGCAAATGGCATCTGTAGTTGCCTTTTTATGCAGCATTATGCCAGAGCAGTCCTGACGATTGTCAGGATTATCTTGGTGTCACACATGACTTCCATGTTAATATAATGTCACTGCTTACAGTTAACAAAATCAGCTTCATTCTCCCCAGGTGCCCTTAGTGCATTAAAGTGTTCTGGTTACATTAGAAAATTGGACACTGCTGCTGAGATGTTCCTGACCTGTTGACCAATTCCCTAAAAAATGATAACAGGTTATTAAATGCAAATACGCGGCATTGGTCCTCTTAAAAGAGAACTAAAATACAGTTTGTGCATCACATCTGAGCTTTGATAAGTTTGTCACAGGTCTTAAACTAAATCTGTAATATCAAGAGAAATGTGTCTCAGTTAAGCCACCTTAGACCATTCAAAGTGAAGTTCTGCTAGTAGGTCACATTGCAGAGATGAAGAAACACTTTACTGAAACTTTTTAAATGTCATGAAGACCCAAAGAAGTGTTTGTTAAGGTCTTTCTCCATAATAGTAATTGAGTAACAGAGGCATTTTTCCAGTACCTAAACTAAAGTGTTTCCATTTTCTGTTTTATATTTTTAATTAATTTAGATCATTTTACAGAGATCTGTTTACACTTTGACAGTAAAGAGTCTTTTCTGTTGATCATAACAATAAAATCTGAAAACTTCCAAGGGAGTGAATACTTTTTATAAGAACTGTACATAGTGCTTTGCACTAATACTTCACAACCCCAAAGTCCTAGGTTTGAATTCTGGCTTGGTATTGGTCTTATACAGCCACGCTTGTTGGATTCATTGCTAACGTTAATTTGGCATGCTGTGTGTGTGCTCCATGATGAACTGGTGTCTTGTCCAGGGTTGGTTCTTGCCATGCAAAAAGCATAGACAATGGATCCTGCCACTTTTAACTCGATTATGCAGGTTTGATGATGATTGGATGGATGAAGAAATATTACCTTACGCTTCCAGGCATGTGAAGACTATAGAATTGAATAATCATAAAAAAATGGAAGCTTGATTGACTTTCAAATATATATGTTGCCTTGGAAGCATGATCAAATAATTAGAATTTTACTGTTGAAGCTTTCTATTGCTTGGTATTTTCAATAAATGATTGATCTGTGCATGTTTAGAAGGAGTCATTTAAATAATGGATTTATGTGTGTGTCCCCTTTACCATTTCAGGAGTCGGTGCTGGCCCATGTGAAGCATCCAACTACAGTGGAGTCTGTAGAAGCAGCAATCAAGAAACACAAGGACTTCACCACCACCATGGAATTAAATCTGCAGAAGATTAAGACTGTTGTTGAGGCAGGGGAAAGCCTCATCATTCAGGGTAATATCTACTCTGAGAGAATTAGAGAAAGGATTGATACCATCTCCAACAGGTAATCTATCTACTATATAATAAACACTAATGTCTGTGTGTCCAGTCCCTCTGAGCAATCTGATTGGTCTGTTTGGCTTTGCTGTGATTGGTCAGTTTGGATTTGGTGATGCCATGAAAGAGGAAGTGCAAGTTTGAGACACATCAGGGAGAGAAACAGCAAGAGTAAGGCATGTGAAGAGTCGCCCTTAAAGACAGAAAATTTAAAGTGGACAGGATGCCAGAAAGCCACCTCGAAAATAATGTCAGAGAAAATGATGACGCACACAGATACTGAAGAAAGTAGTTGAAAGTGCACTGTGGGCATTTTTTAAATTATTCTATAGGGTGGTCCAGATCTAATTATGCAATTTTCATTATGCTATAACTTAAGTTTATTACATAGAAAATCACCCGAAAAATCCCGGATCATCGAGAAGTGTGCGAATTGACAACATGAAGAATCGTCTTCGCGCCGAACTGGAATCGTCCCCGCATAAATCGAAGTCATCCAGACGATCTGGATCTGCATAATTAGATCTGGTCCTCCCTGTATTATCTGCATTCGGGAGGTAGTGCGGCTAATGATACATTAAGCCCTCTACAGCAATAGTGAACCTTAAATTTGAACAAAAAAATTCTAAGCCAATATGGCTCAGTTCATGTTTTAAATTGATCTGCATTTTCTTTACATAATAAGATGGTGGTCCTTGAAAAATTCGCTGTCAGTCAGTTACAGTCCACATTTTCAAAATTAATTTCAATGTGTAATTTAAAGAAAATGTGTTGTTCTTGCGTATTTTTTTTTATTTTATTTTTTAAAGCCAGAGTAGTACACTGGTATTCTTTTTAAACCTGTAATAAAGGGTACATATAAAGAAAAAAACAGAAATGCAAAGATTACAAAAACATGCATTTCGATGGAGACTGTGCAAGTATAATTATTTTTTTTTTTTACTTTTTTGCTTTATTAGATAGATGCTGTTTTACTTGTTCCAAGGGGAAATTTAGCTCTTTCTCACTGTCTTACTAAGATTACAAGGTTTTATTACAGGCCTTGGTTATGAAAGAACACATTTGTAACCCGGGTTTGTATGTAAGTTGGGACTTGTGTTGAAAATATCTGTTAATAGAAAGATCTACAAAAAATAAATAATGCTACTTGCTTATTTTACAGAAAAACATTTCAAACTTAAAATGACAGTGCAGCAGTGTTAAACTACTTTAAATCACAAACACAATATGTGTACAACAGTTATTTACAGTATAGTATGTAGGACAAAGTGGGCATTGGCCATTCTTCTAGGCTTTAGTGGCACACCAGCCCTGTTAACATGCAGATTTAACTTGGATTCAGGCAGCCACCTGCACAAATCCCCCACTAATACTCCAAACTAAGTGACAGAACTCCACTTGGTACCAGGATCTGCCTGGACTCCCTGTGATAACAAAGGTGTAAATCAGAGTTGCACTCACATCTTTCCAGATGCCTCTCTGCAGTCTTCTTGAACCAGAAGGTGCAAAATGGACTCAAGTAAAAACAAAGACCTGTAATTCAAGGACAGAAGAACTAGCCTATTAGAAGAAACTGATTATGTAACAGGAAGTGATATTAATCCAATCAGAAAAAGTTAAACATTCACATAAAACTTTCTGTACCATCCTGAAGAAGCTGTCTGGGATATTCCTGGACATTCACTGAACTCCCTGGGGATTCTCTCAGATGAGGTGGAAATATGCAAAACGACCTTCTGAAACCTAAAAAGTTAGCCCCCCATCCTTGGAAAACTGAATCCAACAAACTTTTCTCTTTGTGAACCTGAAGCTGAGAACCGCTCTGTCAAGCCAAAGCTTTGTGTCAGAGACCTGATGAGACTGAGAAGCCATGACTTCAAGAAGAGAACTTCAGCATCTAAAATCTTGGGCCAGAGTGAGTAAGGCTTTTTCCTTACAAAGTGACAGAAGGACAGCAAAAGGCAAGCTGAGAAGCAGCAGCAAGGATCACACAGCAAAGAGAAAGAGTGAACTCCAATGTGTGAAGAATCTTCCACTTGAATACAGAGCAGCAACAAAGCAACAACCCCACACATCATCAGAAATCATCCATAGAGACTTGGTATTGTAAAACTAATTCATATGTGCTAAGGTAAAGTCGGACTCTATATAGCCAGTGTGAAGAAATAAAACACAGAGGAAACAGATCAAAAGTTGGGGGAATCCCTCATATAATGTTTGGCTCTGACGAGTAGTCTTTTGAGACTGAAACGTGGTCAAAGATTGCAAAAAATACATTTGACAATTGAATCGGTACTTCGAGGTACTTTTATGGGAGATGAACAGGAAACGGAACTGAGAGATGGAAATGACGTCTTCATCGGGGGTACAGGATTGACATCATCATAGGAAAATGGAAGTGAATTCATCGATGTGGGACTGGAAGTGAGGACATCAGTAGTGGACTGGATGTGACGTCTTTTGGCATTGGGAGTTATTATGGGGAGTCAGAAGTATTGTTGTTGCATGGATTTGAGGTATTTTATGGTTGTTGTTCTTCTGTTTTTCTGTTGGAAGAAGAGAAAAGACATTGGTACTCTGTTCCAATCCCCCATCTTTCATACTTTCACGCTTGTTTGGGCCCTTTGGCTGTCCCCTAAGCTCACGTGTGTGACACCAGTCGATCTGTGTCCAGTCTTACATGACAATATATATATGTAGTTATCATATTTCTATAATCTTTGTGTTTCATTAATAAATTGTATTATTCTGTTCCTTAAAGCGAGTGTCCCTCAGTTACCCTGATATAAGTCTAAAAGCCAGAGATCTCCTCCTACAACTGAGAAAGGGAAGGTACATAAAGTAAGAGACTTGCCGAATTATTTGACTAATTACCAGTATGGCTTAACCAACTTAAAATTCTCTCACTTCCAATATTTAAATTGACCATCTCAGGGTGGACAATTTAAAATTTTTCTTTCAAATACTACATGTATGTTGAAGTCATTTTTAACATTCAATAGTATCTGGTAATTATACAGTACCTAATGGAGTTAGAAGGAACATACTGATGGCATGAAACTCCGCCTCTACCTGCGGATTGTGAGACACGTGTTGCCTTTGCGCAGGGGTCCCTCCGAGTGTCACTTGCCCCTCCAGATGCTGTACTCCCCGAGATGGCACAGTTGGGTGTTGCTAATTAAGTACATGTTTTTTTTCTTTAAAAATGGCTTCCATAAGGCATTTAGAAAGAAATGGAAGAAAAAACAGAATTCACTTCGGCAAAAATAAAAAATACGCAACAACAAGCTACAATTGTAGAGGGATGTCTAATAGGAAAACACCCGGATAAGCTTTCTAATTAAAGGCAAAACTTAGATTCTAATTATGAAACTGTTTGAAAAAAACCAATGCACTCTTTCAATACAGAATATAGCACACACGATAGGACAGTGGTTACTGAGTTATCTCCCTTGACATTTGTCCTTTGGAGGGAAATGCATTATTATTAACCAGTAATGGCGCACTGAACGATAACGTACAGTGAATACACTTAACTCATAGTTTTCACCCTCTTCCTCTGTACATTTACCATTTGTTTTCTCAGAGGTTGATGCGCTTGCTGCTTCATAAGCAGCTCTTGTTTTCTCCACCCTAGCGGCCCGCTTCTTCTCTTCTTTCATTGGCATCTTTTTGTGTTAAAACTGATTAAGTCAGTGTTTGTGTTGCAATTACTTGGTACGTTTTCTTTACTTTTTCACTTAAGTTGGCACTTAAGTCTTCAATCTGCCTCAAGAATGATTTAAGATATGAAGAAGTAGGGGAAGTGATGGCGACGGTGGTAGGGATGACAACGGCGTGTGCATGTGCCGCATGTCTGCCCTGTTGGCCGCTGCTGACAGTTGATTATGCAATAAAATAAAATAAAAATGAAAAGAGGAATAACCTTGGAGGTCAATCATCACCCCGAAAGCTGATAGTCGACCTCACTTGTATATTTGTACCAAATTTCAGGTCAATTGGTCAAACGGTTTGCCAGCTACAGGTGATTTAAAATCCTGGACAGACAAACGGACAACCACAGTAGAGTATTATATATAAAGATGTTTTGATTGTGATACTATAGTAAAGAATAAGTCTGCTAATACTGCATTGTATTTTGTTCTCTCAGATCCAAGATTCTGGGTTTGTTAGCTGACCTGTGTTATACTAGCATGAATAAGCAAGGAAAATACTGTGTAGGAATGGGAGATAAGACATAGTCAAAAGGGAGGAAAGGAGTCAAAATTCAAATAAATGACGATAGTCAAGGCTAAAAATATAAAAGTGAGGGGTCAGCATTGAAAAACTTTTAAGAGAGAGAATATTTGGAGGATTAATATGTTCAACAAACATATTAATGTTTTGTATCTGCAAACGTGGATAAGGAAGTGCACTAAAGGGTGACCTTTTAACCCATTGTGTCATTACTGGGAGGTGACAGCCTTAGAGGAGCCCTAGAGGAGTCTCAAACAAAATGGTGGTGAAAACAACACAAAAAAAAAATCATGAAAGTAAAAGTAAACTTTATTTCAAGAAACTTATTTTACAATCAAGATTCCTTGCCTTGAAAAACTCCCAATAGAGGTGCAAAAACATGCAACGTGATACAGAAACACTTTAGGAGAATGGATTCAATTATTCATATAGTAACAGCCTGGTTAATGACTGATCAGAGTTTGCATGTTTTCCCCATGTTTGTTGGTTTTCTCCCATATCCTAAAAGCAGACGGAGTAGGGTAGTCAGTGGTTCTAGACTGGACCAGTATGACCGTGTGATGCAGTGGACTGGTACTCCAGACTTGCTCTGCCCCTACTATCATTAGGACAGGTGCTGGCTCCTTTTGTGCCTGGAATAGAGAAAAATTGCTTGAAGAAAATGGAGGCCGTGATTGTCTTCATTTTATTTCATCACAGGAAGGTTGAATGTGCTGTTTATTTTTTTATTTTTATTTATTTATTTTTTTTATTTAGAAGCATTAAAAGCACTTTGGAAAATGCATTAGACATTATAGTCCACTTACTGAAACAGACTGAAAGAGGGAAGTGGGTGGAGGATCTGCCATTTTTTTACAGTTGCATAACCCAGATTCGGTTGAGAAAGCCCATCCATCTGCTGTATTAAAAATAGGGATTACATCAGAGTGGCCATAAATGGGTAGCCTGTGCTTGAAAGAACATCATAGGTACAAAACCGTAGAGAAATGAAAAGACATTAGACTAAGGGACAACATCCACCACTGATAATTCAAAAAAGATTTCCTTTTTGATTGGTAAATTAGTCGCTCTGTTTTGAGTTTATTTTAATCAAGATATCTCTTTAAACAAAATGTATTTTTCTTTTAACTGTACAAATGAAAGTGATAAAATATAGCACTATGTGGCAGTCTAACTATTGTCTCGTCCCAAAGGAGTAACATTTTTTGTATATTCTGCACAATTTTTATTATGTAATGTGCAGTGCAGGTACAATTAAAATGAGCAAAGCAAAATGCAGTATGTCAAGTATAGTAAGGAGCCTTTTTATTATTTATTATGAAAATTTCACTCACCTCAATTTATTTTCAAAAATGTCAGCATTGAAGTGAAATAATTGGTTGCCTCAGCAATTAAAAATCAGAAACTTGTAGCACCCCAGTCCCCCAATACAACCACACAGACTCAAGTCCCAAGTGCAAATGCTAGTTTTATTAAAATTTTTATATTTCCTTTTAATAGTGGCATAAGCACAACACACTTTTTCTTTCTTTCTTTCTTTCTTTCTTTCTTTCTTTCTTTCTTTCTTTCTTTCTTTCTTTCTTTCTCCTCCCAAGTGAGTCTTTTTCTGTCCTCCACACCCAATTTCAACTTCCTTTCCTAGGTGGAGTGGCTACTATAATGGAGTACTTTTGGTCTCACAGTGTTGGGCAATGGAAAAACAATCCCAGGTCAGGTGGAAGTCTCATAAAACAAGGAGGTCTTTCCCTGGCAGAGTCCTTTTCACCATCCAAGGACCACCAACAGAACCATCCTTCTAAAGTATACGTCCCAGACAGCCATGTGTGTTTCCAAACTGGGACCATGCCAGAAGAACAGTGCCACCTCTCATGTTGGGGGAGAAATTGTCTTCAACATCCAGATTCCCTCCTGTCCTTCCATTTAGGCTTCTCCCTGACTGGAACTAAAGCTGAGAATAATCCCAGCCAGGCTGCAACTCCATCCATGTGCTACATCCATTATGGCCTCTTAGCCGGATAAGGTATTGCACTCCACCCCAGTCATGACTCCTGTTCATCTGCTATGGCATCTACACATGTTTAAGGCCTACTGTAAGTTTTAAAAGTCTATGAGCGTGCTGTTTCTCATGCATATCTTTTTTTTTTTTTTTTTGATCCAGGAGTAAGCAGAATGCAGCCATGGCCGAAACTTGGCTTCAAAAGCTGAACGTTCACTTAGAGTTACAGAAGTTTCTGCAGAGTTGTCAAGAGGTAGGTTTCAAGTAATTCTGCATAATTAAGTGCCTGTAATATAATGTTTTCTAGATTAAACAGTTTTCTACTCCCAATGTGACATTCCCCAAACATACTGTATTTAGATAGATAGATAGATAGAATTTTATCCAACAGAACCAAATAACTGTAAACATTCAATGACATTTAAGCTTGGTGCCATGGTATCTGACAGACTGGGGCACAAAATGAACTTTATTCTAAGGGTGTGCATCATAAAATGCTTTGGTTATGTACTGTAAAATCCAATTTTTGGAAGAGAAATCCTTAAAGTACCATTTTTTTATTTAGTTGATATTGTTGTAAGCTGATGTTTCACAAAAAAAACTTATTTTAAAAATTTGAAGTGCACAATAATGCCAAAAACCCCAATCTCTCTCTATATATAAAAGTCAGTGTATGTGTGTATGTATGTTCCAGTATCATTTCCAAACGGCTGAAGCAATTTTCATGAACCTTGGTACACATGTTTCTCATTGGTCGACTAAAAATACTGTAGGGTGAAATGAAGCCTAACCCACCCCCTCCTGGGTAGGGTGGGGGGTGATTTTATGGTCTTGTATGCACTGGAGGTGACTGCCAGCATTCTTAATGTTTGAGCTCCACTGCGCCCCTGTTTCTTTTGAAATTAAATATATTTTAAAGTACCGTTTTTTCTTTAATTATGTTTTTCTCAAACAATTAAAAAAAAAACAACTTTATTTTCCTCCCAGGCAACGCCAGGTATTTCAGCTATGTTAGCTAGTAGGGCATAAAGGGTTAACCCAAGAAAAATAATGTCAAGAATCAGTGATAAAATTAATTATATCTGTTTTTTTTATCATAAACATAACGTGACCTTTGTTTTTTCAAAATGGACATATCCCACAAAGTTTAAAGCTTTTTTATTTTGCACTGATGCCCTGCAGATCTTATTTTAATTTGTAAAAACATGCACAGTATTTTTTAAAATTAATAATAAAATGCTTCATTCATAACAGGAAAATGAATGTACTGTATATAATGATTGTGAAGAAATAACTTTGACTTGAAAAATTCATGAAATTCCTTCCTTAGAGTCATTAAATTGTGGTATTTATTGAAAGCAACGTTTTAGAAAGTATCACACATTGGATATCAAAAGGCAACATTCCTATTGAAGTTTCTTCTTTGGTTTATTTAAAGGCTGCAATCAAGTAAGACCATGTGAGACTATTTTTCTCCTTTAATAAAATCCTGTAACCAACAGTATTTAAGAGACAAACCAATCAGTCATTTTCTAATCTGCTTAGTCCTGAGCAATGTCACAGAGGTCTGCTGGAGCCCAGCTAGCACAGAGCACAAGGCAGGAACAAACCCTGGACAAGATGCCAGTCCGTCGCAGGGCAAACACACACACACACACACACACTCACACATGCCTCCCAACCACACATTAGGGCCAATTTAAGACCACCCTTTTACCTAACCTGCATGTCTTTGGACTGTGGGGGGAAACTGGGGCCCCGGAGGAAATCCAAGCAGACATGGGGAGAACATGCAAGCTCCATGCACAGAGGACCGGGGATGCGAACCCTAGTCTCCTAACTGCAAAGCAGCAGCTATACCACTGTGCAACCATGCAGCCCTACAAATAAATAATTTTAAGGAAACTTATGAAACAAAACCAACAAAAAAAAACAAAAAACATTAAATGCCTTCATTGCACACCTTTTAGCTAATACATATGTTTTTCCTTTGATTATAACAGCAAGTCAACTTAGCACATCTGTTTCTTGCACCATTTTTCCACTTTTGTGTCCTTTGCATCCAGTAAGAATTGAAATAATGAAAATTAAAAATGGGTAAAACAATGCAATGATAATGAAATAAATATCAACTGACAACATTTAGTAATAGCAGTGAGTTATTTTCTGAAAATGCATCATTCTGTTTGGGGTGGCAGGGGTCTCTAAATGAACAGCATTTCTTTTTTTTAATTTTATTTATTGTATTGTAATCATTCCATATAAATAGAAAAATTTTTACAAAAAATAGGATTGATAACATATCAACCCCCACCCTAAGAAAGAGAGCATGGCCAACGGACTGAAACTTAAACTCATCGATTTATTCATTTTTACTATATTTATTAGGCAGATACAGATAAAAGGAGAAGAAAAAGAAATGGGGAGAGAATCTATTTCCTCAGTGCTTTATGAGCTTATTCTGAAATATTATTGATTAGATCCTGCCAGGTTTTGAAAAAGTTCTGCACAGATCCTTTAAGTTAGAATTTGACTTTTTCCAAGTAATATAAAACATCAGTTACCCACTGACTTAAAACAGGAGAGAAGGATTCTTCCAGTTTAGCAAAATAAGGCTGCGTGCCAATAGTGTAGTGAAGGCAATCACAGTTTGTTTGTCCTCCTCTACTTTAAACCCATCTGGAAGAACACCAAACACAGCTGTTAATGGTTAGGAAGGATTGTGACACCAAGGCTGAGGATAAAGAGCTTTATGTTTACTTGTGATATTTAACCCTAGGTATTTAAACTGATCTGCAATAACAAAAGAGAAGGTGTCCAATCTAATATTGTATGCTTGTATCCCCTTTATTTGATAAGCATTTCGACAGTGAACTGCAGCACTTCCTCAATCCTTCTAGCTAGGACTTTGGAGATTATCTTAACATCATTATTCAGAAGTGAAATTGGTCTGTATGATGCACATTGTAATAAGTCCATGTTTTGTTTAGGAAAGACGGTGATTAATGCTTGGTGAAGAGTTTGAGGTAGAATTTGATTGTCTCTAGCTTCTGTAAATTTTGCTAATAAGATGGGAGCTAACTGAGTGGAGAATTTCTTATAAAGTCCAACAGGGTAGCCATCGGGGCCTGCTGCTTTCCCGCTCTGAAGTGACTTTATAGCATCTAGTAATTCTGATAGCACCAGAGGTTTATCCAATTCCTCTGCAATAAAAGTATCTATTTGTGGTATCTGTAATGTATCCAGGAATGCATTAGATTGTGTTTTGTCTTTTTTGAACTCAGTAGAATATAAGAATTTATAGTAGTCTCTAAATGTGCGCATTATATTTTTATGGTCAAGGATTTTATCTCCGTTTGTGTTGGTGATTGCTGGGATTGTATTGCAAACTTCTTCCTTGTGGATTTGTTGGGAATAGATGCAAATACATTTTGTATGAATTCCCTATCATTGACATTGGGTGCATAAACATTTATCAAAATCACTTTACAGTTAAATATGTTGCCCATGACAATCACATATCTCCCTTCGGGATCACATACTACATCTGATGCTACAAGTGAGACTGTTCTATGTATAAGAATTCCCACACCTCTTTGTAATGCTGGAATGGAACATTTGGCCAGTCTAGTCTTTTTGCAGCCGGAACTGATCTTTGCTTAATAAGTGTAAAAATACTATTTTAGCATTTAGACCTGTTAGGTGAGAGAATACTTTCTTTCTCTTTAATTCGTGATTCTGGCCTTTACAATTCCAGCTCACAAAGTTATGAACAGCATCTCTATTTGCTGCAGATGTGTTATCATGGGGTGAGCAGGACTCACTTTATAGGTTGACCTACACTCGTGTACCCTCTCACACACTAAAAGGCTCAATCATATTCATACTTAAACAGTAATTATGAGCGACGCATACACAGCCTATCAATCCACTGCACTCCACATAGGGAATCACTGGTTTTAGACTGAGCAGACAAGATGGACACTGGAGGCTGACATTCCTCAGTTATTGCTTCCTTCTCATGCTACTCACTATTAGAGACGTCCCTCCATAGCAGCTAACCCTGTGGAGAGAGTTGACAAACTATTCCACAACAGGTGCCCTGTGTTTACACTCAGTCACCTCAGATGTTCAGACAAACCACAGAAATTTAATAAAAAGCAATATTTATTAGAGTAATAGTATTATTACCAGTATTGTGATGCAGTTTCTACTTACATTTGCTGCTATGAGTGATGTCATCAGGTCTTCTAACATAAAAAATGACAGTGATCACACTATCCATTATCCCTCGGTGAATAAACCGTAGTCTGTGTGAAGAAAACTTTAGTTTAGCTTTGCTTCAAAAAGTTATTATACATCGTGTTTCGGATTTCAGACAGAATAATTTGCTTTGGTTTTGCTCTTGAAATCATCTTCGGTCTGATTCTCATGTTTTTCCCAGTAAACGATCCTGCTTCCACCCAAGTACTTTTTTGATTTTTCCTGGGAAATCATCTTCTTTTGGTCTTAGGTGCGTGCGTATGCATACAGTACATCCGGAAAGTATTCACAGCGCATCACTTTTTCCACATTTTGTTATGTTACAGCCTTATTCAAAAATGGATTTGATTCATTTTTTTCCTCAGAATTCTGCACACAACACCCCATAATGACAACATGAAAAAAGTTTACTTAAGGTTTTTGCAAATTTATTAAAAATAAAAAACTGAGAAATCACATGTACATAAGTATTCACAGCCTTTGCTCAATACTTTGTCGATGCACCTTTGGCAGCAATTACAGCCTCAAGTCTTTTTGAATCTGATGACACAAGTTTGGCACACCTATCCTTGGCCAGTTTCACCCATTCCTCTTTGCAGCACCTCTCAAGCTCCATCAGGTTGGATGGGAAGCGTTGGTGCACAGCCATTTTAAGATCTCTCCAGAGATGTTCAATCGGATTCAGGTCTGGACTCTGGATTGGCCACTCAAGAACATTCACAGAGATGTCCTGAAGCCATTCCTTTGATATCTTGGCTGTGTGCTTAGGGTCGTTGTCTTACTGAAAGATGAACCGTCGCCCCAGTCTGAGGTCAAGAGCGCTCTGGAGCAGCTTTTCATCCAGGATGTCTCTGTACATTGCTGCAGTCATCTTTCCCTTTAACCTGACTAGTCTCCCAGTTCCTGCCACTGAAAAACATCCCCACAGCCTGATGCTGCCACCACCATGCTTCACTGTAGGGATGGTATTGGCCTGGTGATGAGCGGTGCCTGGTTTCCTCCAAACGTGACGCCTGGCATTCACACCAAAGAGTTCAATCTTTGTCTCATCAGACCAGAGAATTTTGTTTCCTATGGTAAGAGAGTCCTTCAGGTGCCTTTTGGCAAACTCCAGGTGGGCTGCCATGTGCCTTTTACTAAGGAGTGGCTTCCGTCTGGCCACTCTACCATACAGGCCTAATTGGTGGATTGCTGCAGAGATGGTTATCCTTCTGGAAGGTTCTCCTCTCTCCACAGAGGACCTCTGGAGCTCTGACAGAGTTCTTGGTCACCTCCCTGACTAAGGCCCTTCTCCCCCCGATCGCTCAGTTCAGATGGCCGGCCAGCTCTTTTGGTTTCAAACTTCTTCCACTTAATGGATGATGGAGGCCACTGTGCTCATTGGAACCTTCAAAGCAGCAGAAATTTTTCTGTAACCTTCCCCAGATTTTTGCCTCGAGACAATCCTGTCTCGGAGGTCTACAGACAATTCCTTTGACTTCATGCTTGGTTTGTGCTCTGACATGAACTGTCAACTGTGGGACCTTATATAGACAGGTGTGTGCCTTTCCAAATCATGTCCAATCAACTGCATTTACCACAGGTGGATGCCAATGAAGCTGCAAAACAATCTCAGGGATGATCAGGGGAATCAGGATGCACCTGAGCTCAATTTTAAGCTTCATGGCAAAGGCTGTGAAGACTTATGTACATGTGCTTTCTCAATTTTTTTATTTTTAATAAATTTGCAAAAATCTCAAGTAAACTTTTTTCATGTTGTCATTATGGGGTGTTGTGTGTAGAATTCTGAGGAAAAAAATGAATTTAATCCATTTTGGAATAAGGCTATAACATAAAATGTGGAAAAAGTGATGCGCTGTGAATACTTTCCGGATGCACTGTATGTCCTTAGCATACTGAGGGATAACGAGTGACCTTAAATTGATTAATGTTGTCAGTGAATCCAACCTTTTTAAAGAGGTTCAGGCTCTGATAGATTAAATCTGATTAATAAGATCGCTATTACTGTACAGAAGCTTATCATGAAAGTTACATAATTACAACAGAAGTGTTTCTAGTGTGACTCCAACACATATTCTCGAACCACATATGCCCTACTCTGAACAAGTTTTATGATTTTGTCAACACACTGTACTTGCAACTTTATTTAAGAGTGGACCCTCGGAGGATTTAAAAGGTGAGATGACATAATATGATCTAGAGGACTCTCTAGAGGAGGTCTTAGAATTTGCAGAAAAGACTGAGGCTATGTTTGAAGAAAGAAAATCCAGTCTTTTCCATTCTATTTATTTAAACCCTCTACTTCTTCCAGGATTTGGAAACAAACTAAGCAGCATTAGGTCCCAAGGAACATCTTTGCTGACTGGTTTCAGGCTTTTGCTTTTACTGTGCCGAATCAGGTCATTTAATTGTAACTTTTTCAAAGCTTTAGAGAAATTGAAGCGCCCGTCTCATATTAGGGTTTGTGGGATGAACATTTTTTATCAAACCCTCCCTTAATTTAATTTATTACTACCAACTAGTATAATACAAACAGAAACGTTTGCACACATTAATTCAGGTTTGGCAGAGAATTTTATAAGCCCTCAGTTTACTAAACAATGTGGTATTGATGTAAAGCCTTTCAAATTACCCCTTGATATTTTATATATTCATGGTGGTCCGATCGCGAAGAGTTTAATTTAATTTGTTACACCACCTATGTGGAATGTGCAAGATATGTATGAGGGAGTGAGGTATAAAAGCAATGTTGGTGTGAAACACAAGATCCTAGTTAGAGTAGGCCTGCACCAGAGATCTTCTTTACCTCATTGATCTGTTTATGGATGTGTTGAGTCATGGGATAAAAGATTAATCCCCCTGGTGCAGGCTGTTTATGACATTGAGTTGTGTAACACCCAGAAAGAGGAAGTGGAGAGGAAGCTGGAAAAACGGAGATGGGCTTTGGAACATAGAGGATTGAAGATAAATAGGAAGAAGAGAGAATATCTGACATTTAATGATGATCAGAATTCAGAAGTTAGCCTGCAGGGAGAGCTAATGAAAAGAGTGGATAAGTTCGAGCCCAAGATGGAAAACTAGATACAGAGATAAGCCATAGAGTGCAGTGTTGATGGAGCAACTGGAAGAAGGTATTGGGAGTATTGTGTAATTAAATAATTCAGGTGAATGTTAAAGGTAAGGTTTTTGAGGCAGTGATAAGGCAAGCAATGATGTACGCCACTGAGGCGTTGATAGCGCCGGAGAAAAAGTTAAATTTGGTAGAAGTGAGAACATGGAGATGAGTGTATGGATTTACAAAGAAGGATGGAATACGAAATGAGACAAACACATGTGGAGCAAAAGCGGGAGAGATACTTTATCTAAGAAAGTACTGGAAAGTAGACTGAAGTGAAATGAACATGTTATGACAAAAGACAATGAAGATGTGGGCAAAGAGTGATAGGAATGTAAGTCCAGGGGAAGAGAAAGTGAGGGAGGCCAAAGCAGAGGTTGATGGATAAAGTAAAAGAAGATCATAATGAAAAGGGTCTGACTGGGGAGAAGGTGTAGGTGGAGCTGTTTGGAGAAGCTGATTGAGCACATTGACCCCACATAGAAGTTGGAAAAGGTGAAGAAGAAGAAGAAGAAGAAGAAGAAAACAAACCTGCAAGGTTAAAGGTGGGAGTTCATACTTTTATGTATTGGAATCTTCTGAGCTTAAAATCATTTTGGGATATCCATAGTTAAGGAGACACTCTTCGGTTATCAATTGACTGGAGATTGATTGCTTTTCATTAACCATTCTTTAACTATTTTCTTTAACCATTTTAATCAATTTAGTTTCATGGGAAAAGGATTGCAAGTACAGCTGTTTGCAATTGGCCATTCATAAACCTGTCTTATATGACAACATTAATACTCTGCTCAGTCAGTATGCTGAGTCTGCAGATGTTTTCAGTAAACAACCTTCACTCATATTATAGCCACACACCCGATATGACCATGCTATTAATCTTTTATCTAGTGTACCATTGCCTAAGAGTCTGGTTTATTTATTGTCTCGTCAATGCTATGAATGATTATTTTGAAGAAAACCCTGCATATTGATTTATGAGACCTTCCTCTAGTCCTAATGGTTTGGGATTTTTTGTTTTCTCAAAGAAGGACAGTACCCTTCGACCCCCTATTGAGGATCTTAATAAAATTATCATTAAAAATGACTGTCAGTTATAACTATCTATCTAACTATCTATTACCATTGATCTCTTCCTTCCTTGATCAAATTACAGGTTCCATTATGTTAATAAAACTAAATCTCAGAGGAGCTTACAATCATGTTTGCATTCATGAAGACGATCAATGGAAAGCCACATTTAAAACTTCATTGGCTCATTACAAATATTTGACACCCAGATTATTACCTTACTGTTACCAGCAGAGGTTGCTGCATCAGTTGTTGGTCTTGGGGGAGTTTTATCACAACAATTTCCTGATATTAATAAACTTCATCTGTGTGGTTACTTTTTTTGGGAATTGTCATCCTTGGAATAAAATTATTTTTAAGGAGATTGTGAGATGTTAACAATGAAATAGGTATTACAAGAATAGTCCCATGGTCATCCTTGAAATATATTTACATATCATTAAAAATGTTATGTATTTGAAGACAGTTAAGAGTTTTAATGCTCATCAAAATTTTAATTGTTTTTCTTTAACCATTTTAATTAGTGTATTACATATCAGCCAGGAGAATAGTATTTTGTGGCCAATGCATCATCTTCAATGGTTGAAAACAAAAATAAAGCCAGAGAAAATTATTTTCCTAATAGATGTATCCATCCATCCATTATCCAACCCACTATATCCTAACTACAGGGTCACGGGAGCCAATCCCAGCCAACACAGGGCACAAGGCAGGAAACAAACCCCACACACACACACACACACCAGGGACAATTTAGAATTGCCAATGCACCTAACCTGCATGTCGTTGGACTGTGGGAGGAAACCGGAGTACCCGGAGGAAACCCACGTAGACACGGAGAGAACATGCAAACTCCACGCAGGGAGGATGCGGGAAGCAAACCCGGGTCTTCTAACTGCAAGGCAGCAGCACTACCCACTGTGCCACCATGCCGCTCTAATAGATTTATTGGAGCCATAATATTTAATCTCTAAATGTACAAATCCCTGCTGGAAGGTTGGGTTAATTCTAATATGCCAGCAGATACTCTTCTTCTTTCCTTGGTCATCCAAGTATCTCTAAGGCAGGGCCACTACCACCATTAAAGCAAATTAGTCATTTATCTAATAAACCCAGCTGCACAGGTTATCTACCAAACAGTTGTTTGGTGCAGTAATAAATAGTGCAAAATAACCTAGCACTGGAACTGCTGTAAGGCTATTGAATTTATTAAAATATAGTTTTGGAAGCCAATGACAAATAAAGACATAAAAGAGTTTGTGTTGGCCTCTGAGATTTGTAACAAATCAAGTCTTGTTCTGATGCTCATTTGGGCTTATTGTGTCCAATTCCTCCACCTAATCCACCCATGGGAAGAGATTACAATAGGTCTGAATATCAATCTTTCACTCTGAAAATGTCATACAACTGTTTTGATTGTTGTGGATCGCTTTTCTGTAGCTTACCTCACTCCCCTAAAAAGGTTTCCCACAATTCATGGATATTTTTATTCATCTGTATTTTAACTTAAATGATTTTCCTAAAAACATTATTTCTCATCACAGCCCTCAATTTGTTTCTACATATGGCAGGAATTTTGTTCTAAGATTATGATTCAAGTCAAACAATCAAGTTGTTTTCAATCTAATCGGTATGATAAGTTACCTCTTCCTGAATTTTCTCAGTTTCATATGGTTTTCAACCTTTTGCTTTGCATTTTATTTCAACCAGTAAGTCAGTACCATGTCTTTTTATGGAATCATGCTGTCTGGATGAGGTTTAGTGAGCAGCTGTTGACAGCAGGCAGTTCTGTTTCTGTTAATTACATGTATTACAAGCCACACAGAACAATCTCTCAAAGTTCACACTAGTGAGGGTTTGGACAGGAACATGCAAACTGATAGGGAACAAACGGCAATGGCAGAATTTCTTTTCTTGGGTTCACGCTTTGGAAAAAAATACTATCACCTGTTAAATAATTAGACATGCATGCACATAGAGCATTATGCTGAATGCTGTCTTTCACATCTGAAAGACATCGCTGATGCTTTAATTAGTACTAGGGCTGTCGAATTAGCTCAAAATTTTAAGATCTGCATCTCCATATTAAAAATAAATATTCAAAAGTAGGTTAAAATTCTGTTTGTTACCTGTATGTTTGTATAATATGTGAAGTTTTTTTTTAAATATTTTTTATTATTATTACTATTTCTAATTTTTCAGTCATAGTGAACCTGTAAAGCATGAACTGCTAATTACAGGTGCATAGTTTCTTCAAAGATGCAGCTAAAAAACTGTACCTGTAACAAAGGTGAAATTACAGATCTTTACAGAATAGGATTTTCCTACACACAAAGGAATGTGATGAAATTAAAATAATGTGCCCACCGCCCTGCCTCTTCCTAACTGGAATGCACACAAGGCACCTAGACAAAGCCACTTGTGATTGTTTACCCAGTGCTATCATTAATCACTTCTTCTTATTCCAGCTAGGCTAGAGGATATGATGCCCCTTCATAACTCTCATTTATATTATAGAAAATTAGGCACTGTGAACCTTTAAGTGTTTTATAAATGAAACCACTGAATTCACTAAACATTGTATTATAATTGTCTTTACATGTTTCTTCTTCATTTTATATATATGTAATATATATTACATAATATATATTTCTTTAGTTGTGGAATTGTATAGTGTGTCTAGTCTATGTTTTGGTTTGACTTTCAATCTCCAGTCATCATCCTGCCAGCTACGCCACTGTGAAAATGAACAGACTCGACACACTTAAAAAGGTTTGGGGCAGCCACACGTATAATATTCCTGGTTGCAAAAGAGTTTTGAATAGCACAGAGATGTTCACAATACCGAGTCCAAAACAGAACTGGTGAGGGTTTGCAAAGATGGCAGCTTTAAGGGATCAGAAGTGATGTATAGGAACCGGAAGTAATGTAGGGGAACGGGAAGTGATGTTCTTCCGACATCAGTCTGTGCACCGGAAGTGACATTCTTCTGTGTGCTAGAACCAGAAGTGACATTCTCCTGGGCACCAGAAGTGACGTCATGCTGAGTGCCAGAAACGACGTCATGAGCTCTGAATCAGACAGGTTTTCCCGCGGCTGGTCTGTAGAGATAACAGGAGAAGGTTTAGTGCACCCTGCCACCCCCTGGCCTGGCGTGGAATTACCTTTGTTTGGTCCATACAACAACCTACTCGCACGTGTGTGACAATATATATATATATATATATATATATATATATATATATATATTACCACATAGCTTTATTCAAAGTATCTTACAAAAAAATCTGTAAAATTAGTTTAAATGTTTATTAGGAAGCTGCCATTTTAAAAACAAATGCAAAACAAAATTTAAAGTTAAGTATAATAAGGGTCAGCAATAGTTAGTCAAATGGCTAGGTGAAAATTGTCAGTCTTGAAAAAATGATGATAGAAACACTGTGGTGCCAAAGGGGTTCAGCAGAGCTGTGCCATAGAGCAGTGGGTTGCGACCGCAATATTTGAACTTGGGTGGCGCCGAGTCGTGTAATGAGAAAAGGTTTTGAACAGTCTGCAGAATGCTTTGCGATGGCTCATTGTGGACAAGTGTAAGCTGCCACCTCCCCCAGGATGACAATCGTCAGTGATTCTTCGAGGGGCAAGGACAATTTTACATGGGAGATGGATGTTCTGGATGATGCTCTGCAGCAACTTTGGGTTACGAACACACAAAAGAGGCAAAACTGGGTAAAAAAAAAGAATTTTAAAATTCCTAGAGGAACAATTTTTGGTTATCAGAAGAATCATCCATATGGATAATAATAATAATAAACTTTATTTATATAGCTCCTTTCCCATGCTCAAGGCACTTCACAGAATCTCATAAAGAAACAGCAGGTATACTGTATGTAATATTGGATACAGATGTTTCCTGAATAGAACATTAAAACAGATAGATACAGGATAAACAAAGACATTAAATAGAATAAAAGACAATAAACCAGAGAAAAATACTAAATTCAATACTAAGAGAAATGCCTGAACAAATAACATAATTTGTGATATAACACATACACACACATTATACTGAACACGTAGACTGATAGGAACACTGAAAGAGGGGGCAGAATGTCAGGTTAAGTTAAAGGCTTTCCTGAACCGATGAGATTAAAGTTGTTTATTAAAATAATGAATGGAGTCAGCTGATCTAATTAATTCCAGAATGTCATTCCAAAGTCTGGACACTAGGCAGCTAAAGGCCCTGTCATCCATAGAGTGCAGATTAGTGTAGGGCACAACAAGACTGCCGGAATCAGAGGACCTTAATGGGAAGGTAACTGATGTAGTCTGCTGCAAGCCCATTTAAAGCTTTGTAGCTTTGAATGTTCCAGAAAAAACGTTTGTTTAGATCTGAAACAGACTCCAAAAAGACAGATTTATGAAATACCAATTTATTTGTGATTTTTAAAAGGCTCTTGCTGCATACAATCACACAGACTAAGTTCACACTTTTCTTGATCTCTTAGTATCTTGCCAGGTTGCCTACTGTTCATTTGATTTCTGCTTTATCCACATATTAGGAGCCTTTTCAAAGCCCAGAAAATCACTTTTATATACAAAGACCCCTTCCAATGGCTGCTTGTCAAGCAATTTTTCTATGAGGAACCACACAACCCAGCAAAATGCCATTAAGGAACCAGTATATTTAAGAATGCAGGGTGTGTGATACATGATTTGATACATTTGCAGGGCAAGATGGCAGGTGAATGCTGTAGGCATGAACTCATAGTTAAGGAACAACATATGAGCTTAAACTAAACTAATTGTTAGCTGCCTCTATGTTGCAGCAAAAATATTAAATAAAAGTGACTTGATTTTTTTTTTTTCATTTCAATATGTGTTATATCAGCAGGTGAAATTTTGTATTGGCTGAGATAGCTAAAATGAGCATGGCTGACTCTGAAAAGGCTTTTTAAAGTAGTGTGGTTGAGTGCAGGAATGACAGCTCCAATACTTGAACAGAAACTTTTGTGCATCAACCAGGTCGTCTCATTTATTGTCCGGAAACAAAGCAACTCAAAACAACCAAACCAAAAAAAAAAGTTCTTTGGCATACTTCCCGTTATGCGGAGTTAACCAGGAAAATGATAAAGTTGTTAGGGTGGACAGTCAAGTTGTATTTGCTAGTGGAGTTTCATCCAGCAGGTCCATTAAACCAGTAATGACGCCTCCTTCTAAGACTCCCAGGCTTTTATGGCGGCTTAACCGGAAGTGGTGGGGATGATTGCCTTAACTGGGCAGGTGCAGAATGAAGGAGATGACAGTGTTAATAGCAGTGCCCCCTCTCATCTCAGCAGGTTATAACATATCTCAACTGAGCGTGTGAGGAGGTCCTCCTACAAGCATGCGTGACAGTAGATAATATACAGTATAGCCAATATAACAGAAAAAAAATCTAATGTTTCAGTTTGTTATTTTCCTTTTTCTTTAATGTAAAAAACTTTGTGCCCTAGGAAATAAGTTACCCGAACTATTCTATAACATTTCAGTAGTAATTTACTGCTCTGATGATGAGCTTTCTGATCATAAAAAAGGTCATTACGATAACAATTAATGAGCAGAATTCTTAATTAATTGCAGAATTATGGTATTTGAGGGTTCCTCTAGAACCTCGTTCTCTTACATGATCTGGCTCAAAAACTAATCAGCACATCTTCTGTCCTTAAGAAACTGCGACACACAGATAGACATACTCCCATCATCGAGATATCATTGTTTCCACTATCAGGGAACCCTAAAACATCGAGGTCCATTGAAAACCGTAGGTCAAAATTTTTGATGAATCTAAAGCTTTCGCTTCCCCCCAAAGATGATATGTTATGGTGGAGAGGGCCACAAAGCAAAAAAACAAAAAAAACAGCTTTTGCTTGGTGCAACGGATTCATAAAGATTCTAGCATGAATTCTGCATTTTTAGTTCGAGGCTAAATCAGAATATTATAAATATCTGTTCTTTGTACAATTGCACATCAAAGAGCAGAGCAGTAGGGGAGAAAAAAATATGTCAAGGTGCATAAAACACAGTAAGATGGCCTTTTAACTAATGATGATACATACTAACCATTCTTTTAAAGCGATTTACAAAATAAGATCTGTGAAATAGAGCAATACTTCATACAACCTCATTAGTAATACATTGTTGAAATTAATACAAAGTAAAACAGCCATTCTTTTACATTTTAATATTAGGTGTTTGCCTTCCAGGATATTTGTAAAATACGTTTAAATTATTAAACAGTGATCTGATAGCCCTAGTTGCTGCTAAAGTCTGATAGCCTAGCAGTAAGGAAATGTGTCATCGCTCTCCTATAATAATCCTGTAAAGACAGGCCTAGGTCTATTTATCGCTCACTTCTGAGCCTATTTCCACGTAGTTGTTTTTCCTAGGTGTCACTGTTCAAGAATTTAGTTCTACATATTCAATAATGTGCATGTCCCCTCGTCATTTATCTTAGTCCTTTCCTGTTGTGGACAATCTGTGTGACTGCACATTCTGTCTGAGCTTGTAGCATTTTGAGTGCCAGTGGTTTAACCTCAGCATTGAAATTACAGTCCTTATATCTCAGGTCTATAAAGCAGAACATGGGTTTAGTGTAAATCTCACTGAAACAATTTGTTTATACCCCTCAAGAGATTTATTTTGGTCGTATTGACTCCAATGTGGGTCAACAGTCATTTTAGCACATTAACTGAAGGAATTATATTAAATACCAAGGCAAATTTCACTTCTCAGTTGTTCAGGTGGAACAAGGAGTGTTATTATGATCTCAATCAAAACCCCACTGTTTAGGTTTTACAGTTGCAGGTAACCAAAAATCAGCGGCGTAAGCTCCAAGGGCTGTTGTGTGCTTCACAAAGGTTTGCAGTATATGAAATATACAATTCCATCTAATAGCAATATCTTATTGAAGCATTTTTAACTGCATACCAAATTCTGCTTGTATGGTTTTGAGTGTTGGCTAATTGTAAATGTTTCAATTGACCTACTGTCTCAGTGTCATTCTGAATTATATCCAAGACACTGTGCCGGGACTGTACACTAACATTAACAGTAAGCTATGAAGTGTGGCCCATACACAGCAAAACTAGGATTCCACATTCCCCCATAGCTTTTGTAATGTTTTGTATGTTGTCTCAGTGTAAGGCATAAATATTCTATTTAGATATTTTACATGTTTCAAACATTTTTTTGAATGTAATAGAGAGTTCAGTGACTGTGTGTGATTCAGAGCATTCTTGGGCATGTGAAATGACCTTCTGAAATTTAAAATCAATGTTGATGTGCATTAGGCTTCCAAATGTCAGTTAAATTTGGGATTTCCAAAGTCAGTGACATTATTAGCAAAGAATTTGTGCATATACAGTGGAACCTCGGGTCACGACCGTAATTCATTAGAAAACTCTGGTCATAACCCGATTTGGTCGTGACCCGGAGTAATTTCCCCCATAGGATTGTATGTAAATATAATGAATCCATTCCAGACCGTATGAACTGTATGTAAATATATTTTCTTTTTTAAGATTTTTAAGCACAAAAATAGTTAATTATACCATAGAATGCACCAGTGTAATAGTAAACTAAATGTAGAAACATTGAATAACACTGAGACAAACACCCAGGCTCCGTGCTCAGCAGCTCGCTCGCTCGCTCTCTCTCGCTCTCTCTCTCGCTCTCTCTCGCTCTCTCTCTCTCTCCTGCACCGACTTTCTCCTCCTGCTTACTGCCTTCTCCTGCAACCTCCCGTTCTTTCCTGTTCTCTTCTTTTTCCCTTTAGCCGACTCACGCTTCTATTTATGAAGAGGACATGGTATTCGTGGCAATCAGCAGCTCCTGGGAACAATTACGGATGCGGACCGCTTCTCACCTGAGCACTTAGGTGAGAAACGCCCACATCACGAACTCCTCAGGAACCGCTTTGGCCACACACCACCACGCCCCCTCGCAAAGTCGCGAGTGCAGTGATTATTTATTAAAAGTGGCCTTTTTGACGGGAGTTGTGGACCCGCTATACCACAGGAGGAAGATGGGTTGAGAGGAGGTTACAGTTTTGAGGGAGAGTCCCTCTGCGTGATGCACCGAGAACAATGTACATTACAGGGAGAGACTGAACACGTGCGGAAAACGAACCAGAAGGGAAACTGCCTTGTTCATCACCGAGTGTGTGGTCATGAACAGATGCAAAAGTTTGGCGAACTTTATGGTCGTAACCTGATTTGTACATGTTCAGAGATGTTCGTGACCCGAGGTTCCACTGTAACTTGCCACCATATTTTTGTAGCACTAGAAGAGGTATGTCAGAGAAATAACAATGTTTAGATATCATGTAATGAAGCTTGAAATACTCAACCAATGCTCACAAATGGCCATATCTTCTACAATGCACAGTGGCTGATCATCTAGAGTGGTAAATTTCATCACCGTTGCAGCAAATGTTTCAGCCCTTAGACTGCTTTTTATACAGTACTGTCAGGAAATTGAGCAGCATGAAAACAGTGAATATTTAGGACTGGGAAAGGAGTCAAGGACAAAATATAGAAAAAGGATTGTTACCAAAAAGACAAAACAAAAAAACAAATATCGAAAATCAGAGTGTTAAGGTTGATTAAAGTCAAAACAAGAAAGCATGAGATTTGAGACCATATTTGCAAAAGATAAGATTTGCGAAGTAAAGTTTTTTAGTGTTAGTATTTATCCATATCCGGGATCGCCAATGGAGCCTTGCTGTGTTTTAAATTGTTGCATAGTTTATGGCAGACGTTTATCCCTTTGAGAGAAAAATGATTAAACCCCACAAGGAATTGTATACATGACAATAAATGAAAGGTCATTATTAAATTATGAACAATAATGTTTAAGTTGGCTCATTCACAGCAATCTTTCTCAAATTTCTTTAGTTTTTGCAAGATAGTGATCAACCATCTAGATAGCTGCACCTTTTTGATTAGTGCACGCTAGTGTAGGATTCTGCCCAAGATGACGTGTCTTCAAGGGTATAGTTAAGTTTGTGCAATTGAAATGTCGTACTTGTGACACTCCATGCCAGTCATTAGTTGAAAAAGTGTTGCAAGTGGCATAATTTATGACTTGATCCCTTACTCTGAAAATCTTTCACACTGCAGACATTTTCACACCATAGTCCAGAGTCACCTAAATACATTGCTTTACTGGAACACAAAGAATGTGTCAGCAAGCGTTGTTTTGAATTATTGGTCTGATGCTGACAAAATTATTTTAAGCGTTTATCTGCCAGTGTATATATTATTTTAATATCATTATTCATCCACAACAACAACATTTATTTTTATAGCATGTTTTCATACTAAATGATGTAGTTCAAAGTGCTTCACAAAATGAAGAAAGATAAGTTTATAAAAAATAAAAATGTAAAAATAAAATTAGGCAATACTAAATAACAAAGAATAAAGTAAGGTCTGATGGCCAGGATGACAGAAGAAACAAAAAAAAAAAAACTCAAGAGGGCTGGAGAAAAAACAAAACAAATCTGTAGGGGTTCCGAGGCCACGAGACCACCCAGCCCTCACTGGGCATTCTACCTGACATAAATGATCTAAATTAATCCTTATGTTTTCCAGGCTTCATGTGAAAGAATTTGATGCTGTTGTTCATGTGACGTCTGGGGTACTGCTTTCAATCCATATATCCGTATGAATCCATACATAATTTATTTAGATTTTATCAGGATCACTTCATTTAATGGCAACAAATGATCCAGAAAACATCGAGACAGTGTATAGAAGCAATCAAGAAAGCTAATAAAATATCACAAAGTGTACAGTACAAGTCAAGGGAGGCTATTCTTAAGTTATATAATGCTCTAGTGAGGCCTCACCTGGAGAAGTGTATGCAGTTTTGATCTCCATATTATATAAAAAGACATAACAGTATTAGAGAAAGCTCAGAGGAAAGTGACCAGGCTTATTCCCTTATACCCTGAGATGTATGAGATATGAGGAAAGACTGAAGGAGTTGAACCTTTTCAGTTTAACCAAAATGGAGATTAAGAGTGGACATGAAAGGAGCTAGTACAGTGGATCCCTGTTATTACTTTAAGATAAACTCTGTCACAAAAACACAGGGACACGGTTGGAAACTTGTTAGGGGCAGATTTCACACAAATATTTGTTTTCTTCACACAGAGAACCACAGACACATGGGATAAATTACCAAGTACGGTGTAGAGAGAAGGTCTTTAGGGACCTTGATCTCAACTTGATGTCAATTTGGACAATCTGTATGAACAGGATGGATGAGTTTGTTGGGCTGAGTGACCTGCTCTTGTCACAATTATTCTAATGCCCTAAAGGCATTGGGCGCAAGATAGGAACATCGGGTGCCAGCCCCTTGCAGGATGAGCACACACACATGCTGTACATCAAGCGCCAATTTAGCCATAATGATCCACCTAACCTCCATGTCTTTGGACTGTGAGAGGATGAAAGCAAATTGTGTTTGTACATGGGTTAATTCTGAAAGTGGTCTATTTGGGTTTTAATTAATCTCTATTAAAAAAATCCAATGAACACAATCATGACACCAAGGCTGTGAAAGATTACTGTTATTTTGTCATTATTTTACTTACAAAATGCTTCACTTGTTACTAGATCTTATTAAAGGTTTATGAAGGTTTGATAATTCTTGCCCCATTTTTTAGCTTCTGTATAGACAGAAAGCTGACATTTCCATAAGGTTATGCAGACATCTGATATCCATTGCGTAACCAGACCTTAAGCATAATATTGCTGTTAAACAACTAAAATAGAAGGTGCGGTCTCTTTAAAAAGACACCCAAAAATGTCAGCAGTGCATGTGCTAATGCTAAAGAGCGCATTCGCTCTTACCTCATTCATCGTGGTGTGTCAGTGAACCACCTATTTTTTAATTCATTTTCCAAGCACTGCAATTTCAAGCGCAGAGGGTGTTTTTATTTTCTTTGATGCCATGTGAAGCTCTGTCCTGCTTCCTCTCTGTACCTTTTTTGGCCCTGTTTTTTCCATCTTTTTGCTTGTCACTATCACCTTCATCCCATCTCTCTCTCTCTCTCTCTCTCTCTCTCCCACTCACTCTCTCTCATATCTCCTGTCCTTTATAGCTTGCCTCTCTCTCTCTCTCTCTTTCTCTTTTATCTCGGCTCTCTCTCACTCATATCTCTTCTCTTTTATAGCTCGCTCTCTCTCTCTCTCTCACTCTCCACCCCCTTCTCTCTCTCTCTCTCTCTCTCCATGAGCTCACTCACCGACTCTGCTGAAATACTGCAGTAGCAATGTAAGCATCTACATGCATGCTGGAAATTCTGGAAGAAGCCCTGAAAGCAAGACTGCAGCAGCTGCAGCACAGCTAGCAAACAGCTTACAGCATGTAGTGGCTAATGAAGATATTTGGGAAAATCTAGCAGCCTGCGATCGTAACGTTCTGGATCCAAGGACCCAGAAATTCTAACTGTGGCCCCCATCAGCTGCCATTTCACTTGATCAAAGGCATTTACGAGGTTCAGGGTGACTGCACAGGACAAATTCAACAAGAAGCTTTTTTTTTTTGGTAATTCTTGCTCTGCCCCTATTGTTTACATTTTTTCCCCCCATTCAGATTACAGTGCTACCTCATCTCTCCATGCTTGGAATATCAATACATGAATAATAAAAAGAAGACTGAAAATATAGAAGATTGGGAACTGTATTCCCATATTTTTTATGAAAAGGACGGCTAGATCTATATCAGCAGGCCTTTCTGACATCCTACTTCCTGGAAAGTGGGTTACGTGGAGTTTGCAAACCCTTGTCATTTAACCGTTAACTAGACGTGAAATGAGATTTGGAAGCAAAAAGGGAATGGATCAGTTGCTAGGAGGTTTGTTGTATTCTTCAGTTGTCTTAGCAGTCCTTGGCTTATGAAAAAAGAAAAATATTGTTTTCTTGGTGGACTGCAACTTAAAATTTCTCCTTTCTCCTCTAAGAGGTGCTATTGTTTTTGGACCTGGATGTATCCTACAGCAGAATGCTCCCGGTTCTGTTTCTTTTCTCACCTGTCTTTGTGCTCTCTAGCTGGATGACTGGGTCACGGAGAAGATGCTAATGGCACGAGATACCTCTCGAGACGAGGCACAAAAACTGCACAAGAAATGGCTCAAGCATCAGACTTTCATGGCCGAACTGGCCCAAAACAAGGAGTGGCTGGAAAAAATCGAAAAGGTAGGTGGCCATTTCGGCTGGGGTTTGTGTTAGTCATGTGTTGTCCTTAGGTGATTGTGCTATTTTTAGGCAGGTTGCTCAAAATCACAGGAATTGCAAACTAAGTTTATTTTAATGGGAATGAGCAGAATTTTGTTATACTGTACCTCCTAACTTACAGATGTCTTTAATCAATAATGGTGTGCTTCTCATATGTGTCAGTAAAGGTCTTAGAAAAAATAATCACAAAATAATCTCTGTTTAATAAGAGTTTGTTAACGTTTGATAGTTTGATGGTGCGATGGAAAAAGTGTAAATCTGTTCTAGATATATAATAGTAGTTAATATATTTGATTCTTAACAATTTTGACCTGGTAAGGTAAGTGAGAAAATAAATATGTGAGTGCCCAAATATTTTTGTAATTATTGCAGTTTTTAAATTATAAGCATATGTGTAAATATGAAATTTATTTTCTTTTCTTACTCAGCATTCAAAACCCATACATACATCGGTCACAAGGAAGTAATCATTTGCAGGCAAATTTATGACCATTAAAATTAAAAACGACAGTCCTCAACTAGCAGGAAACTACTCAGGCTACTCTGGGCAAAAGTTAGCATGACAGTCCGTAACAGAACACACTCACCTCTCAACCTATACTTACACCAGGCCTGCTTAAAGTTGCCATTTTACCTAACAACATGTGTTTTGGCTTTTGAAATAACCTCCTAGAATCATTTGGAAAATAAGCAAGTTCTACACAGAAGTCATAACAGCTGAGAACCAAATGCATAGGGTGTCCAAGTTCTATGAGACAGCTAAGCTACCTGCTGTGCCAACTAAGTGCCAGTCACCACATGACAAGTTTCACTGCAGTGTGAGACACAATGTTAGACTGTTTTGTGAGTATTTATTTATATAATAATATATATAAATACTGTATATATACAGGTGTATATAATCTCTTCCTCCATAGCTATTCAGCTATTCCCATTTTACATGGGGGTCACTATAGTTTTTGAGTAAACGTCTCCAATGGAGATTTTGCAGTGATTTTTTATGACCATATGCTTTTCCTGTTGCCAACCCTATAATTTTATCCAGGCTTGGGACCAACTATATACATATATATAATGTATTTAATATCTGTAAATATATATTAAATATAATGGATGCTGGGGACATAACAGAAGTATACAGGTTCAAGTCACCACTTTTATTGAACAGAAACTACCTACAGTATATTACAAGCTTCTTCCCCAATACAACGTACTTCTCCTCTTTTTTCTGTCTTTTCTTTTTTTATCCACTCCTGCCCAGTAAGCTTTGTCCTTCCTCTATACCCAACTCTGACTCCCTTTCTGGAGCCACGTATTCTATGATGGAAGCACTTCTGGGGCAGGCGGACGGAATCGCTTCACAATAGGGGCACCGACCCTCGGCAGCTCCCTCTTGCAGTACACATGACACCAAGTATAGCTACCCAATGGGAGTGCAGTTCCCAGGTTGCTCCCAGAGTGTGCACTTGGGTGCTCCAGTAAAGAGATGCTGCCAGATGCTGACCTTGGAGCAGTATGTAGCCCAGATAGGCAATCTCCCCTTGTCCTTCCACTTTGCTGTCCCATCTGGGAAAGGGAGCACCAACCATCCAGGTTGGGATAGTCATCCACTTACAGCTTCCATTCACTACATAGGACTTTCAGCCAGATAAGGGTCCCTGCATCTCATTAATATATTAAATTTATATAATATAAAAATTGATGGTTTATTAATTATTTCTATCCAACAATTAGTTTAATTGTATTGTGTAACCAGCAGAGGCACTAATAGAGAAAACATGAAATCCCCCAGCGGGACTCCACTCAGTTACAGGGTAAACAGTATGACAGCCATGTATTTACTCTTTTTTGTGTAATGTTGAGACTATAAAAGATTAATTTAGTAAGAGTGTAGATACATGCCTTGGGATTAATAAAGTATCTATCTATCTATCTATCTATCTATCTATCTATCTATCTATCTATCTATCTATCTATCTATCTATCTATGTAAACTAAATATAGCATTTGCATTCTACATACAGTAGTAACTTTACATGTGCTATATACTCATTATTATGGTTAATGCAGACTAGCAGTCATTTTATTTTATATAACCTAAAGTATTACAAGTTTTGTATGATTTTAAAAAGAAGTAAACATAACAAAAGAATATAGTTAAAATAAATTTGTACCTCTCAAAGTTGACCAATTATGAATGAATATGGATGTGCCCAGCTTAGACAAGTGATGACTCCAGCTTTGATTCCACCACTGCCAGAATTGGCTTCAGTATCTTTGGCTCTTTAAATGTATTAAGCAATTTAGGACAATTAGTGGATGGGTATAACTTACTGTAGTATCTCTTAACTAAACTCAGTAATAATTCACATTCATAAACCAACTGTGAGCATCCACAATGGATAAAGAACGAAGGTGGATATGCTGAGAAAACAATAAAGGATGGATTTTAGATCTTCTGTGGGAATGTGTGTTCATGATATTTTCTGCTGTTCCTGTTGTATTGACGTTTTCCACCAAAGAGTTCCTGGTACAGATCACTGGATTAAACTCAGTGTGACGTAAAACAGAAGGGAGCAGGGTGTCACTAGCAGGGACCCTAAAATGCAATGGATGTGCAGGTTATTTTAATGACTCCGTTTGAGTGAGTGTGGGCAGCTACATGAGTGAGCTCTGTGATAGACTGGCACCTCATGCAGCGATGCTTCCTGCTTTGCAGTAAATGGAGCAGAAGTGTTATTTCTTTTGAAGCAGATGCAGTGGAGGTGGATGTGCAAACTTTCACTGTAAGACAGTTGTCATTTCAGTAGTTTAATCTTGTATTTTGGTAGGTTATCCGCCTCTAACATGCTCTTCCATGCTCATTTATGAATTGCATGAAATGGATATTGATGTGCTCATTGTGAAACTATTGTCCATTTAAGGTTATGGGACCATTTAGCTAGTGTGGCCATTGGTATATGATCTATAGAATTCTAAAACTTTGCGCCTGCCCAAAAAGAAATTACCTTAGATATTAAATTAGGTAACCAAGAAAATTATTATGCAGTATTTCATCTCAACAAAAGATAACACACACTGACAAAAACAAAAAGCTAAAAAAGGTGCGTGGATAATAAATGAAAATGCTAATAATGATGGGATCATACCTCATTGTTTGCCAGGTTTCCTTATACTGGATATGTACATACCAGGGATATTCAAAGGTCATTCACAAGGCCTGAGTTTGATATCTGGCCTTATCTGTTTGCAGTTTACACATTCTCCCTGTTTCTATGGGGGTTTTCTATCTGTGACTTTGTATTGGAGGAACGTGAGTATGGAAAGCAAGTGGCTGAATGGATGAACATCCACATAGGCAGGTGAAGGATGAGCCAACTGTGCAGTTGTTTATATAGTACAGTGATCCCTCGCTATATCACGCTTCGACTTTCGCGGCTTCACTCTATCGCGATTTTTTTCTCATACAAGCTTACATCACTACGAATGCGCTTTCTGATAACTTTTATCTAAACCCTACGATGGCTCCTAAACGTGCTGCTTTTTCTAAGCCTTCTGACAATAAAACTAAGCGCCGGAGGAAGATGCTTACTATCCAGGAGAAGGTGAAACTCTTGGATATGATTAAAGATGGCAATACCCTACAAAAGCCTCCTCACACTTATGAAAAGACAGCGCCAGCAACTTCCTATCAAGATGTTCTTCAGCCGCGCACCCTGACACCCACTGCCTACTCCTAGTACTCCTTCAGCGGAAGAAGACAACAACGCACCTGCTGAAGATACTGCACCACCTCTGAAGACTCTCCTACTGAGGTCATGCCTTCATAGGTTAGTGGTTGCGTGCAATTAAATGTACAGTACAATAATCTACTATATAAAAGTGTTCGGGATTGTCCTTCCGTCCCGTGAGTGTAAAGCGTAGCGGTATTCCGCTTATTACAGACTTACTACTTGCGGCTTGAGATACGAAGCGATGCGATGTGAGCAGAGTTCTGGTGCTCTCATCGTTCCCTTGCTTTTGTGCGCGATGTGCTGGAAAAATAGACAAAATTATGTCTCTGGAAATAATTAATGTTGATGGAGTACAAATGCCTCACAGCGTAGTAAATATCAGGGGAGATGGTGCTTGCTTATTCTCATCTATAGCTTATTTAGTGCATGAAACTCCATCTTTAGTGGTACAGATTCGGGCTGACATTGTACGACTTTGGACAGGCACTTGAGGGGAAAAACCTCAACTTAGGTTTTCGGGAGATGTTATGAATGGGCACTTTGATGTTCTCATTCCCTACACTTACATGCCTGATGTACACATTGAGCGCACAAAAATTGAGGATAAAAGTCAGTCGCTTTAAAAGGCGAGTGCACCTAGTAATATGATTATTGTAACATCTAATATGTCTTATTTTCTCTTATTTTGTCTAATATATTGGGTAATATGAGTGTAATGGTGACTAAAGGGTGTTATTTCATGTCTAGAAGGCTCTAATAATGCTAAAAAAAGTATTTAGAAGGTCGTAAACAGGTTTTCTATACTCCAACTGCGAAAATATTCAATTTATAAATAAAGAATCCTACTTCACGAAAATTTATTTATCACGATAGAATCTGGAACGGATTAACGGTGATAAACGAGGGTTCACTGTATAACAATATTAGCTGAAGCACATTTGTATAATAGCAAAAGCAAATATTAACGTGCTTTTAAATGTTTATCCTTTTCTTAATGCTGGCTGAAATTCTGGTGTCCCATCCATCATCTATGCTACAGCTCTACCAATGTCTCTCCTCTCATGAGTCAAGAATTTGGTCTTTTTGTGCATGATTGGATTCCATAATTGTGGTAACTCCTCACCATGAATGTTGCTTCTTTGTGGATGCACAAATAATGTACGTTTTTAATCCCACATTAAGAAACTACATGGCTCGTTGAATAATTGAATCGGTGGGCCACAGTTTGATTCTTCCTCTGCTGGTTACGTATAATATATCATCACAAAATAATATAACAGGTAGTGGTGAATCAAACTGACGAGATTCCTTTTGCATACAGTTTCATGAGACTGATTCATTCATTTTTCATGCAATTTCTTAAATGTGAAATGGGAATTTTAAAGGTGTTTTGGGGGTTGAAAGAAGTGAGCATTACTTCTTGAGGGTTGGGCAACACTGTACACTCCTTTTGGACTGGTACATTTCTCAGAAAAGTTCTTAGCTTCAAAAAAAAAAAAAAACAGAAAATAGCTGTCCTTTGGAAATACAGCATGGCTAAACATAACCCACAAAGAGACAAAATGATGCACTCTTAGACAAAAGCTGTAATCCAGAGAGACAATAAAATTGCTATTTAGCTTAGCTGAGAAGAAAATAATGTACCTATGGCCTTGGGGTGGGATTGCGTTTTGGCATATGCAAAACTGTGTACATGCTGATGACGGTGTCCTCCCATCAGTTCTTGGGCTCTGCTTCTGCCTGATGTAAATTGTAGTCCCTGCATTGGCATTGGTTTTTGGGTTGCCCCTCTTCCTGATATGCCATGTAGGCTATATTTTAAGTTTAACCAACAGCAAATGCACAAACCAAATCTTGTGAGAATCATTTCTGCCATTATTGTGTGACTGACAAACAAACTGCGTACAACATTTTTGCTGTAAATGAATTAACGATAGTCATGCTGAACACATGGTTGTGTTTCAAACATATTTAAAATATTGTAATTCTGTAATGTTTAATTTAAAGGTATCATGCATTCTTACTTTCAAATTATTACTGTCACTTGCTTAAAATGGAGGTAAAGTACCTCTTATGATCAAATTCTTTATAATTATAAAATGAACATCCTCTCTAAGGATCTCTTACTCAGCATTGGAAGGCAGCCACGCACAGAATTTGCTCTAGCTCCATATGCACAAAGCATTCAATTATTCAACTTACAAAATGACATATATCTTGTTTAAAATTGTCCAAAATATTTCTAGGGCAAGATCCAACCTGCAAATGTTCCAATCAAGTTCCAGCCTCAATGGTTCACATGTTTTTGGCCTGCACCAAAATAACATCATTCTGGACCAAAATCTGTAAATGCCTATCAGACAGCCTTGGCGTCACAATCCCTTCTAAACCACTAACAGCTGTGATTGGTGGGCTCCCAAATGGAATTAAAGTGGAGAAGGACAAACAAACTGTAATTGCCTTTACTTCACTACTAGCACGTAGACTTATCTTAGTCAACTGGAAGAATCCTATTCCACCTCTTTTAGGTCAGTGGATAACTGATGTTACATACCACTTGAAATGGGAAAAAATCAAATTCTCTCTTAGAGTATCTGTTCAAAACTTTTTTTTTTTTTTAAATCTGGCAGGAACTAATCAATAATATTTTAGAATAAGCATTTATATTGGGGGGAAAAGACTCCTTTCTCTCTTTACTACTCCGAATAGTTTTACTCGGGCTGTTGGCCTGCCTCTCTTCTTATGGCTGGGGGTTGAATTGAATTTAGTTTTGTTAAATTTGACTTGATTTTATGGAATGTTACCTGCTTTTAACAAATTCAATAAAAAATTTAAAAAATGAATATATAAATCCTCACATTTGTATGAGACCATATTCCACTGGTCACTTATCCTGTATTTGAATCAGTGGTTATGTTTGTTACTGAATCAGCTTTCTTGACCATAGACAAGTGCTACACAGTAGATTGAAAGTTTGTAGTACTGGCCTAAAAACTGAGGATGCCAACTGAATTTCATCAGAGACAAATATTCTTAGGAACTTTAGTTTGTATAAAAGAAGCGGCATGATAAAAATTAAGTCTTGTGGGGACAGTGAAGATTTTAAATCAAGAATACACATTTGGGGAGACACTGTTAAAAAGTGTGTAGTGAACAGCGGTGATATCCTGCACTGCAAAGAGTATACCAACAGGGCTTCTTCCTGAAACACTGCCCCCCCCCAGTTTCTCCAGTCCATGCATTTTAAATCATTGCTGGGGTTTCAGGAAGAGAGCAAGAGATACTGAACAAAAGACTTGAGATTGAGGGAGAATAAAAAGATAAACTTGCTGTTATCCATTCAGGAGTTCAGTAACACAAGGTAACAGCACCTTAATAGGGTAACAGACAGACAGACAGGCACACACACGCAACTGTTGGGCCCCACACTTTTTAGAAATGCCTCTGTCTCCTACAATCTCTTTCTGTCATTTTAACTATTGTATCACTATATGACATAACAGTTTTTCTTTACTTGTCTACTAGGTAGTCAAGGCTGGGGGGCTGTCAAAAACAGGCCCTGTTAAAGCCCATTGTGTCACCCCTTGTGTGATTTTAGGCTATACAAAAATACATTTTATTGTATTGTATTATTGTAAATTACAATAATTATTGTATTATTGTAAATTGAGTTTAGATATGCATTGTGGTCTATGGATATTAAACATGTTAAAACACTGCAGCTGTTTTGTCATGACATGTGTGTTCAATTTCTTTAGCTGTTCATTTAGATATGCAGTCAGAAGGTGGATGTTATGCACCCTCATCTGTGCATCTACTGTGGTCATTAGGCAGATTTGTTGATTTGGGTGTTTTGAGTACTGAAATCTGCAACTTCTATGGCTATTTGTGATCAGCTCTCTTTTTTTAACATAATTTTATTGTAATCATTCCATACAAATCCATTAATTTTTACAAAAAATAGGATTGAGATTGAAAAACAAGACAATCCCCACCCCTGAGAGAGAGAGAGAGCATGGCCAACGGGGTAAAACTTAAGGCTTGTAAACATATCTAAATTTACGAGTTTAATAGACCAATAGAGATGAATGGAGAAGAAATGCTTCCTCGGTGCTTTAGGAGCTTATTCTAAAATATTACTGATTAGATCTTGCCAGGTTTTGAAAAAATTCTGTACAGATCCTCTAACTGAGTATTTGATTTTTTCTAATTTCAAACAGTATAAAACATCGGTTTCCCACTGACTTAAAAGAGGAGAGTTAGGGTTCTTCAATTATAGCAAAATAATTCTCAGTGCCAAAAGTGTAGTGAAGGCAATCACAGTTTGTTTGTCCTTCTCCACTTTAAACTCATCTGTTAATGGGTTAGGAGGGATTGTGACACCAAGGCTGTCTGAAAGGTAAAAATTAAAAATTTTGGTCCAAAATGATGTTAATTTGGTGCAGGCCCAGAACATGTGACCCAGTGAGGCTGGGACTTGATTGCAACGTTCACAGGTTGGATCATGCCCTGGAAACATTTTGGAGAGTTTTTGGCGAGACAGATGTGCTCGATAGATAATTTTGAGTTGAATAATTGGATGCTTTGCGCATATGGAGCTCGAGTGAATTCTCTGCATTGCTACTTTCCACTCCTTTTCTGATTTATTGATTAAGAGATCTTTTTCCTATTGTCCTCTTGGATCTTTGAAAGGGAGGGACTGTAAAACATTTTTTTTATATTGTAGAGATGGTGTCTAGGTCTTTGAAATTGAGTAATATTTTTTCCAGCATGGACGAGGGTGCAAGATTAGGAAAATCAGGCAGGTTCTGTTTAACAAAGTTCCTAATTTGAAGATAGTGAAAGAAATGTGTAGCGGGAATGTTAAATTTGGAATGTAATTGTTCATAGGATGCAAAGACGTTGTCTATATAAAGATCTCTAAGCAATTTAATCCCAAATCTTTTCCATATATTAAAAACTGCATATGTTTGCGAAGGTTGAAAGAGGTGGTTCACTTGCAGAGGTGCCACAGATAAAAGCTTCTCCATCTTAAAATGCTTTCTACATTGGTTCATATGCTGAGTGAGTGAAGCACAATTGGGTTATCAGTATATTGCCGATAACTTGCATTTATTGGGGCACAAAGCAAGGAATATAAAGAAGTACTGCAGAATTTTACATCTATTGCGGACCAGGCCTGTGTATGTTCATCTATTTGTGTCCAGGTTTTTATAGCTTGTATGTTTGCTGCCCAGTAATTAAACTGAAAGTTGGGTAGAGCCATGACACCGTCTGCCTCAGGTCTTTGTAGGGTCACTCTTTGGATACGTGGATGTTTTGAGTTCCAAATAAATGAGGTTTTTGTTGAATCTAATTGCTTAAAAATGATTTATTGATGTATATTGGAATGTTTTGAAATAAAAAAAGAAGCTTAGGAAAAATATTCATCTTAACAATGTTAATTCTTCCAGCCAGACCTAACAGCAGTCCTTATGATGGAGTGTGATGCACTGTTTACTTCAAAATGCATATTCTGCAATTCATATTGTCATGAATAGAGCTGCCAGTCCTTTCAAGCTTACATCGACTCCTACACTATCATCATAACACTGAACAAAAGTGAGCATACATAGCACCTGCGACAAGGTATCATTCACATTTAGATTCATTTGTTGATGCTGTGAGACATGCCCGAACGCCATCAGACAGACACCGCATCTTTATAAAACCACACGTTTTATTCTCAATCAAATTACACAACAGTTCCGCACAGCACACTGTGCTCCTAACACCAATCACCACTCCTCCGGGCTTCTCTCACTCTGTCCTTGGACCGCCTTTCCTCTCTCCACAGGAGCCTCGTCTTGCTCCCACTCCTGTCTGTAGCTCCCAGACTGTAGGAAGGTGGGCCCTTTTATTCTCACCCGGATGTGCTCCCTCTGATGACACTTCCTGGTGTGGCGGAAGTGTCAGGAGAGCACTCGGAAGCACTCTGGGCGTCCCTGGAGGGATCCTCCTCCATCTTTCCGGGTGTGGCTGAAGTAAACAATTCCCGGGTCCTCTGAGACTCGGGGCACCCCCTGGCGTTGGCCACGGGCCCCAATAGGCTTGAGCCTCCTTGCTCTTCTCCTGTGGTCCTCCTCTGATCCAGGGCGGTTGCCCCCTCGTGGCCCTGAGGATGTACACGCCACCTTCTGGTCCTCCTGGGCGTCCCGGCTGGGTAGCAGCCCCAGCCATTCGCCACAATCCCTATGTATATTCTGATACTACAGAAAGGTTTTTCTCTTGCATCAGTTTATGTTTATTTTTAAAACGTGCAATATGCTGTCTGCACACGTGACAGACATTTATATGTTTAGCAGACATTTGACTGTAGACGGTCCCGTGTGATCGGAAGCTTGCTGTCTATCAGTCCAGATTAACGAGGCCACCTCTGGTCTTTGCAGTTCAAAATCACCACCCTACTTTAAGTGCCACCTTCGTGTGTTGGATTGGTTTAGAAATTTGAAATTCATTGAGCCTTCTTAATTGCTTCCACCCACTTTTAAGCAAACTTCACTCATGGTTGGCTTCAGATGTACAGTATAGATATATGCCTGGCTTCAGTGAAACTAGATCAAATTAAATCCCTGAAAATGATCAGCATTTAAACAGCAGAAGTAAACACTAATCCTGTAAACATTTAAAGTATGCACATTTACAGATTCGTGGTAATACTTAATAGAAAATATTATACACTTTTCAAAATAATGGACTTGAGCATGTGTTCTTTTAAGCATATGCCTTGGTTGATCATGTGTAGATGTACCAGTGTACCGTATGACTGGCCCATCCATCTGTAACCAGAGTTGAAAAAGAGCTATTTGATATTGTGATTTGTGTGACTAATTATTTTTGGCATACTGTACATGTGTGCAGCTGAATCAAGGACAATTTGTTCCGGCATGGATATTAAGTGATTAGAGCAGATACACTGTTCACAAATAGTGAACAGAATGTGCTATGTTGGGGTCTTAGAAGACCCCAGTCCATATATTGTGAGCACAAGGGATCTCCATTGAGCCCCAAACCACAGACATAGTGTTACCCAACACAATTCTGAGTTCAAACAAAAAGGTTTTTATTTGCCACCAACACTTCTTCAGTTAAGTACCAGCTAAAATACACACAATATTGCAGTATTAGGAATAAGGCAGCATGGCGATGTGGCAGTTAGTGTTGTTGCCTTACAGCTCTAGGGACCTAAATTCAACCCCTGGACTATTTACTGTTAGTGTAGAATACAAATTTATTTTCTCTCAATTATTCCAGTGAAGCCTAATGTGGAGTCTGAGCCTATTCCATCAGCATCAGATATAAGGCAGGACCCACCCTGTCAGGAGCATGTAAATAATTTTTGTGCACACTCATACACCTATGTTGTATTTCTGCGATGGCAATGAAAGATTGGCCATCTACTGTAGCTTTGTGAAAAGGATTATTTGTATTCTATTTGTGTGTTGTATTTATCCCATTTATTGACACCCATTGCACTCCCAACCTACCTGGACAGGGCTCTGTCTCTGACAAGGTTTTTTTTTTGTCTTCTTATGGAGTCAAGGATGGGGGACTGTAAAAAACTAAGGCCTGTTAAACCTCATTGAGGCATTCCTTGTGTGATTTTGACCCATACAAGAAATAAATCGTTGTTGTTGTTATAAGGTGCCTGTTTAGAATAACCAATTACACTAACCGGAATGTTTAAGTTGTTTTTAAAACATTGGAGACAAGAAGGGAACCAACCCTGGATGGGCCACTAGTCACAGAATTTGGAGCCCATAATTGAAACAGCAAGCATGTTCTTTTTGTCTTTATTTTGTACACCAAAGACTTATCAACTGTCATAATTCAGGAAATCAGGCACAGACAGAGAAGCTAGTGCTGTGTATATGCATGTACAGTATGCATGATTGGGAGTGTGATATTAGCTGTTCTTGTTCTGTACGTTGCAAACTGTTTTGATCTTTACATTTGCTTTATTGTTGCTTTTAAAAATGTGACTAGTTATTCAAGGAAAGCACTTCATCTTCATATTTAAAATTTAATATAATCTTAAAGTTGACTATATATATATATATATACATGTATATATATATATATATACAGTATATTTATATACACACAGTGGTGCCCCGGTATACATCCTTAATCCGTTCCAGATCCTTTGACTTATACCAAACAGGACATCTACCAAACAAATTTTTCCCATGAGAAATAAAGAGAAAATGATTAATACGTTCTCATGATAAAAAAATCCTATTGCTATTGGCATATTATACATTGATGGGGTTGTATAAAATAATTTAAACACTGCTTAATACTAAAATACATAAATACAAAAGCAATTAGATGAAAATTTAACCTCAATTTACATTGTGTGCAGTCGTATACCAAGTTGGACTTATTCCAAAGCGGACGTATACCGAGGTAATACTGTTATATCCTGTGCCTCCTCCAGACCACGAGGGGGCATCCGTCCTGGTTCTGTTGGGGTCCTCGGGTAAGGGGCTTGGAAGCCCAGCCCTGTTGGGACCCGTGGCCACCGCCAGGCGGCACCCCGATGCCGGTTCATCCCGTGTGGTCCTCGGCTGAGGCTGGAGCCCGGCTGGGGACGCCTTGGAGGACCAGAGGAGGGCGTGTGCCTCCTCCAGACCGAAAAGGGGCGTCCGTCCTGGTTATGCAGGAGGCCTCGGGTAGGGGGCTTTGAAGCCCAGCCCTGTAGGGACCCGTGGCCACCGCCAGGCGGCGCCCCAGTGCCTATTTATCCCGGGAGCCCGGCACTTCCGCCACACCAGGAAATGCCGGGGGGAAGACGACGTCTCATGATACCCTGATTGAAACCTAACATTACTGATTTTCATCTCAAAGTCCCAGATTTCAGCCAAAGATCCATAATAAACTGTCAGACTTGAAGGTGGTGATATGGCAATCAGACAGACAGAAATGGAATTAATAGCAAAAGAGGGAGTTGTGCGTCAGCAAACTCATGAACAAGGTAGTGCCATTGCCAAGGTTCAGTTTTCCAAGTTGGATATTGAGAGTCCCACGTAGTGAGTGATGAAGTTTGGCTGGACAGGAGGGAAACAGCAGGGTTAAAGAAATGTCATAAGAGAGTGGGAGACATTGTTACACAACATCAAAAGTGGTAATAAAGACAGACAGAGCACTGCTTGTTGTTTTGTGTGGCCTATCAATGAATATGTGAATTGAAAGATGACAATTAAGAAGTCAGCCGGTGGACCACTTGGCATAATGTTCATGGATCACAGTTTGCGAGCCAATGCTGTAAGGTCTTCTCCAGGATTTTTTTTTTTTGTTTGTTTTAATTAGTGTGTTTTATGTATTTACATTAATCTGCCCCACTAAAGACTGACACTCCATGCAGGCTTTGTTCTGCTTTGCTCCCATTGTTTTTGATATATGTATTCAGACCAGAAAAATAGGTAAAGGTTTGGCGTGCAAGTTCTCCTTGTGTTTATGTGAGCTTCTTCCGTGCATTTTCTCTTACATTCCAAAAATGTTGCATGTTAAGTTAATTCTCTGCACTGAATTGACCAGGATTGGTTATCCACAAACCTGTAATGGATGAAAATGGATGTTTTCAATGATACCTTTTGCTGAACATTTGAAATATTGTAAATATACAGAATTCTTCATACCTATTTTGAATTTTAATTGATAATCATGTATTTTTAAGTATTCAATATATTCTTGCCTGCCCTCCTACACTTACTGAACAAACAGGCCCTAGATTAATGTTACTTGATTATGTCTACCTCTTTTGTAAGTCGCTTTGGATCAAAGTGTCTACCAAGCAAAAAAAATGTAAATGTCAGAAGGAAACTTTCAGTCACATCTTCAGTTAATTCCATTAATCCATTTTCAAATCCACTTTAACCTGATTGGTGTACGTATTCTATCTGAAAAAGCATGAGGCATGAATTAGTTCTAGACAGGTCACCATCAAGGTTTAGTTGTACTGTAGATTTCATGAATTAAAACAAATCCTGAACCAATGCTACAAATATATCTTTTATGAATCTATATATATATATAAAAGTCAATGTGTGTCTGTATGTATGTATGTATGTATGTACGTATGTTCCAACATCATGTCCGAACGGCTGGAGCGATTTTCATGACACTTGGTCGACTAAAAATACTGTAGAGTGAAATCAGCAGTAACCCACCCCCTTCTGGGTAGGGTGGAGGGTGATCTTACAGTCTTGTATGCATGTTATCATCCAATTGACACTCTGAACGACCACCAGAGGGTGAACTGGTGGTAACTGCCAGCATTCTTTATGTTTGAGCACCACTGCGCCCCTGTTGCTTTTGAAATTAAATAGAGTTCTACGTGTGCAAGTGTGTGTGTCTGTCCGGCCCGGAAGTGAGACGCAGAGTCAGGGTGTGGGCTCCAGCTCTGAGAATACGCAAGCGAGGCCAACACACCGACAAAAGGAAATCTCCTAAGAAAGACAGTCACTTAGCTGCTAATGCACAAACGATGCGAG
This sequence comes from Polypterus senegalus, assembly GCF_016835505.1. NCBI lineage: Eukaryota > Metazoa > Chordata > Cladistia > Polypteriformes > Polypteridae > Polypterus > Polypterus senegalus. The sequence continues at coordinate 22,928,364 of NC_053164.1, forward strand.
TGCGTCGGCAATACGGATCCTCCTAGGAGAGTAGTTGTGACGATTTCGATACTTTCTAGGATCCCGTGCTTTTAACAGCACCGGCTTACACAGTTAGTAAATAGCAGGCGACTGGCAGCATTCTTTATGTTTAAGCAGCACCGCGCACCTGTTGCTTTTGAAATTAAATAGAGTTGTCCGGTTCTGAGCGTCAATTGGATGATAACATACATACAAGACCGCAAGACAAGCACATTAGTGAGTCTTCATTGTTTGTTAATTTATTTTCAATTTTAAAGTTGTTTTTTTAATTATACTTTCTCAAACAATTAAAAAAAAAAAAAAAATTTTATTTTCCTCCTGGGTAACGCTGGGTATTTCAGCTAGTTCATTATGTAGTTTTTTTGTTAGTTTTCATGTGAATGTAATAAAATACAAAATAATGAAAGATTGGCCATCTACTGTAGCTTTGTGAAAAGGATTATTTGTATTCTATTTGTGTGTTGTATTTATCCCATTTATTGACACCCATTGCACTCCCAACCTACCTGGACAGGGCTCTGTCTCTGACAAGGTTTTTTTTTTGTCTTCTTATGGAGTCAAGGATGGGGGACTGTAAAAAACTAAGGCCTGTTAAACCTCATTGAGGCATTCCTTGTGTGATTTTGACCCATACAAGAAATAAATCGTTGTTGTTGTTATAAGGTGCCTGTTTAGAATAACCAATTACACTAACCGGAATGTTTAAGTTGTTTTTAAAACATTGGAGACAAGAAGGGAACCAACCCTGGATGGGCCACTAGTCACAGAATTTGGAGCCCATAATTGAAACAGCAAGCATGTTCTTTTTGTCTTTATTTTGTACACCAAAGACTTATCAACTGTCATAATTCAGGAAATCAGGCACAGACAGAGAAGCTAGTGCTGTGTATATGCATGTACAGTATGCATATTAAATAGAGTTGTCCGGTTCTGAGCGTCAATTGGATGATAACATACATACAAGACCGCAAGACAAGCACATTAGTGAGTCTTCATTGTTTGTTAATTTATTTTCAATTTTAAAGTTGTTTTTTTAATTATACTTTCTCAAACAATTAAAAAAAAAAAAAAAATTTTATTTTCCTCCTGGGTAACGCTGGGTATTTCAGCTAGTTCATTATGTAGTTTTTTTGTTAGTTTTCATGTGAATGTAATAAAATACAAAATATAATTTTATTTAAATTATTATATTGGGCAGAGCTATTATTGATATTTTAAGGAACTTAAAAGAAAAATAATTAGAAATTTTGATTATTAAGATCGCCAAAAGTGACTTTATGGATAAGTAACTTACCGTATACTTTTCTTAACAGACGTTAAAGTCAAGTTGGTAGAATTTAAGTCTAAATTTGGTTATGAATTAAATCTAGAAATTAAATATATATTCTTGGAATTTTAAATAAATTAGCATGAATGTAAGGTCTAATGCCTGATGCTGCTGGGTTAGGCACGACTCCTATGACCCCTGATCTGGAGAAAGCAGATACAGAAACTGGATGGACTGTGGAATGATTTACTGCTGATCTCACTGATTTTGCTTTTTGTGATAAATATTAAAAACCTTCAGCGTTTTGCTAAACAAAGTTCTAACAGTAAAGAGTAAATGTCTTGTAATGTAGCTTGTAATGTATACCACCCATTCTTTCCATGTTTAAATCTGCTGCATTTTCCAAGTTTGATGAAGGCAGGTCAGTGTATTTGATCTAAAATATCAGTGGGGCAAAGATTGATCTTCCTTAAAAAAAAATGCACTCTTTTTGCTGCATGACCATTTCCACAAAAGATTACACTGCAGAAATTAGTCATGTCATTTTCCATCCCGCTCAATCCAAAGCAAGGTTGTGGGGGATGCTAGAGCCTAACCCAGCTAGCATAGGTTGCAAGGCAGGAACAAACCCTGGGCAGGGAGCCTGTCCATCGCAGAACAAACACACACAATCACCAGACACACTGTAAAAGAGGGGAGTCGGGGACCTCTGGAAATGCGCTAATTCGCAGGGTTTAGCTAACAGAAAGCTGATTGCAGGAGTCACAGTCAGATGACTGGCGATATGAGACTGTTGAATTCCAGTATTTTATATTTATTTAACGTAAAAAACACAACTGAAACAATAAACAAACAAACATGCTATAGATTAAACAATATGGTGGAAAAGAAAGGTCTATCGTGAACAGGCAACCATTTCCGGTTGAGGGCATGACCTCATTAAACTTTCTTACACACACACACCAGAGCCAATTTAGCATCACCAGTTCACCTAACATGCATGTCTTTGGACTGTGGGAAGAAGCCCAAGCAGACCCAGGGAGAACCGCAGAAGTGATGGCCAGTGCGATTTTCAACACTCTGGTGTGCTGGGCTGGTAACATCACTCCAAGAGAGGCCCACCAAGTCAACAAGTTTATTAAAAAGGCAGACTCACTCTGGACCTCCTGCAGGTAGCAGCAAAGGATAGAATTAGAACAAAATTGAGTGCCATTATGAACAACGCTATACATCCACTCTCTGACACACCAAGACTGAGGACCTTCAGCCAACAAATTATTCAACAGAAGTGTGTCAAGAAACGCAACTGGAGCTCCTTTGCCTAACTGGGACTGGATCTACTGTATCTAAATGTAAAAAACAACGTTGAGAGGCCTTACTTAAATATATGTGTTCTCATTGGAGTGCCCAATTACTTCTTCCATGGATAAGACTGGTTTGAAAAATAAAAGAGACTCATTAAGTATGAAGGTTGTGTTTTGGGATTTCACTATTCCCTTGTTTTCCAAAAGTAATTCATGATGTTCACCTAAAAATCACTTGGTTTGAGTCTCACTGCAATAATGAATACAGTGATCCCTCGCTATATCGTGCTTTGACTTTCGCGGCTTCACTCTATCGCGGATTTTAAATGTAAGCATATCTAAATATATATCACTGATTTTTCGCTGGTTCGCGGATTTCTGCGGACAATGGGTCTTTTAATTTAAAGTATATGCTTCCTCAGTTTGTTTGCCCAGTTGATTTCATACAAGGGACGCTATTGGCAGATGGCTTAGAAGCTATCCAATCAGAGCACGTATTACGTATTAAATAAAACTCCTCAATGGTATACAATGTGCTTCCCGAGCGGTGCTTGATTGCTTTTCTCTGTTTCTCTCACTCTCTCTGACATTCTCTGCTCCTGACGGAGAGGGTGTGAGCAGAGGGGCTGTTTGCACAGAGGCTGTTTGCTTAGAAGATACTGACGCTACTCTAAAAAATGCTGAAAGACTACCTTCACATTGCTCCCTTCTTTACGTCTGCTTTATCGCGGTGCACATACTTAAAAGCCCAACAGCACGTATTGATTTTTTGATTGTTTGCTTTTCTGTCACTCTCTCTCTCTCTGACATTCTCTGCTCCTGACGGCGCTCCTTTGAAGAGAACATACGTTTGCATTATTTTATTTGTGAGAAAGAACTGTCATCTCTGTGTTGTCATGGAGCACAGTTTAAACTTTTGACTAAAGGGTGTTATTTCATGTCTAGAGTGTTTAATAATGTTAACAGTGTGGGAGAGTTTATAAGGGCTTAAAATATATAAAAATAACCATACAAACATATGGTTTCTACTTTGCGGATTTTCACCTATCGCGGGGGATTCTGGAATGCAACTCCCACGATCGAGGAGGGATTACTGTACATAGCTTGATTGGTTTGTTGGGGCAGAAGAATCGCATAGAAATCAAGTCTGCGGCTATGTAATCATTCAGTACAAAACACAATATACAGATTTATTTTAACAGCTAATGGTGTTTTACGTGAACCACTAAAACACCCAAAGTATACAGTAAATGTTACTTTTCAGATGTGGGCTATACAAAAGCTCTAATAAATACAATAAATAAAATAGCATATAGCAATGTAGAATATTGCCTGGGAAAAAATTAATCTAGTGAAACAGTTATGGTCTATAGCCACTCATGTTTTTTACAGAACAGCCAATGATGAAACAATAATTTTAATAAACAATAGGAGGAATTAAAAAAAAAAACAGAAAGACTGCGTTGACACTGGTATTGACACACTTGAAATCATTATTAAAATAAATATTATGTTTGACTCATCTGGAAAAAAATTGGAAATTAGACTCACAATGAATTTTGCAATGAATTTTCAGTGCCCACATGACTTTAGTGCTTTAAAAAGCCTCATGTTATTCCCGGTTCCTTTTTTACAATGGTAAAGACAAGGGAGCTCTCTGTGAACATCAAAAATGCTATTATCATCAAAAACAAGGCTGCTAAAGGGTATAAGGCCATCTCCAAAGACCTTGGCATCCCTGTTTCAACTGTGTGAAATGTTACTAAGAAGTTTGCTAAGCACTGAACTGTCAAAAACCTCCCCAGTTGCGGAGGAAAGATAAAAATTGATGAGAGAAGGCTGGTGCGAACTGCGGACAAAAACCACACGTAAAACATCAAAAGATCTAAAGCCTGAGGTAGAACAATCTGGAGTCATCATTTTGACACATTCCATAAGCCGAAGACTAAACCAAGAAAGGCTTTATGGGTGAAGGGACCCAATGTTGAAGAAAAGACATCAAAAGGAATGAGTGATCTTTGCCAGAGAGTGTCTGGACAAATTGCAGTCCTTCTGGATGTTCTGTGGGCAGACAAAACCAACCTACAGCTTTTTGGCTAAGCACACTAGCACTTTGCTTATAGACGGTGAAATGAAGTTTATAAGGAAAACAACACTCTACCTACAGTTACTCATGGTAGAGGATCCATAATGTTGTGGGGCTGGTTTGTTGCCTCTGGTACTGGAGTTCTTGAATGTATCACAGGAATCATGAAATTTAATAAAAAGGCTGGGATTGCATCAGGGATCGGCTCTGAGCCCTTTCTTATTTGCAATGGTGATGGACAGGTTGACAGATGAGATTAGACAGGAGTCCCCATGGACTATGATGTTTGCTGATGACATTGTGATCTGTAGCAATAGTAGGAAGCAGGTTGAGGAGACCCTGAAGAGGTGGATATATGCTGTAGAGAGGAGAGGAATGAAGGTCATTAGGACCACCAAGACAGAATACATGTGTGTGAATGAGAGGGGGGTCAGTGGGATGGTGAGGATGAGGGAGTAGAGTTGGCGAAGGTGGATGAGTTTAAATACTTGAAATCAACAGTACAGAGTAATGGGGATTGTGGAAGAGAGGTGAAAAAGAGAGTGTAGGGAGGGTGGAGTGGGTGGAGAAGAGTGATTTGTGACAGACTGATATCAGCAAGAGTGAAAGGGAAGGTCTACAGGACGGCAGTGAGATCAGCTATGTTATATGGGTTGGAGATGGTGGCACAGACCAGAAAGCAGGAGACAGAGCTGGAGGTGGCAGAGTTAAAGATGCTAAGATTTGCATTGGGTGTGACGAAGGCGGACAGGATTTGAAATGAGGACATTAGAGGGTCAGTTCAAGTTGGACGGTTTGGAGACAGAGCTAGAGAGGCGAGATAACATTGGTTTGGACATGTGCAGAGGAGAGATTCTGGGTATTTTGGGAAAAGGATGCTAAGGATAGAGATGTCAGGAAAGAGGAAGGCCTAAGTGAAGGTTTATGGATGTGGTGAGAAAGGACATGCAGGTGATGGGTGTAACAGAACAAGATGCAGAGAACAGAAAGATATGGGAGAAGATGATCTGCTGTGGCGACCCCTAACGGGAGCAGCTGAAAGAAGAAGACCAAAGTATTTTAGAGAGTAATGTGCTACACTGTAAGAAAACTATATCTGAGTCAAAGATTATGAGTTTTCCAGCAAGATAAAGACCCAAAGCACACATCTAAAAGCACACAAGAATGGTTAAAAAGGAAAAAATTGACAGTTTTAAACTGATCAGTAATTAGTCCTGATCTCAGTCTCATTGAAAATCTGTGGAAAGAGCTGAAATCTGCCATTGGGGAAAGGAATCCTGCAAACATTCAAGAGTTTGAACAAGTTGCAGAGGAAGAGTGGGAGACAATTCCAACTGACAGGTGCAAGTAGTTTATAGATGGCTACTTGGCTGCAAAAAATGTTTGTGAGTGTGCCGTTATTACTGCCCAGTCACAGTTCTTGTTTCTTCTTTGAAATCACTACATGTAAGCTAAATAACAATGTTTTATCCAAATAAATATGCTAATAATACAAATTTGGTACATTTCCATTTATTTCTGAAGATATTCTACATGTTATGCAAGAAAGTAAAGCATGTCAATAATGGACAGCAGGACTGTATGGTGGCTCTGGATGCGGGATTGGCTTTCTCTCCTTCAATTTGATTTTTAGCCATGTGTCCCTGAAGAAATCAAAAGTTGGGGTTGAAGCACCAGTGCAAGTATCACCTGTTTATTGGTTACCACAAAGACCAACATTTAGAGGAGCACAGCGATAATCTGTCTAGCAAGCCAAACGGCCATCTGGACATGCACATTTTTCAGAACACCAATTTACATAAACATCATGTGCTGCCTGGGAATAATTGACGGCTTTTCATTATTTACATGGTTTTGTAGCAGAACCAGTGGTGGAAACTTTTGCAGTGGTTACCTTGTTGCTAAATTTTCTATGTGGGGGAAACACTGCAGGTGTGAGAACCTACATGGTACTGTGTGCTGTACTTGCCAGTACTTTACAATACAATACAATACAGTTTATTTTTGTATAGCCCAAAATCACACAGTAAGTGCCACAATGGGCTTTAACAGGCCCTGCCTTTTGACAGCCCCCCAGCCTTGACTCTCTGTGAAGACAAGGAAAAACTCCCAATAAAAACCTTGTAGGGAAAAATGGAAGAAACCTCGGGAAAGGCAGTTCAAAGAGAGACCCCTTTCCAGGTAGGTTGGGCGTGCAGTTGGTGTCAAAAGTAGGGGGTCAATACAATACAATATACACAACAGAACAATTCCTTAACACAGCATAATAATAAAAATTTTAGAAGTACGGTTTAACAGTAGATGATATGACATAATTAGGTTTCGATATTTTTAGAGTCCTGGAGACCTCATCCATCTAGCTGCATCTCCATCTGGCCATGCCACGGCTGAAACGTTGCTCCGATGAAAGGACCCCTCTTTCCCATGATTCCTGTGATCCTCCATCAGGGATGACTTTACCATAGGCAGGCAAACAACTTGGCAGGTGGGCCGTGGCACCAATGGCCACATTTGGGTACCGAGAAAAACTCTTACTGTAAAACTGTAAAAACTGTAACTGTAAAACTGTAACTATTATTGTAGCATCTCATCAACAAGGGGGTACTGCAGCAGACATTTTTCTATTAGAATGTCTTTACTAATGCTAACTTCCTTTGGTCTCTTTTTCAGTAAGCAAGACGGATGTTAACTTTGTTTGTCATGATTTGAGTTCACTCTAAACGGTGATAAAGGTGCAAGGCTTCAAATAACCAACAACCAGGCCTCACCTCACATAGTCAGTCTCAAACTCCACAAGCTGGCAGAGGCCTAAAATGGGGCCTTGACTTTGCAAGTTCAAAACTAAATTAGAGGTCCCAAAATATACAAAAAATACCCTTCAAGGGAAAGGTAAACCATTACAAACTTGGACTTAAGTTCAAGGAAAATGATACAATAAATGAATAAATAAGTAATAATAATTCACCAAAAGAAATACAAAATGGCAAAAGCAACACAATAACAACAACAATATTTATTTATATAGCACATTTTCATACAAAAAAATGTAGCTCAAAGTGCTTTACATAATGAAGAATAGAAAAATAAAAGACACAGTAAGAAAATAAAATAAGTCAACATTAATTAACATAGAATAAGAGTAAGGTCCGATGGCCAGGGTGGACAGAAAAAACAAAAAAAACTCCAGACGGCTGGAGAAAAAAATAAAATCTGCAGGGATTCCAGACCATTAGACCGCCCAGTTCCCTCTGGGCTAAGGCAAAATGATTTTACTAAAAATGCAATCCAGAACAAAGAAACCCATTGCACAGCTCAACAGTCAAAACCAGGACCAGAAGCAAAAAGTGAAATCCAAAAAAACATAAAACTCAATACTTACAGATGAACTGCTAGGACCTTCTCTTTCACCTTACCGTAAAGGAGCTGTGGCATCAGGGTGGCCCCAAATCATAGGGTTCTGTCTATAAAATACAAGGAACACAGAAATATGTACTTATGATGTGTTAAATTTTTCCTTGAGGGAGTGGCAGTGGGAGGCGAAGGAGCAAAGCTTTGTGTGGAAGATCTTTGATCTTCTTGCAGATAACCATGTTTTATGTTTTATTTTGTTTGAGGATATTTGCACTGCACTTTGTACACTGTTTTGTTTGTAAATTAAAGCACTAACTGTTTACAAAACCTCTTGCTGACTGTGTGTGTTCATATTTGCCCAGCTTACCCTCGGTTACATTATGGTTGGTTCTGGGTACAAGTGATTTCAGAATCTATCAAGGGGTGTTGAGCCAACCCAGACCATCACAAAGATCTGAACTGTCTCCAAGTCATGTTATCTTCTAAGCTGCTTATTCTGGGAATTGCTGGAGCCTATCCTATATAGCACAGGGCACACGGCAGGAACAAACCCTGGACAGGGTGCCATTCCATCACAGGGACTGTCTCTAAGTCCCTTTAGAATCCTTCCTCTTTATTTTTGCCACATTAAATAAAACATGGTCATCATAAAATCATCCGGCAGTATGAGATTATATGAGATTAGCTAGTTGCCCATATACTTTAGTATGTTGTGGAAAAAATGGAGCACAACAAGGTGAAGCGTTAGGGTCTCCCTGAGATCCCCATTTATTAGGACCAATGTTGATAAGGCTCAAACAAAAGAAACACAATGAAAAAAAAGTCTGTAGCTCAAATGTATTTCCTGACTCCAGTTAAGTCAGTGGCTTCTGCAGACCAGTGTGGCTTCAGTAGTCGCGAGTTCAGTAATGAACGCCGACCTCCAGACTTTACATTACTTATTTAGGAATGAATAAAAGGTGTGGCACATCTGGGATGATCCAGAAGTGAGGTCATTATCCTGCTGTGGGCTCTTCCTCCTCCATTCTTGGGAGCCCTGTTAGAGGAAGAGAGGTAGATACATGTGCTTCAGCATAACTCGTCCCTGGCATTGTATTCTTGTGCAGAACACATGCATGACAACATCAGAATTTCCTCAAACATATGTACGTTTCAGTGTGTACAAGTTGAATTTGGGTTTACCAAACAATATTACCAGTGTGTTACTGATTATTTCATTTTTGAAAAAGTGCAGATGTTTAACGCTTTCCTTTTTTTTGGTTCTGCAATCCATGGTCTTTTTCTAAATAACTAAAAACTTCAAGTAGCCCAGGAGTACAGAAGCTCAGAAGCAGATGTAGACAAAAAAAAGCTCATCATGTCCCTACAGCATTTCACCTACTATATGATGCAGGGCTTCAGCATAAAAGACACCAGCGGACCTCAGTTACCTGAAGGTGTTATCAGGCACTCTGCATCAATACTTGTCATGGTGAGCCATTACATATATCATTCTCTGTCATTTTCGCCAATCTCAAAGATTTAATGAAATACTTTAATGCACACAAGAGATCATAAACAAAGGCATCAGCCATGCTGAAAAATGGGCTATTTATACTACACCTCATGATGTCTGTAGATCTTTTCTGTATTGCAATATTCATGTCTAACCTGTTACAGTCCATGGCTAATTTGGCACTGATTACAGCGAGATTAAGTAACTGCAGTAGAAAAATGAATGTATAATATAATAGTACCTCCATATACTGTTCAGACCCCTTCAGATTTACTTTCTCGTATACATAGTATAGAGAAAGTATAGGAATCATGAAAAAATTCAACCTCAAGATTTTGATTAATCTTGACATTTTCCAGACCTTCCTGAGTCTAAAAATACCATTTTTATAATTGTCTGTCTGTGTGTCTCTGTGTAAACACGATAACTCGAAAATGCTTTGACCTCGGTCAGTGAGATTGTATACACCTGCTCTATATCAAAAATAAGGAATCCTATTAAGTTTTGGAACACTTCTGGCAACCGGAAGTTAACTGAATACTTTTGCAAACTTTCAAGTAAACTATGGTTTGTGAAAGACGCTATATAGGCGCCTGAGCCGACACAGACTCACACTGGAGGCACGTATAAAAACAAAAGAGGTTTTTATTTTTCTTCACCTGTGGGCACGTCTTCTCTGTGATCCCGATAGGCACAACACAGTCCCCAGTACACCAAAACACACTCTTCTATGGCACCACCTCTCCTCCTTAAAGCTTCGTCCTCCTCCTCCCGACTGGACTTCACCCAACTCTAATTCCCATGGAGCCCTGCGGGAAACCGAGGCACCGCTCCAACCCAGGGGGGGCGGCCATCTAGCGTCCGGGGGTAGGTATTGCACAGTCCAGGACTGCTCCCCTTGAATATACAGTGAAGGGGCGTCCTGGCCGGGCATGGACCCCGGCCATCCGTCACAGGTTATAATTACAGATTGCTGGTTCAAAATTTGTATAGATATTTATAATGATAAAAAGCAAACAGATATGAAATTTGAGAAAAATTATTCCACCAGAAGTAGCATTTTATTTAAACATCCATCCATCATCCAACCCGTTAAATCCTAACTACAGGGTCACGGGGGTCTGCTGGAGCCAATCCCAGCCCACACAGGGCGCAAGGCAGGACACAATCCCCGGGCAGGGCGCTAGCCCACCGCAGTATTTAAATATCCATCCGAACATTTTGTATCATGGAAATATAAATGTGTACATGATATTAAAAACTGTATTCAATGTAATGCATATACTTTCAATAACTATAATTAATTTTATTTTTATTTATACATCATAGTTTAACAATAATGTGTAAGTATTGAACATGCCGTGTAAATATAAACATGTAATGGGAGCAATAAGCTGCTATGTCCCCGTCGTTTTCCTGGTAATGCATTTTATTTTATTTAATTTTATTTCCACCATCATTATCATAATTAAATGTAGCTAAATGCAGTTTTACCTATAGTAACTTATTGCAACAAATATTATATAATACCAACACTTTTTCTAGGTTTTTAGGTGACTATAACTCTTTTTACTTTACACGTAATCTAGGTAATGCATATGTAATTATGAAACAAATTCCACCACCGTTTTCGTCCACCCTAAGTGAGAAAATATCAGTTTAATATACAGTTTGATTATAAATAGTTAAATGATTGTGTATTGATATTATCAATTAGTTATGATGAGAAACAAAGAAATATGATATTTGAGAAATATCGTGCAGCTGGAAGTGGTTCTCATGACTTTTCCCTCTATCTCAGTATACGGGAAAATCGAGGGGAGCGCACTCCTGATTTTTTAAATATGTTGTTATATTGCCGCGTTTCGCTAAAATCATTTGTACTAATCTTTCCCCACATCAGGCAACGCTCAATACCCAAGGTTGACAAAATGAAAAGCAAATTTTGAAAATGTATTTAAAAAAACAACTTCAATGTCACTTTGGCACGAGAATTCAGAATATTTACCCAGTACTCATCGCAAGATACACACCCTTGGATTTGGGGATTTACTGCAGTTTTTCTCTGCAGATCCTCTCAATCTCTGTTGGGTTAGATGGAGACGGTCAGTGGACAGCTGTTTTCAGGTCCCTCCAGAGATGTTCAGGTGGGTTCCAAATCGGGCCCTGGCTAAGAACCTTATATATATAGTTGTGCTCATAAATTTACAAACTCTGGCAAAATTTGTAAGATGTGTATCATACTTTAAAGAAAAGATGACTGCTCAGGCAAAAGACATGTCATTCGCTTTTAAAAATTAAATTAAATTTCAAATGAAACTATAAGGCATCACAGAACAGTACAACCATTAAACAAAACACAGTAATAAGGAAAATAATGGGATGGTCTCTGTTCAAAAGTTTGCATACCCTTAGTTCTTACTTCCCCCTTTAGCATCAATGATGGCATGCATTCTTTTGTAAAAGTTATATATGAGGTCCTTGATTTTCTCAGGTGGTACAGCTGCTCATTCTTCTTGACAAAAAGCGTCCAGGTCCCATTAATTATTGGGTTATCTTGCATAAACTGCACGCTTCAGATCTCCCCAAAGTGGCTCAATGTTATTGAGGTCAAGAGACTGTGATGGGCACTCCAGCACCTTCACGTTTCTCTGCTGTAGATACTAAAGGGTTACCTTGGCCTTGTGTTTTGGATCATTGCCATGTTGGAAGATCCAAGTGTGTCCCATGCATAGCTTCTGGACTGACGAATGCAAGTTGTTCTCCAGTTTTTTCCAGTAACATGCTTCATTTATCAAGCCATCAACTTTCACTAAGTTACCTGTGCTGCTGTAGCTCACACACCTCCAGAACATCAGAGATCTCCCTTCTTGCTTCGCAGTAGGGATGGTGTATTTTTTGTCATGGGCCTTGCATTTATGGTTGTGACTGTAAAGTTCAGTTTTGAGGCTTGTCTATATGCTGTTTGGCATATTGTAAGAGGGCTACTTTGTAGCATTGGCACAGTAAAGGCTCTGCAGCACATTTTTGTTTATGTACCTCCTTATTGTGCATCTTGAAACAGCAACACCACTTCTTGGCAGAGGAGCCTGTATTTTAGCTGAAGTGACTTGTGGGTTTTTCTTGACATCTCAACAAATGATCCAGGCAGTTGTGGTCTTCCTGACCTTGGCTTGGTAAAACCAGAATCCCTAACTTTCCACTTGTTCATCAGAGTTTGAACACTACTGACAGGCATTTTCAGATCTCTGGATATCTTTTTATATCCCTTTACTGATTTTATACAAATCAACAACCTTTTCTCGCAGGTCCTTTGACACATCTTTCCCTATGGCTTGGTATCCAGCAAAGTTAGTGCAGCTTTGCATGAAATTAAATTGACTATTTACACGCAGATACTGATTACAATCCAAGGGGTTACAGGTTTTGTAAGGGTTATTACCCTTAATTTGAACCAGTGTGTCTCTACTTGTGTCTAAATTATCAGCCCCAACATTCAAGGTTATGTAGACTTTGGATCAGGCCCATTTGGGTGATTTCAGTTATCATTATGATTTACAAAGGGCACGCATCATGCACACTCCCTAATTAAAAAGAAAGCTTTCTGCAGGATTATTTATATTAGATAGATAGATAGATAGATGGATAGATAGTGTGCACTATGGCCGGACAATCATCCCGGCCAGTACCCCCAGGCCGCCAGATGGAGCCCTTTCTGCAGCATGGAGGTGCCCCGAATTCTAGCAGGGCATCATGGACAGTGGAGTTTTCCTATACAGCCCTGCTGGATACCCTGGGGGCCACCAGAGGGAGGCTCAAGAATAGTTTTCAATACAGGCCGGAAGTGCGTCACAGTCACGGGGACAGAAGAAATGATGTACTTCCAAGTTGAAGAAAAGGAGTTTTTATCTGTCCCGGAAGTGTTACCAGTCACATTGACAGAAAGAGAGAAACACTTCCGGGTCAAGGACTATAAAGGACTCTGGGAAATCCCAGACGGAGGAGCTGAGTTCGGAGGAAGGGAACAACGCGTTTGGGAGTGGAGGATTCTTATTGTATTGATTATGAGTATTGTTTGATTTATATGAGTATTGTGGAGTGGAGGGTGCTTTGTGCACATTGTTATTCAAATAAATTTAATATTTGGACTTCTACCTGGTGTCTGGCATCTGGTGTGAGGGTTCAAGGGGACGACAGCGGCCCCAATCTGTCACAATAGATAGATAGATACTTTATTAATCCCAAGAGGAAATTCACATACTCCAGCAGCAGCATACTGATAAAAAGTAGTAAAAAGTGTCCAGGGAACGAGTCCATATAAACATTGTCCAAACAATACGCCGTATTTCACAAATTCTGCCAGGGTGTGTAAACTTATAAGCACAACTGTGCATGTGTGCATATACAGTATACATGTACAGTCATATGAAAAAGTTTGGGAACCCCTCTCAGCCTGCATAATAATTTACTCTATGTTCAACAGAAAAGTTAACAGTGGTATGTCTTTCATTTCATAGGAACATCCGAGTATTGGGGTATTTTCCGAACAAAGATTTTTAGTGAAGCAGTATTTAGTTGAATGAAATTAAATCAACTTCCCATGGGCTCACCACCTATGGGAGGGGCCAAGAAGGTCAGGTGCAGTGTGAGTTGGGTGGTGGCCGGAGGCGGGGACCTTGGCGATCTGATCCTCGGCTACAGAAACTGGCTCTTGGGACATGGAATGTCACCTCTCTGAAGGGAAGGAGCCTGAGCTAGTGCGAGGTTGAGAGGTTCCGGCTAGATATAGTCGGACTCACCTCGACGCACAGCTTGGACTCTGGAACCAATCTCCTTGAGAGGGGCTGGACTCTCTACCACTCTGGAGTTGCCCCCGGTGAGAGGCACCAAGCAGGTGTGGGCATACTTATTGCCCCCCGACTTGGAGCCTGTGCGTTGGGGTTTACCGGTGGACGAGAGGGTGGCCTCCCTCCGCCTTCAGGTGGGGGAAAGGGTTCTGACTGTTGTTTGTGCGTATGCACCGAACAGCAGTTTGGAGTATCCACCCTTTTTGGAGTCTCTGGAGGGGTGCTAGAGGGCATACCTTCTGGGGATTCCCTCGTTTTGCTGGGAGACTTCAATGCCCACATGGGCAATGACAGTGAGACCTGGAAGGGCGTGATTGGGAGGAATGGCCCCCCCGATCTGAACCAGAGCGGTGTTTTGTTATTGGACTTCTGTGCTCGCCACGGATTGTCCATAACGAACACCATGTTCAAGCATAAGGGTGTTCATATGTGCACTTGGCACCAGGACACCCTAGGCCTCAGGTCGATGATCGACTTTGTGGTCGTGTGTCCGGACTTGCGCCATATGTCTTGGACACTCGGGTGAAGAGAGGGGCGGAGCTGTCAACTGATCACCACCTGGTGGTGAGTTGGCTTCGATGGTGGGGGAAGATGCCGGTCAGACCTGGTAGGCCCAAACGTGTTGTGAGGGTCTGCTGGGAATGGCTGGCAGAGTCCCCTGTCAGAAGTAGCTTCAACTCCCACCTCGGCAGAACTTCACCACATCCCGAGGGAGGTGGGGACATTGAGTCGAATGGGCCATGTTCCGTGCCTCTATTGTTGAGGCGCTGACCGGAGCTGTGGCCGTAAGGTGGTCGGTGCCTGTCGCGGCAATCCCCAACCCGTTGGTGGACACCGCGTGAGGGATGCCGTCAAGCTGAAGAAGGAGTCCTATAGGACTTATTTGTCCTGTGGGTCTCTGGAGGCAGCTGATAGGTACCGGCAGGCCAAGCGGAACGCGGCTTTCGTTGTTGCTGAGGCAAAAACTCGGGCATGGGAGGAGTTTGGAGAGGCCATGGAGAATGACTTTCGGACGGCTTTGAGGAGATTCTGGTCCACCGTCCGGCGTCTCAGGAGGGGAAGCAGTGCAGTGTCAACACCGTATATGGTGGGGATGGTGCGCTGCTGACCTCGACTCGGGACGTTGTGGGTCAGTGGGGAGTACTTCGAAGACCTCCTCAATCCCACTAACATGCCTTCCAATGAGGAAGCAGAGCCTGGGGACTCTGAGGTGGGCTCTCCCATCTCTGGGACTGAAGTCACCGAGGTGGTCAAAAAACTCCTTGGTGGCAGGGCCCCGGGGGTGGATGAGATATGCCCGGAGTTCCTTAAGGCTCTGGATGTTGTAGGACTGTCTTGGTTGACACATCTCTGCAACATCGCATGGACATCGGGGACAGTGCCTCTGGATTGGCAGACCGGGGTGGTGGTCCCCCTCTTTAAAAAGGGGGACCGGAGGGTGTGTTCCAACTATAGAGGGATCACACTCCTCAGCCTCCCTGGAAAAGTCTATTCGGGGGTTCTGGAGAGGAGGGTCCGTCGGATAGTCGAACCTCGGATTCAGGAGGAACAGTGTGGTTTTTGTCCTGGTGCGGAACAGTGGACCAGCTCTACACCCTTAGCAGTATCCTGGAGGGTGCATGGGAGTTTGCACAACCAGTCTACATGTGTTTTGTGGACTTGGAAAAGGCATTCGACCGTGTCCCTCGGGAATCCTGTGGGGGTGCTCCGGAGTATGGGGTACCGGACCCCCTGATAAGAGCTGTTCGGTCCCTGTACAACCGGTGTCAGAGCTTGGTCCGCATTGCCAGCAGTAAGTCAGGCCCGTTTCCAGTGAGAGTTGGACTCCGCCAGGGCTGCCCTTTGTCACCGATTCTGTTCATAACTTTTATGGACAGAATTTCTAGGCGCAGCCAGGGTGTTGAAGGGGTCCGGTTTGGTGGACTCAGGATTGGGTCACTGCTTTTTGCAGATGATGTTGTCCTGTTTGCTTCATCAGGCCGTGATCTTCAGCTCTCTCTGGAGCAGTTCGCAGCTGAGTGTGAAGCGGCTGGGATGAGAATCAGCACCTCCAAATCCAAGACCATGGTCCTTAGCCGGAAAAGGGTGGAGTGCCCTCTCAGGGTTGTGTGCTTGATCCTGAGCTGGAAGAAGCGGCCGGGGAGAGGGAAGTCTGGGCTTCTCTGCTTAAGCTGCTACCCCCGCGACCCGACCTCGGATAAGCGGAAGAGGATGGATGGATGGAAATTAAACCAAATGTGAAAAACTGGCTGTGCAAAAATGTGGGTCCCCTTATAATTTTGCTGAATTCAATGCCTGTCACTGCTCAATGCCGATTACTTGCAACACCAAATTGGTTGGATTAGCTCGTTAAGCCTTGAATTTCATAAACAGGTGTGTCCAATCATGAGTGGTAAAAGGTATTTAAGGCGCTCAATTGCAAGTTGTGCTTCCCTTTGACTCTCCTCTGAAGAGTGACAGACAGCATGGGATCCTCAAAGCAACTCTCAAAAGATCTGAAATCAAAGATTGTTCAGTCTCATGGTTTAGAGGAAGGCTACAAGAAGCTACCTCAGAGGTTTAAACTGTCAGTTTCAACTGTAAGGAATGGAATCAGGAAATGGAAGGCCACAGGCACAGTTGCTGTTAAACCCAGCAGGTCTGCCAGGCCAAGAAAAATACAGGAGCAGCATATGTGCAGGATTGTGAGAATCGTTACAGACAACCCACAGATCACCTCCAAAGACCTGCAAGAACACTTGTTGCAGATGGTGTATCTGTACATCGTTCTACAATTCAATGCAATTTGCACAAAGAACATCTGTATGGCAGGGTGATGAGAAAAAAGCCCTTTCTACACTCACACCACAAACAGAGTCACTTGTTGTATGCAAATGCTCATTTAGACAAGCCAGATTAATTTTAGAACAAAGTGCTTGGGACTGATGAGACAAAAATTGAGTTATTTGGTCATAACAAAAAGCGCTTTGTATTGTAGAAGAAGAACACCGCATTCCAAGAAAAACACCTGCTACCTACTGTCAAATTTGGTGGTGGTTCCATCATGCTGTGGGAGTAGTATATAGGCAGGGTGTTTCAGTCAAAATGTCAATCAATAATAATTGATGACTTGAATACCCTGCCCCCTTTCCTTTGATTGGTGAATTACAACCTGTCCCCTCCCTAACCCCACCCAGACCCCACCTTAATCACACCCCACCCACTTGATTGGTCAGGGTTTGTGTCAAGGAGCAGTTTGATGGGTGTTGACCCCCCCCTTACTTCACCCCCACCTGCCTTATTGGTTCAGGGTTTGTGTCAAGAGCAGTTTGATGGATGCTGCCTCTGCATTGCCCCCCTGCCCCTTCTCCTGAGGCCCTTTATATCAAAAGACGACCTTGCCATGAACCAAAGGCTTGATCAACATGTCCAGACATGAATTGCCTATCTCAGAGGTGAAAATAACACATTCAAATAAGCCACTCCCTTCTGAAAGTTGGATATAAAAAGCGGTTCATCTTCTTCAGCTCTAAAGACTATGAAGAAATGGAATCTATTACCAATGCCCCAGTGAAGCGTCGGATCCGCTGGGTCTATTTGAATGATCGGCTGAAAGGTGTTAAAAGACATTTGTTGCCCGAGTTTTTTCAAGCTGAAATAGCGGACAAGGGCCGGACTAAGTCATCAGAAACATGGGCAGAATCAGGCAGTGACGAAAAGGAAACTGCCTGCAGCCTTTACTATTCAATGCTGGAATTTCTGGAAGCTGAATTGGCGGAAGAGTACCAGACTAAGTTGTCTGAAACAGAAACAGAATCGAGCAATGATAAAATGTAAACCCCACCTTTATTCTAAGCCATGCCCCTCCCATTTACAATAAATACTCAGCCTGCTATCAACCGGTGCCAGATCGAAGACCCTACAATTTCAGAACTCGTTGAAGCTTTTAAAGCTCTTCACATATCAGCTGCTGCAGACTCTGAAATGACTGCTATTGGCGTAACAACCTCAGGGGGTCCTGCCTGAGGCTCCAAAGCCTGAATCTTACCAACTCTATAACTCGGACAGGGAGCTCGATATTAACTACATTCAGGACAACCAAGAATCTGAACCATTGTTTTTAAGTTTACGGCCTGATTTCAGTCTCTGGTCAAGCAACTTTGAGGCAGACAGTTTATTCCAGTCTCCAGGACTGGCAATGTCTACCCCTGTCTCTGCTAATTGTGCTGATACGGATACCTCTTACCTAGCTCCAGGACAGCCATGGGTGAACAGACAAGTTCCACAGGAGCCGATGTCGATCGGACTTTCTGAGACAGATACGGATTGCCCTGATGGTGTGCTGCCTGAAACCTGGAAAAAGGCCCTGCAACTTGTTAAAGGGCTGTTGATGGCTCTGCTGGACATTATTGTCTACTATGACCAGAAAAAAGAATTTCAAGGCTGCGAGATAGACCATCCCAGCCAGACAAGACATTCCTGCCTCAGTGAACCTGATAGCACATACACAGCGTAAGTTTTGTTTCCAATATAGACGGACAATGGCAGATCGATCTTGTGGATATGACAAACCTGGCCGACTATAACCAAGGTTACAAGTATTTATTGACTTGTGTTGATATTCTTTCTAAATATGACTGGGTCAGGGTTCTGAAAAACAAAATGGGTAAAGAAGTGACAAGGGCTTTTCGAGAAATTTTGGAGGAAGGTAGAGTTACCGTCAAACTTCAGACCGATAGCGGTAAACAGTTTCTCAATCAGGAATTTCAAAGCTTGCTAAATAAACACGGGATGAAACATTTTACCACCGCTAGTGAATTAAAGGCTTCTGTGGTTGAGAGATTCAACCAAACTCTGAAGACCAAAATGTGCCGTTATTTCAGCTCCTGCAATACCCGGTCCTATCTGCAAGTGCTACGTGAATTGGTGAAATCTTATAATCCGAGCTATCACTGAGGCATAAAAATGGTCCCTACCGAGGTAAATAGTTCCAATTCTTGGAAAGTCTTTAAATCATTATACGACCTAACTAAATCCAAAAGACCCCCAAAATGTAAATTCAAAGTTGGAGATACGGTGAGAGTGTCGAAATCCCAGAATCCTTTTTACAAAGGGATATGAACAAACATTTTCAGACAAGGTATTTAGAGTTTCTGAACTAGACCCGAGGGATCCGCCTGTGTACAAGCTCAAAGATTATGATGGTGAAGACATTATAGGGTTCTTTTACGATGCTGAGTTACAAAAGATTCGAGGTACAGACATCTTCAGGATTGCAAAATTTTGGCGAAAAAAATATCAATAGAAAAAAGCATATTTTGGTGAAATGGCTCGGATGGCCCGAAAAGTTTAACAGTTGGATCCCTGAAAGCTATATGCAAGACGTTAAATACTGAGAATCAAAATAGTATTTCATTAGTTGTGTGTTTACAATGGAGAGAAAAAGCTTTTACGTTATTCTTCCCAGCAATTCTTCCAGGGATGTTTTCCCTAATAATACCATCGTCAATTTTACCATCATATTAGCCACCCCAATTGAACTACATGGCAACTGGGAAGTTGGACTGGCTGAAATTCAGTATCCGCACACCTGGAACACCCTAGACAAACCGGATAATGAATTTATTGTTGTGCCCCCGCGAATAACCAGATTTTACACTATTCCTTCAGGCTATTACTGTAGCGTCGAGAAAGTTACCTCCAAGATGAATGACGTTGCTACAAAAGAACCAAAATCCATCAAGAAAATACAATGAGATTCCGCTGCAGCGCACTGGAGCGAAGATTCTACATCATAAACTATGCGAAGGATGAAACCTTCATGTCAGGGGGCAGTTAGAGATGATTCTAGGAGCTCATTCGGACATACCCATAGGCATTGTGAATGAGGCTCCTTACCCCGTGGATATCAGAGCAGGGTTTTATACCTTGTACGTCTACAGCGAGATTGTGTCTCACCAAAGATTCGGAGACAGCTGCGTACCCCTCTTGAGATGCACACATATTGAGGATGAGATGAACAAGATCACCACAATCATCTATGACAAGCCGCACTACGCTCCGGTCAGCAAGACTTAGTTTGATACTTTAACCATTGAAATAAAGACGGATCAGAACAAATCGGTTCCATTTCAGTTTGACAAGGTCATAGTCAAGTTACATTTCAGACCCGCTAAGCGGTGTATGCCTGACTAATACAAAGATGAGGACTTACCAGGACCCTAGCCCTTAAGTGTATTATTATGAATCCCAAGCTGGCAACGGACTCCCCAGGTTCTCTGGGGCTCCCGTGATGTACGGTTCTGGGATCGGCGGGATATTTTGCGGTCTGTTTAGAAGAGCTTTGCCTCTCTTGAAATTGTCAAACCACATATTAAATCAGCCGCTAAGAATATTGTCAAAGACGTGGTGGCTGGGGCCGTGTCTGGAGTTATGACTCGAGAAAACGAGGAAAATCAAGAGGGCTCGGGACAGATGGTGATGAGGACAACTAAGCATAAGAGACCTCCCGGGTCACGCACAGAACTGATCATCAAAAAGACGCGCTATTCAGCTTTTACATCATTTTGTTCTCTCCGCCACAAAGATAAGTCTGGTGCCTGCAGAAAAAAGAAGTCGAAAAACATTTTTTAACTCAAGATGACTTTTCATTCATCAATTGTCTCGAGAGTGTGTGAAATCCGAACTGGACTTGTTTGCGGTACCCTATACTCAGACTAGTGTAGAAAAAAGCATATATGTCAAGGTACCTCCTCTCTCTTGCTCTATCTGAAGTCACACCACTAGAGTTTCTGATTACTGGGAATGGTGAAGACTACTTGGACCTGAATAACACGCTTCTACACATTAGATGCAAAATCGTCAAGGCCGATGGAACTAATCCTGCACCCATTGCCAAGGTAGTCTTTGTTAATTATCCGATAGCCGGTTTATTTTCACAAGTGGATGTGACCCTGGGAGATCGCTTAATATCACAGAGTTCCAGCCTTTATCCATACAGGGCCATTTTCGAGGGACTGTTAAATTACAGCAATGAATCTCTCACGTCTCAATTTGCGGCGGGTCTTTTTTACAAAGACACGGCCAATGAACATTAAAACACAGCCTTGGACGGTCTGAATGAGGGATTCAAAAAAAGAAATGGTTATACATCATAGGGTAAAACAGTAGAACTCCTCAGACATATTCATTCCGACCTATTTATTCACAAAAAATTAATTCTAAACGGTGTGGACATCAGAATTAAAATAGTGCGGAGCAAAAATGAATTTTGTCCGATGTCCGGAGATGTTGAGCGTTACAAAGTAAACATTTTGTCCCCCGCTCTTTTTGTCAAGAAAGTTAAAGTTTCAGCAGCAGTGAAATTAGGGCACACCCACACTCTCACATCCACCAATGCAAAGTACCCCATGGAAAGAGTGAATATGAAAGTTCTCAGTATGCCAGCCGGGATACGAGTGTGCAATCAAGAAAACCTGTTCTTGGGTCAGCTGCCCAAGTACGTGGTCATAGCCATGGTAGATAATAATGCCTTTTCAGGGGATTATGCCAGAAGCCCCTTCAATTTCAAGCATAAAAATGTGGAGTTCCCGGCCTTGGACGGAGAGCAGATTCCTGCCAAGCCATTTCAGCCCAATTTTGCTAGTGACAACACAACTTGAGAATATTACAACCTCGTGTTGTCCTCCAGAAAGCATTTGAAAGACCTGCCTCTAAACATCAGCCTTACTGACTTCTCCCAGGGCTACACCCTGTTCGCCTTTGATTTGATGCCTAATCAAGAATGCGGAGACCATTTTTCATTGGTGAAAACCGGTTTCATGAGACTTGAAGTCCGCTTTTGGCTACCCCTACCTCTTACTGTGAATCTAATAGTCTATGCCGTCTTTGACATTATTGAAATAAACCAGAGAAGAAACATACTTTATGATTACTAAAAGGCATGAACGCCCTGAAGATCAACGAACTCCTGTCCAGTAATCCGTAGACAGAAAATCTGTCTTACGGAGTGCTGGTCGTTCGACGAACTGCCTGAAAAAATACTTATGGATCTCCCGACCATGATCATTGTCAATACTCACCGTCAAAATCAACCCGGAGAACATTGGTTGATGATACATCTCAGAGAAGATGGAACTGGAGATTTTTTCAATTCCTACGGCAGCCCACCAAACTTTATTTTCCTGAGGAAATATACAGTACAGCTTTTTAAACAGAAACTGTAAAGAAGTTATTCACCATACCCGACAGTTTCAAAGCTGGTTTTCCACCATCTGTGGGCAACACTGTATTTTCTTCCTGCATCATAGAGGGAAAGGATGCTCTTATGTCATGAACCTGTATTTTAATGAAGTCACCAAGAACGATTATATGGTTCAAAAATTTGTCAGCACCTTGTCTAAGAACACTTCTAGAGGTTTTCAAGATCACCCCTGTGTGCAAAGTTCTATGACCTGTAATTATCTTAATAAAGAATAGGCAGACTCTGTATTCCAATTTAGTATTTTATTAAACAAAAATATATTTACATTTCAATAAAGAGCCCATTCATTCTTTTTGCAAGATCTGGTTTTCTTGCCAACAGGTATATCGGAAGCAGTGGCAGCGACACCCTCCGGGGCAGAAGGTTTGAAGCTCTCCAGAAGTTCTCTCATGTTGCCGTTTGGCACGGCAGATGCCGGAATGTTCAAACTGGCCATGGCCTTGACAAATTTTTTCCACCCCCTAGGATGGTATGCTGTGACGGGCAGTCAAGTTCTGCATTAGATCGACTATATTCTCCATGAAACACTAAATGTCCCAAGCCATTCCAGTAGGTTGTATTAGTTCTATGTGAAATTTTCTGTAAACTAAGTTTGGTATATTTCTTTGATTTATCAGGCGCACTTTTCAAAATCTCATTGTACACACAATCTTCTGCGGTATTAGGGTACTCATTGATCTCACCTGGCGGTTTCTCCTTGCTTTCTGCTGGCAGCAATGGAATCAGAGCCCCGGTTTCTTTATCCACTTTTTTCACAAAGGTAAGGTATTTTTGCAAGATGGTCATATAAGTTTTACTTTTGCATCAACACTCAAGTCATTGCATTCAAGTATGAATTTCATTTGTTTATCCAGTTCACTTTCTGTAGCACTTAAAAGGTCGCTGGAAGCCGGAGCTTTCTGTTGCAAATGAGCGATTTGTTGTTGAGGTACCAGGTACATCTTGTGCATGTATTCCATATTTATACTCTGAAACCTATTCCTATTAAACTAGTAATGAAAGGAATGGCCACGCTTAATAGGGCTCCGAGAAACCCTCCTTTCTGATTTAAAAGTGATTTTTCTTTTTAACGTTAAGTTTTTTATCACTGAGTTTTTTAACGGTGCTATATGCTTTTTCAGCACCTTGAACTGTCTGGAAATCAGTGGTACATTGCCTTTTAAAGTATTGAGAGCTATTTCAGCCAGAGCGTAAATTAAATCGTCCAGAGCCTTGCTCACCACCGCTTTTCTTTGGCGACAGGAAACCCTATACAGGGTCTTGAGCAAAGGGAGATTTCTTTTTATTCTGCATGACATGCCGGCTCTTTCTCAAATACTTGGAAAATCGTATGTCTTTATCTTTTCACGACGTACACCACAGGCCAGTCGGGAGGAAACAATCCGGTACGTAAACGAAATTCATCAGGCATGTGGGCTTTTAGATCCACCAACAGATACCTGTAAGGGGCCCTCGTAGAGTCCTCAAAGGCCTCCAAGAAAAATGTAACTCTCCCAGGGTACATTTGAAGCGCTAAATTGGTGATTTGCAGCTTATCTTGAGGGTTTCTAAAGAGGGTGATGTAATTGGCATTCAGATTTATTGTTCTACTTTTCTTGCCTTGAAAAAATTAATTTTGGACCAAGTAAATGATGGACAAATTCCTGTGATGAGTATATTTTGTGAAGGCCCACTCTATCTCTTTGCTATGGCTCACTTGTTCCATCAAATCATCAATGATCACCAAGTTAACTCTGTCAGATGGCAGTAGTTCATCTTACTCTAAAGGAAGAAGGTAACTCCTCCAAACATTTTATTTTTGGAAATCTTGCTAAAAGTTCATCGTACAGAGGCTGCCAACAGCTGTAAAACCAGACTATATTGTCGGTAACGAGAAAGCACATGGTCCACGTGTTCCAAAAGCTTTTTCACATAATGCAATTTGCCTGAACAGGAAGGTCCAGAGACAATTTTTGAGAACAGGTGCTGAAGTCTAACATCAAAATCCTCTTTAGTATCCATAGGGGAGAGTTGTGAAATCAGGCAATAGAACCCTTTTGTTGAACACCACTCTGAATATTTTTCTGAGTGGGGGATTTTGTAACGTCAGATTCTTTTTGTTCCTATAAATCTGTGCGCCATGAACCATTATTTCTTTCACAAGATCGCGGTTTATAAAACTATGCACTAGATCCATTAACGAGTATAGGTTTACAGATCAAACCATTTTGTGATTGAGAGTAATGCCCTTAACTTTCATACAGACCTTGCCTTTGAATGTTTTGTACGCGTACGTTTTCGGACCCCCATAAACAAATTATTCTATGAAGTCGTCAGGATCTCGTTCGCTGGTGAGTTCACCTAAATAGTCACAGAGCAGCGGTGTGTACTGCCTGGGCAGTGCTGTGAAGATAACAGAATCTGTATCATGATACAGAATCCTCGGCCTTAAACGATCCAACAATTCGTACAATTCTAAGTGGGCATAGGCCGTTGTGAAAGTGGCTATCACCACATTAAATGGACCAGGTATAATGTATTTGTCATCCGCATACCTCCACTGCACTTGAGCGATTTCATCTCTGATAAAGCCAAAATAGGAGACCCGATACTCATCCAAGAACAGGTAATCGCAGAATTCTTGAGTGTGTTTAACAAACGTAGTGGTAAGTTGGTTAGGCTTCTGACCGAATTTTCCCCAAATTATTCAGAAATAACTTGGAAATTTGCCTCTTAGCGGGGTTTGAGGCTATGTTTTTGTGCTCCAATAATACACCTTCTTTTTCTAAATAGTCTGTAACATAGCGCTTGCGGGAAGCCTCGTCCTGTGCCCACGATGGCCAACCAGAGGCCTCCTGTTTTCCTTTCAGATGAATTTTGATGAAATTAGAAAATAAATCTGTGGTGCTCTGGTCGTAGTGCCATATTTCATGAATTTTTAAAACTCTGTACCCATTATCTAAGGCCTTTAGTATTTCAACGTTGCACCAGGTTCCTGTTAAAGACATTTCCCGATCATTGTGACAGCAAAGGCTGGTTGATGCCTGGGTTTCTGCACACATATGGCACAGCGTGAACATCAATTTACCCCAAATTCTTAAAGGGAGGACCGGAAAATACAATTTGCGATGGGCTAGCATGGTGATTTTAATGAGACCGAAGTAATGCTTAAGATCACCATACTCACTACTCAACAAAGGTCGGATGTCTGATCGAGTAGGTCTTTGTTTTGTTGACGTAAGGGTACAGACTTCGTAAAATCGTAATAATGAATTTGCTTGTCGCCTTGAACCTTATGATATAATTTGATAGCATTGGAGTGCCCTCCAAACAGGGCATCACAGGGGTTGATAGGATCAGGAAACTCAAATCGCTTTAAGATATCCTGAAGCTCTGAATCCTCTTTTTTCATGCGTTCCCACTCATGCTCCCAAATCACGCTAACTGCCAGATAAAATTTTTCTTGCAATTTCTTCAGTTTGTCTTCAAATGTTTTAAATGATTTGGCATAAGACATACCCGTGACAGGATGTTTGGCTTGCGCATCGTAGCACTCTGGACATCCGTGATAAAAGCTACCAGCAAACTCAAAGGCCATCGGCACACCCTGAAGTTTGGTGTAACCATCTAGGTATAATGATCCCATCTTTACTTCACCGTGATTCAGGGCATGCTGAATATTTATTTTTTCCTTCTCAGAAAGAAACATCAACCACTGAATAGAAGCATTAGAATAAGCTTTGTGGTTGCTTTTGTCACTCAGAATTATTCCAATTGATTTATTAGGCATCCAATTTTGTCTGTACATGCACAGACAGAGAGAAGCTAGGGACATACACTGAAAAGGATCAATATTACCGATCCTGAGCACTTCCTCTCTAAATTTCATGCAAGCTGTTCTCAAAATAACACTCATTTCTGCAATAGTAAGCCATTTCTTGTCTAAAGTTGAAGGTTTCGCGTTTAATCGATTCGTACCAAGACAAAAATTCTTCTCTTTCCTTGCTCATCATGTGCTGAATGCCGTAATATTTAGGATCTGGGTACGGACCGAAGTAATTTTGATTTTCAGCAGTGTTAAAGAAATGGGGAAAGTACCCTTTTTGAGCCTGGAACCTCATGGTTTAGGGCATACTCCTCAATTTCATAGGTAAGAAGTTCAATGAGTCGATGTCTCAAGTCATAATCTTCTTCTATAAAACACATCATAGTTGTAACAAATGGAGTTTGAACGCCCTCAACAAGATATTTCATTAAGAAATGGCCATCATACCACTTAGAATTGTAAGCTATGAACATGTAATCTTGGTATTTCGGCCCTACTCCACAATTTACCGTTCCAATGCATGCAGTGGATGTAATTTGGGATGTGGGTCCCGACATCCTGACAGCACTTAAAATCGTAGAACATCTATTTTTCATGGACCGGTCTTTGCAGTAAGCTTTGAATAAAACATTGATGATTTTCATCCGACTCTTTTATTTCGACTCCACAAACGCAACAGTGTCTGGGGCGACACTTGTGAGGTTTTGACTTGACTTTCACGCGCAGACTTTAAGGATGTCGCAGATGCTTTCAGATAGACACGTCTTTTCATTAAATTTAAACTTTTGGTGGAGTTCGAAGCAAAACCTTGATCGGCAAAAACGATTGCAATTGGGGCATCTAATAGCCCCACCATCAAACCCTCGGCAGTCTGTAGATAAACAGACGTCACAATGATGTTTGCAGCGGTCTCATGACGGGGTAGAATATCCTGAGCAGAAATCTCACATATAGTCAAATCCCGGAAATCCTTTCAGATTCAAAATACCGTAATAATGCTCATTGTGCAAAAACAGGAATTCCGTCTTTGGTTTTCTGGCACGACGCTTCAAATTTTAATATAGCACTAGTGTTTGGTGCCCGGTACCAAACAATAATTTTAATACCCATTAGCCTCTCAAATCTTTCAACATCTGAAAACGCTACTCTCTGATCCGGTGATAATCCGGCCCAGACGTGCAATTGACGGGCCTCTTGTTCACACAATTTCTGATTGTTTCTGTACCTATCGTTTAATACAGTCAGCAAGCCCCTGGCAAAACAGCACTGATCATCCGGGTTGATTGAGATCCATATGTGCTTCCGTTTCTTTTGCACGATTATATCATTAATAATTGGTACATGCTTTATTCCTAGGAGGCCCGCCACCAGATGGGGCCCTCAAAACCTGCATCAGTCTGGAATCGGCTAAAATAGTAGCATGACACTGGAGAAGTAATTCAATTTGGTTAAAAAAGTCCTCAACAGAAAGTTTACCAGTGGGGGTTAAGGAAAAAACACTGGGATTGAGAGAATCGGCATGTAATTCTAGCTGGACTAGATCCATAGGATTCAAAGTGCTTGCAAAACGGTCTAATATTTGCTGAAGGGTCTCGTGTATATGATTAAAAACTTCGACAAATGAATCAAGTTTGTAGGCCTCTGAAAAATTGAAGCGGTGTCTAATCTCGATATTGTTAAATTTTGTACGC
Organism: Polypterus senegalus; assembly: GCF_016835505.1. Lineage (NCBI taxonomy): Eukaryota > Metazoa > Chordata > Cladistia > Polypteriformes > Polypteridae > Polypterus > Polypterus senegalus. Next base: position 22,956,473 of record NC_053164.1, read on the forward strand.
TCAGTTATAGAGAAATTATTTAATCTAGAGGTAGACGGTTGCAGGGAGCTTACTGATGGCTCTGCAGACGAAGGATTCACCGTAAGCGAGGGTTGATGGCTGTGGAGAGTTAGCTTCGACACTCAAGTTTGCCCTGGATGGATTAGTCACTCCGGCTCCGGTCTGAGGATGTAAGGTTGAATTATCCAATGCTGCTAAGTCATCAACACATGAGTGTTGAAGATGGGCCTTACCTGTACCTGAGGTAGAAGGTTGTATTACTGGACCGTTCCACGTAGTCAAGTCATTAACAGGTAAGTGTTGAAGTGGGGATCTACTTGTACCTGAGAGAGAACATTGTGGGGATTTTACAATCGTGTCTAGGGCGCTAGGCTGTTGTGATGGGCCTGGAATTATTCAATAGCTCCAGCAGAGCATTAAAGACGGCTATTTCATCAGAATTTAGAACCTAGAGCGAATTATTAATGATGTCAAAATTGTCGACCGGTTGTGTAACTGGGGATGGTGTTTGAAAAAATTTGAGGAGATTGTGACGGTGCAGGGATTTTAGGGGGCTTTATAGAATATTCAAGGTTATCAGACATTTCTTTTAATAGTCTCAGGTTTTCACCGGACTGTGCTATTGGTATCACTGCCATTGCTGCTGCTGATGCTGGTGTTGCCACTATACATGTTTTCAGGCATGACCTAAATTTAATCAAAGGTTGCAGTTATGAACACAGAATATAACAATTTGCAGTCAATTTTATTTTAATGAAAAAAGGAATATAAAACCTATCCTTTAATCTTAGGTCAGACCCATGTAAAAAGCATACATATGTATCATATATAACTTCATTTCGGGTCTGGAAATGTTCATATGTGACTCTTATTCTACAATTCAAACCAGTAACAGGCGAAGGTCGTCAGCCATCTGTGCCCGCTCCTGTCTTTTTTGGTGTCTCCACTCGTTGTACTGACGAAGGGAATATCGGGGTGAATGACAAATTCTACGCCGAGGCCTGTAGTCGAAATGAGGCATTGACGGAAAAGGGGACTGCAGGAGGGCTGAACGGCGGCTGCAATTAGAGGGCGTTGGTGATATCGGAGGAGAAGACAGGTTGAGCTTAAATGGTACAGGAGAATGCTGAAAGCTGCTCTCAGGGGGCTGCGGTACTTGTGCGGTCTGTGGGTTCTGCAAGTTTTGGTAGATTGCTAGATTTTCTGAACCATCCAGTACTTGCATTAAAACACGCAGTGGACTGGAATCTGGAAATAAAGTTTGACCTTCTCAGTTAAAGACATCTTTTCACAAAATCTGGCATTATGTATACAACCTATGCTTCTTCGATAAACTGAAACCTAAAATGACACTTCCTGCTATTGGACAGCCCTTTGAGAAGCTGTTTCAGATTGTAAAAGGTTGTCATCTAGAATACAAAATGCATGCGCTCTTTAAAACAACATTTCCCCTTCAGTGCACACAGCAGCTCAAACAAAATGATCTGATATTAGTTTCAAGGTAACCCTCTCACCACCAGTCTTATAGCAGCTCTGGCTGGATGTCGCTGCAATGGTACATACGCAAATAGATGGCTTGCAACATCTATTTATATGATAGATAGATTTTTGTTTTTCTAAAACAATCTTTATTAATGTGTCACAACAAATTTTCCATTATACAGCCGTCCTTATACACAAATAATCGCACACACCATTCATGTGCTTAATTAATCCCCTGTACATATTAATCCTCATCACCCCCTTTCATGACCGGTTCAAATAGATAGAAGTATGTAAATATAAAATTCTATTTTAATGATAGATAGATAGACTCTTGCACATTATATGCTATTTGTAACTAACTGAAACACTTCACACAGTCGTTCGCTTACGCTTCGCATACAAAGTACTCTTTAACAAAATGCACATGCAATCCCTACACCAAGATGGATAAAAACTTTTGAAAATCTAAAGACGTAAATAAATACAGACAGCCTGGTGGAGACAAAAACTTAATTGATTGGAATACCCATTTCGGTAAGAGAAAAAACTAATATTGCTTGCTTCAGTAATATGAACATTAGATTTGTGCATTAGTCATCGTACACGTAGATCGATAGATAGATAGATAGAAGTAAATATAAAATGCTACAACTTATATAATACACACATGAGCATGCTCATGCGCCTACACACATAGAGATTGTACTGAGAATAATAATTAACCTATGATTAACATCATTTTGGATTTTAAATACCCAGCCCCTCTCATTTTAAACAGTGTAGAAAAGGCGCTATATAGGCGCCTGACCCGACACTGAAAGACACGGAGGCACGTATAAAAAGTACAATTACTTTTATTTTTTTCTTCAGCTGTGTGACACGTCTTCCCCGTGCCACACAGCCCAAACACAGTCCCAAAGCACAAAACAAACCACAATTCTCCACCTCGCTCCACCACTCCTCCCAGACAAGCTTCGTCTCCTTCCTCCCAACTCTGGCTCACCGAGTGGTGGTGGCTGGGCCCTTTTATAGCCCACCCGGAAGCGTTCCAGGTGATTAACCACCTGGTCCTAATTGCAGTTCTGGGTGGGGCTGAAAGCTCATCCAGCCGGGCTGTGGGAAGCAGGCAGCTCCCCCTAACGGCCACGCCGGGCCCCAACCAAGCTGTGGAGGACTCCATCTCCCATGGAGCCCTGTGGGCGGCTGGGGAGTCACCGTCAGCCAGGGAGGCTGCCACCAAGCGTCCCGGGGGAGGTATTGGACTGCCCATGGCGGCTCCCCCGGAACATAAGTAGCAGGGGTGTCCCTGCCGGGCATGGGACCCGGCTGTCCTTCACAACAGCTATATTTTTTTAAAAAGGGACTTACCGGATTCCAAGTAAAAGATCGGTGAATCAACTTGGAAATATTGACCCAAGGATAACATTTAAGGATTAAGCCATACGTTTTTTTAAAGCATACTCGTTTGAAGCGTATAATAATCAATAGTATGACGTACTGTGATCTTGATTGCTGGGGCTCTCGGGAGAATAGACTGTATTAACAATAATTACATGTCATTTAGTCCTTTCCATAAAAAAATAGAAAACATTGTTCTATCAAGATATTGAAGATGCACCGTTTTGTCTTTCGACAAGATTCTGAGTTTTCTTCCATCATTAACGTCCAGCGGCATAATGGATCGATGACCGGTCTGAATGCTTATTTATATATACAGAAAAGAGGAGGGATTTTTTGAAAGCAGACTTTATAATAAGGAGAGTGATTTGTTTTAGCAAATGTGTGCCCTTTGGCCCATTTTAAATAGACAACTGTGTGATGGGTCGGTGTCCAGCTGAACACTTATATCTAAACACATATACACCGAAAAGAATAGTATTTTTTAAAAGCAGTCTTTATAATAAGGAGATCTCTTTAAGCAGATGTGTGCCCCTTGACCCGTTTTAAGATCGCTTTACACTGACAACAGGAAGATATGATCTTATGTTTAAAGACCTATGTATGAACCTGTTCTTGCATCAGCTGTCCAAGTACGGAGAAGATGAATCTCCAACTGTTTTTGAAGGGGCTGAAAAAATGATCACAGTTTTCATGGAGTGGCGAAGAGTGCTTAAAATGTCTTTTTCTACCACCAGAATGGCCAAGTGGTTAAGGCGTTGAACTTAAGATCCAATCGGCAAATGCCCACGTAGGCTCAAACCCCACTTCTGGTTACTTGTTATTCAAGTGTGCCCGTTCACTCTGTGTCTCTGGGTACAGCTCTCACCTTTGGAAAGTTAAGCAAAATGCTTCCGCAATGTGGATCCTTAGCTCAACTGAAAATACATACATAAATGTACTTGATTATTTAAAATGTGGTGTATTTGACAGAAAAGGGGGGTCTGCTGGAGTCAATCCCAGCCAGCACAGGGCGCAAGGCAGGAAACAAACCCTAGGCAGGGTGCCAGCCTGCCACAGTATACAAATTATAAATGATATTAACTATTAGAATTATAATTACAAATTATAAACCAAATGATAGATTTTTAATATGTGTTTTAAAAGGGAATTGCTGTATACTATTTACCTCTGTGTGATTTTTAGAAGGTTATATCGAACTAGTTATCTTGTGCTTTACATGCAATACCTAAAATCCTTTATCTTCAAAAGTTAAAAACCACAAAATGAACGTCTGTTTTCTCCGCAAAGGAGCCCACAGCACTGAGGGGTGTGGGCGCACCCAGGGCCTCACACAGCGGGGTACCTGTCAGCTTCAAGCTACAGGCACATGCCCGTGCACCCACGCACAGAGCCTGTCAACTTGTCTTTCTGTGAAATGGGGAAAGGCAATTTCGTTCAAACTGTGGCTTACAGAGAGCAATTAAAAGCGGTTTAGATAAAAAAAGGTTTTACTTTTTGTACAAATTATGAAGCAAAGATTAGATAGGTAGATATTTTAATCTCGTGATAATATTAAAATAATAGATAGATGCAGGGGCATACCCCAGCACAGGATATGCAGGAGCGGCTATAAGGGAAACCTGGCTGGCTGGGTATGATCAGGAACATGTCTGGACATGTCGATCAGGCCTTGGGTTCATGGCAAGGTCATTCTTTTGATATAAAGGGTCTCAGGAAAAGGGGCAGGGAGGGTGAGTGGTGCCACCCAACAAACAGGTGTTGACAGGGTGGGGGGGCAATGCAGAGGCAGCATCCATCAAACTGCTCTTGACACAAACCCTGACCAATCAGTAGGGTAGGGGTGGGATTAAGGTGGAATCAACACCCATCAAAATGCTCTTGACACAAACCCTGACCAATCAGGTGGAGGAGGTGGGATTAAGGTGGGGTCTGGGCGGGGTTAGGTTGTAATTCACCAATCAATGGACAGGGGCAGGAAAGGGACGGGGCCATCAAGTCATCAATCATTTTTGATTGACATTTTGACTGGAACACCCTGCCTATATACTGCCTATATACTACTTGTGGGGCTAGTTCAGGGACTGAAGGGTCAGATGAATTCACCCCAATATCAATAAAAGTTGAAGTTACACAGGGGTTGGATAGTCCAGCAAGACAATGACCCAAAATACAGTTCAAAATCTACAAAGGCGTTCATGCAGAGGGAGAAGTACAATATTCTGGAATGGCCGTCACAGTCCCCTGACTTGAATATCATCGAAAATCTATGGGATGATTTGAAGCAGGCTGTCCATGCTCGGCAGCCATCAAATTGAACTGAACTCAAAAATACCTCCATCCAGAATCCAGACACTCATCAAAGGCTATAGGAGGCGTCTAGAGGCTCAAAGGAGCAAAATGAGGTTCAGCTAAGTATTGATGTAATATCTCTGTTGGGGTGCCCAAATTTATGCACCTGTCTAATTTTGTTATGATGCATATTGCATATTTTCTGTTAATCCAATAAACTTAATGTCACTGCTGAAATACTACTGTTTCCATAAGGCATGTCATATATTACAAGGAAGCTCAGCCAGTGATAAACAAAAATCCAAAGAATTAAGAGGGGATCCCAAACTTTTTCATATGACTGTATGTCCATAGGTTTAATTGCAATCTAATTTGGCTGGTTACCTATCAAGTAATGTTCACGGCTGGTCAGTCAGTCAGCAAACATCTGCCATGTCCTCCAGGTTGTGAGAAACAGATCATGGACACACATATATACAGTATATACTGTATATATATATATATATATATATATATATATATATATATATATATATATATATATATATATATATATATAGTATGTGACCAGCAGGAGGAATTGCAGCACCCCAAACCTCACACAAGTCCCAGTTTAAGTAAAAGGTGTATTTGAATTAATAACTTACAATAAGATTTTGAAAGTTGCATAATAATCTCCTTCCACGCCTCCAGACAAACTCTTCCACCCAACACCAACTCACCTGGATAAGGTCTAGCAGCTCCTTTTCTTTTAGACCCAAGAGTGCTTCCAGTGCAAGGGCATAGCCTGTTAGAAACCCTTCCAGGTCAAACAGAAGTTCCACAAAGTAGGGATCATATATTCCTGCAGCACCCCCTGGCGGCACCCAGGGAACCCAAAAAGGCTGCCCTATGGGACTACAGATTCCAGCATGCCTTGTGGGTGCCCATAAAGGTGAGGCTGCCACCTAGTCCGAGAAGGGTCTGGCTGCAGACCGTGCACTCTCAGCCACATGCACGCTCAGCCACTGACGTCAGATGCACGCTCAGCCACAACAGCAAGTGCAACCGGGGAGTCGTTTCCCGATTGCTAAGTTGGTACGTTTGCTAGTTATAGTCTTACCATTTATGAACAATATGGAATATTCTTAATATACAGACTGGCCTGTGTTGGTTTATTAACATGTTTACCATTTTAACAGATCAAGTTAGCCAAGGTAAATGCTTGCCTGTTATTGTAATTACTAGCATCATGGCCGTGGTAACGTAGCGAGCGCTGATGTTTAGAGCGTGCTAGTTTAGTGTTCCCGCTGTTATCCCAAGGAAAAAACAATTATGCAACCATCATAACTTGCTAACATTATTTAAATTTAATGTATACAGTATTTACGTGTGAATAAAGAGTAAAATGAAAATAAAACAAATAGAACAATTCTGTGTCGTTAATAATCTTATATATCAGAACTGTAATATGTACTATACTTTACTGTGAGGATGCGTCAATACCGGCAGAAGTACAAGTACATTTTTTTATCAGTTTTTTTATATATCAATAATAATTGCATAAAACACATTTACATAAATACACCAAATTTTTATTCCTGTCTAATGTATCTGTCCTTGCACACGCAAAAACAGCCAGTCAGTGGTGCAGTGACAGCCAACACCAATTCATTGGTCTGGTCCAGTTGCCCAAGATACTGACTATGAAAGAAGAAGATGCTGGGAAGGCTCTGCAGGAGTACGAAGCAATGAATGCAGAGGAAGATTCACTAGTTAATAGAGATGGGGGGTATTTTCTGTACGTCGCTTAAATCATCCGACATCAGATGCCTCATCTTGGATGAGTTAATGCCGGTGAAGCATATCCGGGATAAGTCGGTTTTTTAAACGCAGCCGTGTAGTACATTAGTCTAGATGGATCTAATCATCCGAGATGAATGCGCGCGCCCGCGCTGATTGAAAAGCCCATATATATTGAGTCTAGAAAACATGATCAGCAAGTCTTTGATAGACTGCAACAAAATGATGAAAGAACGGGTGCATTTTTTTTTTTTTTTACACAAGCAGAGCAGGACCTTTTATTTGAAGGATATGAAGAATTTCAAGATTTAATATGCACAAGAGATAACACTGCAAAAGCAGCCCAAACCAGAAAAGACAGCTGGCAAAAAATGGCCGACAAATTAAACGCTAAGTAGTGTGCACTGTACTTACTGAATGCAGCGTTTCATTTCCTATGTGTCAGATTAATTATTATTTAATATGTCATAATTCCAGATCAGACGTGAGCACAGGGAGAACATGAGAACAGGTTAAAGTAAAGTACAAGAATATACTTCAAACTGGCAAATATTGGTATATAACTATTTAAAGAATTGTTGACATAAAGAATCATATATAAGAAACATTAATTTTAAAGCTAATAAGAAGGCAGACAAGCAAAAAACAGATGGAGGTCCACGCGGTCCAGACCTAACCCCTGCAGAAGAGTTGGCTCTCCAGCAAAATGCCCATCGCCCTGTTTCTGAGGGATTTTTTTTTTGTTGGGTCAGTTGCAGTGAATGTCATATCCCTAGAACCCGTATCTGACCAACAAGATATTGACGAAGGTCAAATATTTGATGAAGATACTGTGTCTGATTATTTATGAGGAGGAGAGGTACATTTTCCAAATAATGTTTGATCAAACTCCACTCTGATCAGTCCCATGTGCCCCAATCACATTTGGAAATCCTGGGTAATGAGCATGTTAGGCTGATTGTGAGATTCTTTATGGAGCTGTGGGTGTTTTTGCCTGTGTATTACCTACCTGCAATGGCATGAAACGCATCTTTTATTGTCTGCACACACAGGTGTATAGGAAACACTAAGAAACCCCGAAGGAAATATTTCAGAGCCAAACAGACTTTACGAATTGCCAGGCAAACTGTACTTTTAGATAGATTTTCTGCATCGCCTACAGTATATAAAAAAAGTGTCGCTTGCAAAAAACCTCAAAGCAATGCATACTGTCTTTGTGGTTGTGAGAGCCTGACTTCGCCTAGTTTGACTTCGAATGTAAGGTTCTAATAAATCTTTGAGTTACAATATTCCCCCTCGGCTAAAGCGGTATCTGTATCTTTCGAAAAGAATTTCCTCCAGGAGCAATAAAGGATCTTGCCGATCGTGCAAAACCCTCTCTATATGAAATTCTCTTCTTATAATTTTGCGCGCCGATATCAATTAGTAGCTCATTCATGAAAGGTGAAGCCATGACTGAATGAATTCCATGCACAGAAACTGATTAAGTGTGTGAGCTAATCCTTATATACATAAATCAAACCTGCTCCAAGCAGGTTTGAGGATTTGGATCTGCTGCTATGACAACAGATCCAGCAAGAGTTTCGAAAAACCGACAGATCCAGGATCATGCCAAATCGCCAACAATTACATCCGGTTAAACGAGTAATCCACGTATGAAAAATACCCCCATGATGTTCTGGCTCCATTTTGTTTTGGGTTTAGCCATGTGCAAGACATGCACAGATTTTTAGAAGAAATGGTGGACTGCAGGAAGCTAACTACAGTATGTACTGCTCCCTCCTTACCTAAAATAATGTTTTTTATTGGTATGTGTTTTGTTGTTGTTGGGGTTTTTTTTTGAGGGAGGGTTCCTTATGTTTATATTAATTTATAAACATTTGATTACTGATATGTCCAATGTCCTTTTCCCTCTACCAGTTTGGTACCTCATGACATGTAAAGTATAGTACATATTACAGTTCTGATATATAAGATTATTAACGACACAGAATTGTTCTATTTGTTTTATTTTCATTTTACTCTTTATTCACACCTAAATACTGTATACATTAAATTTAAATAATGTTAGCAAGTTATGATGGTTGCATAATTGTTTTTTCCCTGGGATAACAGCGGGAACACTAAACTAGCACGCTCTAAACATCAGCGCTCTCGCTACGCTACTATGGCCATGATGCTAGTAATTACAATAACAGGCAAGCATTTACCTTGGCTAACTTGATCTGTTAAAATGGTAAACATGTTAATAAACCAACACAGGCCAGTCTGTATATTAAGAATATTCCATATTGTTCATAAATGGTAAGACTATAACTAGCAAACGTACCAACTTAGCAATCGGGAAACGACTCCCCGGTTGCACTTCCTGTTGTGGCTGAGCGTGCATCTGACGTCAGTGGCTGAGCGTGCATGTGGCTGAGAGTGCACGGTCTGCAGCCAGACCCTTTTGCCTAGTCCTGCCAGGTTGTCTTCCCCCTGTCCTTCTATCCCACTGACCTCCTGACTGGGTAAGGGTTTTCACTCTGTCTCTGCATATTGGTACCTTTTATCAGTCTTCTGGCAAGGGCAAAGAACATTTTGCCCTTCTTTGAGCCCACTTACTGCAGGATGTTGGCGCATGTGTGGTGTCCATCACAAGTAATATAGTTCAGAGTATTGTTTTGACAAGTTTGTTTTTCCAGTTGGGGTAAGTCATAACATTGTGTGTTTCCAAGAAGTATTTCCCTATTGAACTGCTAAACTTGTGATGTTCATGTCATAAATTCACAAATGACATCCCTAAGACTTATAACATTTCAGTACATTTCCGATACGTTTGACTTTGAAATTGTGAAAGATATGCACTGGATGGGGATTCTGTTTTTGAGAGAATGTGGGTATGATCTCTCTTTTTTTCTTAACTCACTCTTTGGTTTTTGAAAATTTTAAAGTAACATTGTCAGAAGGGTTTCACACCAACTTTTGGTGTTGTCATGAGATAAATGAGGATTATTGTGAGAGTACAAGAAGAGCGAGTCTGTTATGAACAGCAGTTTTATTAACTTTTTATGAAAATTATAAAATGGTACCCAAATATTATGATCTTAATGTTATTTTTGGTGTTTAGAGTCAATTGAAAAAGCTGAATATTTTTACCAATGTGCCGCAACGCCTTCTTTATTTTTCTGTGGAAACCAATGTAGCAAACGTGTAAACGTGTCAGCTTTTCCATGGCGGTTCTCACAAAACTTCTTTGTGATATCAGAGTGATAGCATAAAGGCTGACATGGGAATCCAGATTTGTTAATGGAGATTTCAATTTGTGATTTTTCTTTTTGACTTTCTAGTTTAAGAGTTTATGCTCTTGTTATTGGTTAGCAATTTAATCTTGACCACTGATCTGGTTGACGTTTGGATTTGACTTTTGCTCGTTCCTTGTCTACGTTTCATTTCCTGATCCTTATCATTAAAAACATTTGCTGTCTTATACTCAGTACAGGGTCAAAATTGTGAGATTAAAAAAATAGCCAAGCAGCCAGGAATCAAAAGGCTCTGCATTACGCTATACATTAGGCAAAAACATGCATAATCCTAACACCGTGGCCTACTTGAAAAATAAAGAGCTAACACACAATAAAAATTAGTTTTTTTAATCTACTGAGGGATGACGCACAGAGCAATCACTGCCATATTTTGCAGTATGTTGTTGCAAATGGGATGGCATCAATGTGCCAAATGAGGTCAAGTGACAAATTCTGAATGGCATTACATAAGCAAAGAAAAACACGAAGATAACAATGGTGTAACGGTCATCTGGAATATGTGGGCATCACCGCGAGTTTGTACCTTTTCCAATTCCTGTTAATTAGTGGAATGGCTTCACTTGTAAGGCCGGCCAATTGTACAGGGGGAGGGGAACACCTGGCTTGGAGGGCCCAACCAGACGGTATGGGGAGGAGCCAACGGTATTTAAATGGGTGGCGGGAAAAAGGCAAGGAGAAGTGGAGAGCCAAGAGAGAAGGCAGGAGGGAAAGGATTGAAACTGCATGGAAAACGTCAGGTGAACCCGGGTTAATTTCAAGATGACTTATTTTTAGGTATTCGGAAGGGGACCTGACAGGTCAGCACAGGAACTGTTTATCTGTATGTTTCCCGGAACAGGAGATATGGTCGGCGCCTCATACCCCACTGCAGACTGAGCTAGACATTCCATACAGATAATATTTAAAGGACTACAAATGCTTCTTTTTTTCTCTTGCTTAAATTTCTGTATTAGTAGCGTATGTATTTAAGTGTTTTGTGCCGTGATTTGTGTTGGGTGGGAAGCGCTGCAGTGCGATATTATGTATATAGGGGCTTTTTGACCCAGTAAGTGTGTGTATCATCTTCCAACGATCATTTTTTACTTAACCCTGCTTTCACTGGTGTGTCTCTATACTTGGGGTGGTGTAGTAGGAAAGTAGTGTTGGTCACTTGCGTACTGGGTTATTTTTTTTCTTTTTCCTTTACTGCCGCAGGGGGCAGCACATATTATAATCGTGCCGGTTCTAAGAGTGGTACAAATATAATTTTTTTGTTAATTCAGTTCCAATCATGAAATGCACATCTGACGTCAGAAACATCAAAACGACACGTGAAATTCCCAAAATGGACAGAAATACACATATTGCACTACAGATGTTGAGCAAGCACACAAGGACACTTCTATGTAAAAACTGTGTCAAGTGTATTTTCTGTATTATTATGTCAAGTTGCTTTGATACCCCTGTCTCGGCTCACTTCACTGGGGCTTCCCCTTTCCTTTACGGTACCAGTAGTACTCACCTCTACCGCATCAATGCTCTGGCTGGAGAATTCCACGTTGTACCCCCTTTATGGTCGTCAGGGAAGTCGGAGTTTTCTTCTCCAACCCGTCACTTTGTTGCTTTGATACCAATGGTTGTAATTTGTTATGTCAAATGTGTTTATTATCGCATCAATTTCATAAACATTGACTACATTTGTAAATCATATCTTGTGTATGAAAAATGAAATGATTGCTCTTTTTTAATCAGTAGAAGGTAGCACCGGGCCTCAAACCCCAGACACTGCCTCACCCAACAACACAGTCACAGGTTCAAATATTGTGTCCTTTATTAATCACAGTATCTTAGTGGACAGGTAATCATAATCAAATTACCACAAACACAGAAGTGTGGTTCCTTCTCCCTCCAAAGAGTTTTGTCTTCTGCCTTCTGACGCTGACTCCTGAGTAAGGTGGAGTGGCTCCTTTTATCTTAGACCCAGGTGTACTTCTGGTGCTAGGGATGGTCCATTGGAAACATTTCTGGGTCAGACAGAATTCCTGTAAAATAGGGATTATACATACCTGCAGTGGCCCCTGGCAGCACTCAAGGACCCCAACAGGGTTGCACCCAGGAGTTCCAATTTCAGTTCCAATACCCTATGGGTATCCTGCAGGGTACCAAAGTCCAGTGACACTGCCACTTAACATATTGGGGGATAAAGGACCCATTCATTGTTCTTCAATTGTATTTGCCAGCTGGGTAACAGTTCCTGTTTCATCCTGGTCCAAACGTTTTTCCATCGGTTTTCCCATCATTATGGCAATGAATCATCCTCCATCCCCTTCTGGACGCCTGTCCAAACACTGTGGTACTCACATTTTTATGTAGGTTATGATTAATTACAAAATTCAGTTTGTTTGTTGTCACAAATTATTTAAATTGGTCAACACAGCGGGACACAGTTTTTTAGAGCTGCTGCCTTACACCTTCAGAGACCCTGCGTTGAAATCTTGACTGAGTGTTTTCACATTCTCTGTGTTCTTTGTATATTATATTCTTTGGTTCTCCAGCTTTGCTCCCATATCGAAATGTTTTTTGTGTCACATGAATCTGTACTTCTGAATTGACCCCATATTAGTTGAATTTGGACATGTATG